>NW_027554422.1:318556-637113 GCF_053574225.1 Canis aureus
GAATCGAATCAAATCGAAAACAATCAAATTGAATTGATCGAAAAGAATCGAATTGAATCAAATCGAATCGAAATGAAAAGAGTCGAATCGATTCAAATAGAAAAGAATCGAATCGAAAAGAATCAAATCGACACGAAAAGAATCGAATCGAATCAAAAAGTATCGAATGGATTCGAAAACATTCGAATCGAAAAGAATCGAATTGAAATGAATCCGATCGAAATGAAAAGAATGTACTCGATTCGAATCCAAAAGAATCGAATCCAAAAGAATCGAATTGAATCCAAAAGAATGGAATTGAATTGATTCAAAAGAAATGAATTGAATTGAATCAAAAAGGAACTAATCGAATCAAATCGAAAAAACTCGAATAGAATCAAATCGAATCAAAAAGAATCGAATTGATTCGAATAAAAAAGAATCGAATTGAGGGATCCCTGGGTGGCGCAGCGGTTTAGCGCCTGCCTTTGGCCCAGGGCGCGATCCTGGAGACCCGGGATCGAATCCCACATCGGGCTACTGGTGCATGGAGCCTGCTTCTCCCTCTGCCTGTGTCTCTGCCTCTCTCACTCTCTCCGTGACTATCATAAAAAAAAGAATCGAATTGAATCGCGTTGAAAAAATCATAAAGAATCAAATCGAAAAGAATCGAATTCCATGTAACGAAAAGATTCGAATTGAAAAGAATCGAATCGAAACAAAAGAATCGAATCGAATCGACATGAATCAAAAAGAATCGAATCAAAACGAATCGAAAAGAAACAAATCAAGTAGAATCTAAAAGAATCGAATCGAATCAAATCGAAAAAATTCGAATAGAATTGAATCGAAAAGAATCAAAACGAATCGAACCGAGGAGAATCGATTCGAATCAAAATAAAAAGTATCGTATCAAATCGAATCGAAAAGAATCATTTCAAATAGAATCGAAAGAATGGAATCAAATCTAAAACAATCGAATCGAATCGAAAAGAATCGGATTGAATGGAATAGAATCGAAAAGAATAGAATAGAATCGAAAGAAATCGAATAGAATCAAATCAAATCAAAAAGAATCGAATTGAATTGATCCTAACCAAAATAAGCGAAATGAATCGACTCGAACCGAAAAAAATCAAATCGAAAAGAATCTAACCTCAACCAAAATCATCGAAATGAATAGAATCGAAAAGAATCGAATTGAATCAAATCGAAAAGAATCGAATGGAATCCAATCGAAAAGAATCAAATTGATTCGAATCAAAACAAATTGAATCCAATCGAAAAGAATCTAATTGAATCGAATCGAAAAGAATCGAATTCAATCAAAACGAATCGATTCGAATGGAATAGAAAAGAATAGAATAGAATAGAATCGAAAAGAATCAAATCGAATCGAAAAGAATCGAATCGAAAAGAATTGAATCGAATCGAAAAGAAAACAATCGAATCGAATCAAATACAAAAGAATCGCTTTGAATAGCATAGAATTGAAAAGAATCGAATCAATCGAATTGAAAACAATCGAATCGAAATGAATCGAATCAAAAAAAGTCGAATCGAAACGAAAACAATCGAATCGAATCGAATCTAAAAGAATCGTATTGAATTGAATCGAGTCGAAAAGACTCGAATCAAAAAGACTCGAATCGAATTGAATCAAATCGAAAAGAATCTAATTGAAACCACTCGAACAGAATCAAATCGAAACGATTCAAAATGAATCGAATAGAATAGAATCGAAAAAAATCGAATAGAATCGAAACGAATCGAAACGAATCGAAGAGAATCGATTAGAATCGAAATGAAAAGAACCGTACTGAATCGAATTGAAAAGAATCAAATCAAATCGAATCGAAAGAATTGAATCAAATCGAAAAGAATCCAATCGAATCGAAAAGAAACGAACTGAATGGAATCAAATCGAAAAGAATCTAATCGAATCGAAAAGAATCGAATCAAATTTAATGGAATCGAAAAGAATCGAATTGAATCAAAAAGAATCGAAATGAAACAAATCAGATCAAATGGAAAAGCATCAAATCGAATTGAAAAGAATCGAATCGAATCGAAATGAATCGAATCAAAAAGAATCGAATCGAAAAGAATCGAATTGAAAAGAATTGAATCGAATCAAAAAGACTCGAATCGAATTAAAAATATCAAATCGAATCGAATCGCAAAGAATCGAATTGAAAAGACTCGAATTGAAACGAATCGATTTGAAACGAAAAGAATCGAATCGAATCGAATTGAATTGAAAGAATCGAATTGAATAGAAAAAAATCGAATAGAAAAGAATCGAACCGAAAGGAAAAGAATCAAATTGAATCAGTCGATTAAATTCTAGTCGAATCGAATCAAAAAGCATGACATCGAGTCGAATCGAATCGAAAAGAATCGAATCGAATCGAAAAGAATCGAATTGTATCTAATCAAAAAGAATCGAATCGTATCGACTCGAATCGAATAGAATCCAATTGCATCATCGAATGGAAACTAATCGAATTGAATAGAATAGAAAAGATTCGAATCGAATCAAATCGAAAACAATCAAATTGAATTGATCGAAAAAAATCGAATTGAATCAAATCGAATCGAAATGAAAAGAGTCGAATCGATTCAAATAGTAAAGAATCGAATCGAAAAGAATCAAATCGACACGAAAAGAATCGAATCGAATCAAAAAGTATCGAATGGATCCGAAAACATTCGAATCGAAAAGAATCGAATTGAAATGAATCCGATCGAAATGAAAAGAATCTACTCGATTCGAATCCAAAAGGATCGAATCCAAAAGAATCGAATTGAATCCAAAAGAATCGAATTGAATTGAATCAAAAGAAATGAATTGAATTGAATCAAAAAGGAACTAATCGAATCAAATCGAAAAAACTCGAATAGAATCAAATCGAATCAAAAAGAATCGAATAGATTCGAATCAAAAAGAATCGAATTGAGGGATCCCTGGGTGGCGCAGCGGTTTAGCGCCTGCCTTTGGCCCAGGGCGCGATCCTGGAGACCTGGGATCGAATCCCACATCGGGCTACTGGTGCATGGAGCCTGCTTCTCCCTCTGCCTGTGTCTCTGCCTCTCTGTCTCTCTCTGTGACTATCATAAAAAAAAGAATCGAATTGAATCGCGTTGAAAAAAATCATAAAGAATCAAATCGAAAAGAATCGAATTCCATGTAACGAAAAGATTCGAATTGAAAAGAATCGAATCGAAACAAAAGAATCGAATCGAATCGACATGAATCAAAAAGAATCGAATCAAAACGAATCGAAAAGAAACAAATCAAGTAGAATCTAAAAGAATCGAATCGAATCAAATCGAAAAAATTCGAATAGAATTGAATCGAAAAGAATCAAAACGAATCGAACCGAGGAGAATCGATTCGAATCAAAATAAAAAGTATCGTATAAAATCGAATCGAAAAGAATCATTTCAAATAGAATCGAAAGAATGGAATCAAATCTAAAACAATCGAATCGAATCGAAAAGAATCGGATTGAATGGAATAGAATCGAAAAGAATAGAATAGAATCGAAAGAAATCGAATAGAATCAAATCAAATCAAAAAGAATCAAATTGAATTGATCCTAAACAAAATAAGCGAAATGAATCGACTCGAATCGAAAAAAATCAAATCGAAAAGAATCTAACCTCAACGAAAATCATCGAAATGAATAGAATCGAAAAGAATCGAATTGAATCAAATCGAAAAGAATCGAATGGAATCCAATCGAAAAGAATCAAATTGATTCGAATCAAAACAAATTGAATCCAATCGAAAAGAATCTAATTGAATCGAAGCGAAAAGAATCAAATTCAATCAAAACGAATCGATTCGAATGGAATAGAAAAGAATAGAATAGAATAGAATAGAATCGAAAAGAATCAAATCGAATCGAAAAGAATCGAATCGAAAAGAATTGTATCGAATCGAAAAGAAACGAATCGAACCGAATCAAAAAGAAAACAATCGAATCGAATCAAATACAAAAGAATCGCTTTGAATAGCATAGAATTGAAAAGAATCGAATCAATCGAATTGAAAACAATCGAATCGAAAAGAATCGAATCAAAAAAAGTCGAATCGAAACGAAAACAATCGAATCGAATCGAATCTAAAAGAATCGTATTGAATTGAATCGAGTCGAAAAGACTCGAATCAAAAAGACTCGAATCGAATTGAATCAAATCCAAAAGAATGTAATAGAAACCACTCGAACAGAATCAAATCGAAATGATTCAAAATGAATCGAATAGAATAGAATCGAAAAAAATCGAATAGAATCGAAACGAATCGAAACGAATCGAAGAGAATCGATTAGAATCGAAATGAAAAGAATCGTACTGAATCGAATTGAAAAGAATCAAATCAAATCGAATCGAAAGAATTGAATCAAATCGAAAAGAATCCAATCGAATCGAAAAGAAACGAACTGAATGGAATCAAATCGAAAAGAATCTAATCGAATCGAAAAGAATCGAATCAAATTTAATGGAATCGAAAAGAATCGAATTGAATCGAAAAGAATCGAAATGAAACAAATCAGATCAAATGGAAAAGCATCAAATCGAATTGAAAAGAATCGAATCTAATCGAAATGAATCGAATCAAAAAGAATCGAATCGAAAAGAATCGAATTGAAAAGAATCGAATCGAATCGAAAAGACTCGAATCGAATTAAAAATATCAAATCGAATCGAATCGCAAAGAATCGATTTGAAAAGACTCGAATTGAAACGAATCGATTTGAAACGAAAAGAATCGAATCGAATCGAATTGAAAGAATCGAATTGAATAGAAAAAAATCGAATAGAAAAGAATCGAACCGAAAATAAAAGAATCAAATTGAATCAGTCGATTAAATTCTAGTCGAATCGAATCAAAAAGCATGAAATCGAGTCGAATCGAATCGAAAAGCATCGAATCGAATCGAAAAGAATCGAATTGTATCTGATCAAAAAGAATCGAATCGTATCGACTCGAATCGAAAAGAATCCAATTGCATCATCGAATGGAAACTAATCGAATTGAATAGAATAGAAAAGATTCGAATCGAATCAAATCGAAAACAATCAAATTGAATTGATCGAAAAGAATCGAATTGAATCAAATCGAATCGAAATGAAAAGAGTCGAATCGATTCAAATAGAAAAGAATCGAATCGAAAAGAATCAAATCGACACGAAAAGAATCGAATCGAATCAAAAAGTATCGAATGGATTCGAAAACATTCGAATCGAAAAGAATCGAATTGAAATGAATCCGATCGAAATGAAAAGAATGTACTCGCTTCGAATCCAAAAGAATCGAATCCAAAAGAATCGAATTGAATCCAAAAGAATCGAATTGAATTGAATCAAAAGAAATGAATTGAATTGAATCAAAAAGGAACTAATCGAATCAAATCGAAAAAACTCGAATAGAATCAAATCGAATCAAAAAGAATCGAATTGATTCGAATAAAAAAGAATCGAATTGAGGGATCCCTGGGTGGCGCAGCGGTTTAGCGCCTGCCTTTGGCCCAGGGCGCGATCCTGGAGACCCGGGATCGAATCCCACATCCGGCTACTGGTGCATGGAGCCTGCTTCTCCCTCTGCCTGTGTCTCTGCCTCTCTGTCTCTCTCTGTGACTATCATAAAAAAAAGAATCGAATTGAATCGCGTTGAAAAAATCATAAAGAATCAAATCGAAAAGAATCGAATTCCATGTAACGAAAAGATTCGAATTGAAAAGAATCGAATCGAAACAAAAGAATCGAATCGAATCGACATGAATCAAAAAGAATCGAATCAAAACGAATCGAAAAGAAACAAATCAAGTAGAATCTAAAAGAATCGAATCGAATCAAATCGAAAAAATTCGAATAGAATTGAATCGAAAAGAATCAAAACGAATCGAACCGAGGAGAATCGATTCGAATCAAAATAAAAAGTATCGTATCAAATCGAATCGAAAATAATCATATCAAATAGAATTGAAAGAATGGAATCAAATCTAAAACAATCGAATCGAATCGAAAAGAATCAGATTGAATGGAATAGAATCGAAAAGAATAGAATAGAATCGAAAGAAATCGAATAGAATCAAATCAAATCAAAAAGAATCGAATTGAATTGATCCTAACCAAAATAAGCGAAATGAATCGACTCGAACCGAAAAAAATCAAATCGAAAAGAATCTAACCTCAACCAAAATCATCGAAATGAATAGAATCGAAAAGAATCGAATTGAATCAAATCGAAAAGAATCGAATGGAATCCAATCGAAAAGAATCAAATTGATTCGAATCAAAACAAATTGAATCCAATCGAAAAGAATCTAATTGAATCGAATTGAAAAGAATCGAATTCAATCAAAACGAATCGATTCGAATGGAATAGAAAAGAATAGAATAGAATAGAATCGAAAAGAATCAAATCGAATCGAAAAGAATCGAATCGAAAAGAATTGAATCGAATCGAAAAGAAAACAATCGAATCGAATCAAATACAAAAGAATCGCTTTGAATAGCATAGAATTGAAAAGAATCGAATCAATCGAATTGAAAACAATCGAATCGAAAAGAATCGAATCAAAAAAAGTCGAATCGAAACGAAAACAATCGAATCGAATCGAATCTAAAAGAATCGTATTGAATTGAATCGAGTCGAAAAGACTCGAATCAAAAAGACTCGAATCGAATTGAATCAAATCGAAAAGAATCTAATTGAAACCACTCGAACAGAATCAAATCGAAACGATTCAAAATGAATCGAATAGAATAGAATCGAAAAAAATCGAATAGAATCGAAACGAATCGAAACGAATCGAAGAGAATCGATTAGAATCGAAATGAAAAGAATCGTACTGAATCGAATTGAAAAGAATCAAATCAAATCGAATCGAAAGAATTGAATCAAATCGAAAAGAATCCAATCGAATCGAAAAGAATCGAACTGAATGGAATCAAATCGAAAAGAATCTAATCGAATCGAAAAGAATCGAATCAAATTTAATGGAATCGAAAAGAATCGAATTGAATCGAAAAGAATCGAAATGAAACAAATCAGATCAAATGGAAAAGCATCAAATCGAATTGAAAAGAATCGAATCGAAATGAATCGAATCAAAAAGAATCGAATCGAAAAGAATCGAATTGAAAAGAATCGAATCGAATCGAAAAGACTCGAATCGAATTAAAAATATCAAATCGAATCGAATCGCAAAGAATCGAATTGAAAAGACTCGAATTGAAACGAATCGATTTGAAACGAAAAGAATCGAATCGAATCGAATCGAATTGAAAGAATCGAATTGAATAGAAAAAAATCGGGGATCCCTGGGTGGCGCAGCGGTTTGACGCCTGCCTTTGGCCCAAGACGAGATCCTGGAGACCTGGGATCGAATCCCACATCAGGCTCCCGGTGCATGGAGCCTGCTTCTCCCTCTGCCTGTGTCTCTGCCTCTCTCTCTCTCTGTGACTATCATGAATAAATAAATAAAATCTTTAAAAAAAAAAAAAATGAATAAAAAAAATCGAATAGAAAAGAATCGAACCGAAAAGAAAAGAATCAAATTGAATCAGTCGATTAAATTCTAGTCGAATCGAATCAAAAAGCATGAAATCGAGTCGAATCGAATCGAAAAGCATCGAATCGAATCGAAAAGAATCGAATTGTATCTAATCAAAAAGAATCGAATCGTATCGACTCGAATCGAAAAGAATCCAATTGCATCATCGAATGGAAACTAATCGAATTGAATAGAATAGAAAAGATTCGAATCGAATCAAATCGAAAACAATCAAATTGAATTGATCGAAAAGAATCGAATTGAATCAAATCGAATCGAAATGAAAAGAGTCGAATCGATTCAAAGAGAAAAGAATCGAATCGAAAAGAATCAAATCGACACGAAAAGAATCGAATCGAATCAAAAAGTATCGAATGGATTCGAAAACATTCGAATCGAAAAGAATCGAATTGAAATGAATCCGATCGAAATGAAAAGAATGTACTCGATTCGAATCCAAAAGAATCGAATCCAAAAGAATCGAATTGAATCCAAAAGAATCGAATTGAATTGAATCAAAAGAAATGAATTGAATTGAATCAAAAAGGAACTAATCGAATCAAATCGAAAAAACTCGAATAGAATCAAATCGAATCAAAAAGAATCGAATAGATTCGAATCAAAAAGAATCGAATTGAGGGATCCCTGGGTGGCGCAGCGGTTTAGCGCCTGCCTTTGGCCCAGGGCGCGATCCTGGAGACCCGGGATCGAATCCCACATCGGGCTACTGGTGCATGGAGCCTGCTTCTCCCTCTGCCTGTGTCTCTGCCTCTCTGTCTCTCTCTGTGACTATCATAAAAAAAAGAATCGAATTGAATCGCGTTGAAAAAAATCATAAAGAATCAAATCGAAAAGAATCGAATTCCATGTAACGAAAAGATTCGAATTGAAAAGAATCGAATCGAAACAAAAGAATCGAATCGAATCGACATGAATCAAAAAGAATCGAATCAAAACGAATCGAAAAGAAACAAATCAAGTAGAATCTAAAAGAATCGAATCGAATCAAATCGAAAAAATTCGAATAGAATTGAATCGAAAAGAATCAAAACGAATCGAACCGAGGAGAATCGATTCGAATCAAAATAAAAAGTATCGTATCAAATCGAATCGAAAATAATCATTTCAAATAGAATCGAAAGAATGGAATCAAATCTAAAACAATCGAATCGAATCGAAAAGAATCGGATTGAATGGAATAGAATCGAAAAGAATAGAATAGAATCGAAAGAAATCGAATAGAATCAAATCAAATCAAAAAGAATCAAATTGAATTGATCCTAAACAAAATAAGCGAAATGAATCGACTCGAACCGAAAAAAATCAAATCGAAAAGAATCTAACCTCAACGAAAATCATCGAAATGAATAGAATCGAAAAGAATCGAATTGAATCAAATCGAAAAGAATCGAATGGAATCCAATCGAAAAGAATCAAATTGATTCGAATCAAAACAAATTGAATCCAATCGAAAAGAATCTAATTGAATCGAAGCGAAAAGAATCAAATTCAATCAAAACGAATCGATTCGAATGGAATAGAAAAGAATAGAATAGAATAGAATAGAATCGAAAAGAATCAAATCGAATCGAAAAGAATCGAATCGAAAAGAATTGTATCGAATCGAAAAGAAACGAATCGAACCGAATCAAAAAGAAAACAATCGAATCGAATCAAATACTAAAGAATCGCTTTGAATAGCATAGAATTGAAAAGAATCGAATCAATCGAATTGAAAACAATCGAATCGAAAAGAATCGAATCAAAAAAAGTCGAATCGAAACGAAAACAATCGAATCGAATCGAATCTAAAAGAATCGTATTGAATTGAATCGAGTCGAAAAGACTCGAATCAAAAAGACTCGAATCGAATTGAATCAAATCGAAAAGAATGTAATAGAAACCACTCGAACAGAATCAAATCGAAATGATTCAAAATGAATCGAATAGAATAGAATCGAAAAAAATCGAATAGAATCGAAACGAATCGAAACGAATCGAAGAGAATCGATTAGAATCGAAATGAAAAGAATCGTACTGAATCGAATTGAAAAGAATCAAATCAAATCGAATCGAAAGAATTGAATCAAATCGAAAAGAATCCAATCGAATCGAAAAGAAACGAACTGAATGGAATCAAATCGAAAAGAATCTAATCGAATCGAAAAGAATCGAATCAAATTTAATGGAATCGAAAAGAATCGAATTGAATCGAAAAGAATCGAAATGAAACAAATCAGATCAAATGGAAAAGCATCAAATCGAATTGAAAAGAATCGAATCGAATCGAAATGAATCGAATCAAAAAGAATCGAATCGAAAAGAATCGAATTGAAAAGAATCGAATCGAATCGAAAAGACTCGAATCGAATTAAAAATATCAAATCGAATCGAATCGCAAAGAATCGAATTGAAAAGACTCGAATTGAAACGAATCGATTTGAAACGAAAAGAATCGAATCGAATCGAATCGAATTGAAAGAATCGAATTGAATAGAAAAAAATCGAATAGAAAAGAATCGAACCGAAAAGAAAAGAATCAAATTGAATCAGTCGATTAAATTCTAGTCGAATCGAATCAAAAAGCATGAAATCGAGTCGAATCGAATCGAAAAGCATCGAATCGATTCGAAAAGAATCGAATTGTATCTGATCAAAAAGAATCGAATCGTATCGACTCGAATCGAAAAGAATCCAATTGCATCATCGAATGGAAACTAATCGAATTGAATAGAATAGAAAAGATTCGAATCGAATCAAATCGAAAACAATCAAATTGAATTGATCGAAAAGAATCGAATTGAATCAAATCGAATCGAAATGAAAAGAGTCGAATCGATTCAAATAGAAAAGAATCGAATCGAAAAGAATCAAATCGACACGAAAAGAATCGAATCGAATCAAAAAGTATCGAATGGATTCGAAAACATTCGAATCGAAAAGAATCGAATTGAAATGAATCCGATCGAAATGAAAAGAATGTACTCGCTTCGAATCCAAAAGAATCGAATCCAAAAGAATCGAATTGAATCCAAAAGAATGCAATTGAATTGATTCAAAAGAAATGAATTGAATTGAATCAAAAAGGAACTAATCGAATCAAATCGAAAAAACTCGAATAGAATCAAATCGAATCAAAAAGAATCGAATAGATTCGAATCAAAAAGAATCGAATTGAGGGATCCCTGGGTGGCGCAGCGGTTTAGCGCCTGCCTTTGGCCCAGGGCGCGATCCTGGAGACCCGGGATCGAATCCCACATCGGGCTACTGGTGCATGGAGCCTGCTTCTCCCTCTGCCTGTGTCTCTGCCTCTCTCACTCTCTCCGTGACTATCATAAAAAAAAGAATCGAATTGAATCGCGTTGAAAAAATCATAAAGAATCAAATCGAAAAGAATCGAATTCCATGTAACGAAAAGATTCGAATTGAACAGAATCGAATCGAAACAAAAGAATCGAATCGAATCGACATGAATCAAAAAGAATCGAATCAAAACGAATCGAAAAGAAACAAATCAAGTAGAATCTAAAAGAATCGAATCGAATCAAATCGAAAAAATTCGAATAGAATTGAATCGAAAAGAATCAAAACGAATCGAACCGAGGAGAATCGATTCGAATCAAAATAAAAAGTATCGTATCAAATCGAATCGAAAAGAATCATTTCAAATAGAATCGAAAGAATGGAATCAAATCTAAAACAATCGAATCGAATCGAAAAGAATCGGATTGAATGGAATAGAATCGAAAAGAATAGAATAGAATCGAAAGAAATCGAATAGAATCAAATCAAATCAAAAAGAATCGAATTGAATTGATCCTAACCAAAATAAGCGAAATGAATCGACTCGAACCGAAAAAAATCAAATCGAAAAGAATCTAACCTCAACCAAAATCATCGAAATGAATAGAATCGAAAAGAATCGAATTGAATCAAATCGAAAAGAATCGAATGGAATCCAATCGAAAAGAATCAAATTGATTCGAATCAAAACAAATTGAATCCAATCGAAAAGAATCTAATTGAATCGAAGCGAAAAGAATCAAATTCAATCAAAACGAATCGATTCGAATGGAATAGAAAAGAATAGAATAGAATAGAATCGAAAAGAATCAAATCGAATCGAAAAGAATCGAATCGAAAAGAATTGAATCGAATCGAAAAGAAAACAATCGAATCGAATCAAATACAAAAGAATCGCTTTGAATAGCATAGAATTGAAAAGAATCGAATCAATCGAATTGAAAACAATCGAATCGAAAAGAATCGAATCAAAAAAAGTCGAATCGAAACGAAAACAATCGAATCGAATCTAATCTAAAAGAATCGTATTGAATTGAATCGAGTCGAAAAGACTCGAATCAAAAAGACTCGAATCGAATTGAATCAAATCGAAAAGAATCTAATTGAAACCACTCGAACAGAATCAAATCGAAACGATTCAAAATGAATCGAATAGAATAGAATCGAAAAAAATCGAATAGAATCGAAACGAATCGAAACGAATCGAAGAGAATCGATTAGAATCGAAATGAAAAGAATCGTACTGAATCGAATTGAAAAGAATCAAATCAAATCGAATCGAAAGAATTGAATCAAATCGAAAAGAATCCAATCGAATCGAAAAGAAACGAACTGAATGGAATCAAATCGAAAAGAATCTAATCGAATCGAAAAGAATCGAATCAAATTTAATGGAATCGAAAAGAATCGAATTGAATCGAAAAGAATCGAAATGAAACAAATCAGATCAAATGGAAAAGCATCAAATCGAATTGAAAAGAATCGAATCGAATCGAAATGAATCGAATCAAAAAGAATCGAATCGAAAAGAATCAAATTGAAAAGAATTGAATCGAATCGAAAAGACTCGAATCGAATTAAAAATATCAAATCGAATCGAATCGCAAAGAATCGAATTGAAAAGACTCGAATTGAAACGAATCGATTTGAAACGAAAAGAATCGAATCGAATCGAATTGAATTGAAAGAATCGAATTGAATAGAAAAAAATCGAATAGAAAAGAATCGAACCGAAAGGAAAAGAATCAAATTGAATCAGTCGATTAAATTCTAGTCGAATCGAATCAAAAAGCATGAAATCGAGTCGAATCGAATCGAAAAGAATCGAATCGAATCGAAAAGAATCGAATTGTATCTAATCAAAAAGAATCGAATCGTATCGACTCGAATCGAAAAGAATCCAAATGCATCATCGAATGGAAAATAATCGAATTGAATAGAATAGAAAAGAATCGAATCGAATCAAATCGAAAATAATCAAATTGAATTGAGCGAAAAGAATCGAATTGAATCAAATCGAATTGAAATGAAAAGAATCGAATCGATTAAAAGAATCGATTCAAAAAGAATCAAATCGACACGAATAGAATCGAATCGAATCAAAAAGTATCGAATGGATTCGAAAACATTCGAATCGAAAAGAATCGAATTGAAATGAATCCGATCGAAATGAAAAGAATCTACTCTATTCGAATCCAAAAGAATCGAATCCAAAAGACTCGAATCGAATGCAAAAGAATCGAATTGAATTGAATCAAAAGAAATGAATTGAATTGAATCAAAAAGGAACTAATCGAATCAAATCGAAAAAACTCGAATAGAATCAAATCGAATCAAAAAGAATCGAATTGATTCGAATAAAAAAGAATCGAATTGAGGGATTCCTGGGTGGCGCAGCGGTTTAGCGCCTGCCTTTGGCCCAGGGCGCGATCCTGGAGACGCGGGATCGAATCCCACATCGGGCTCCTGGTGCATGGAGCCTGCTTCTCCCTCTGCCTGTGTCTCTGCCTCTCTGTCTCTCTCTGTGACTATCATAAAAAAAGAATCGAATTGAATCGCGTTGAGAAAAATCATAAAGAATCAAATCGAAAAGAATCGAATTCCATGTAACGAAAAGATTCGAATTGAAAAGAATCGAATCGAAACAAAAGAATCGAATCGAATCGACATGAATCAAAAAGAATCGAATCAAAACGAATCGAAAAGAAACAAATCAAGTAGAATCTAAAAGAATCGAATCGAATCAAATCGAAAAAATTCGAATAGAATTGAATCGAAAAGAATCAAAACGAATCGAACTGAGGAGAATCGATTCGAATCAAAATAAAAAGTATCGTATCAAATCGAATCGAAAAGAATCATTTCAAATAGAATCGAAAGAATGGAATCAAATCTAAAACAATCGAATCGAATCGAAAAGAATCGGATTGAATGGAATAGAATCGAAAAGAATAGAATAGAATCGAAAGAAATCGAATAGAATCAAATCAAATCAAAAAGAATCGAATTGAATTGATCCTAACCAAAATAAGCGAAATGAATCGACTCGAACCGAAAAAAATCAAATCGAAAAGAATCTAACCTCAACGAAAATCATCGAAATGAATAGAATCGAAAAGAATCGAATTGAATCAAATCGAAAAGAATCGAATGGAATCCAATCGAAAAGAATCAAATTGATTCGAATCGAAACAAATTGAATCCAATCGAAAAGAATCTAATTGAATCGAATCGAAAAGAATCGAATTCAATCAAAACGAATCGATTCGAATGGAATAGAAAAGAATAGAATAGAATAGAATCGAAAAGAATCAACTCGAATCGAAAAGAATCGAATCGAAAAGAATTGAATCGAATCGAAAAGAAACGAATCGAACCGAATCAAAAAGAAAACAATCGAATCGAATCAAATACAAAAGAATCGCTTTGAATAGCATAGAATTGAAAAGAATCGAATCAATCGAATTGAAAACAATCGAATCGAAAAGAATCGAATCAAAAAAAGTCGAATCGAAACGAAAACAATCGAATCGAATCGAATCTAAAAGAATCGTATTGAATTGAATCGAGTCGAAAAGACTCGAATCAAAAAGACTCGAATCGAATTGAATCAAATCGAAAAGAATCTAATTGAAACCACTCGAACAGAATCAAATCGAAACGATTCAAAATGAATCGAATAGAATAGAATCGAAAAAAATCGAATAGAATCGAAACGAATCGAAACGAATCGAAGAGAATCGATTAGAATCGAAATGAAAAGAATCGTACTGAATCGAATTGAAAAGAATCAAATCAAATCGAATCGAAAGAATTGAATCAAATCGAAAAGAATCCAATCGAATCGAAAAGAAACGAACTGAATGGAATCAAATCGAAAAGAATCTAATCGAATCGAAAAGAATCGAATCAAATTTAATGGAATCGAAAAGAATCGAATTGAATCGAAAAGAATCGAAATGAAACAAATCAGATCAAATGGAAAAGCATCAAATCGAATTGAAAAGAATCGAATCGAATCGAAATGAATCGAATCAAAAAGAATCGAATCGAAAAGAATCGAATTGAAAAGAATCGAATCGAATCAAAAAGACTCGAATCGAATTAAAAATATCAAATGGAATCGAATCGCAAAGAATCGAATTGAAAAGACTCGAATTGAAACGAATCGATTTGAAACGAAAAGAATCGAATCGAATCGAATCGAATTGAATTGAAAGAATCGAATTGAATAGAAAAAAATCGAATAGAAAAGAATCGAACCGAAAAGAAAAGAATCAAATTGAATCAGTCGATTAAATTCTAGTCGTATCGAATCAAAAAATGAAATCGAGTCGAATCGAATCGAAAAGAATCGAATTGTATCTAATCAAAAAGAATCGAATCGTATCGACTCGAATCGAAAAGAATCCAATTGCATCATCGAATGGAAAATAATCGAATTGAATAGAATAGAAAAGAATCGAATCGAATCAAATCGAAAACAATCAAATTGAATTGATCGAAAAGAATCGAATTGAATCAAATCGAATCGAAATGCAAAGAATCGAATCAATACAAATAGAAAAGAATCGAAAAGAATCAAATCGACACGAAAAGAATCGAATCGAATCAAAAAGTATCGAATTGATTCGAAAACATTCGAATCGAAAAGAATCGAATTGAAATGAATCCGATCGAAATGAAAAGAATCTACTCGACTCGAATCCAAAAGAATCGAATCCAAAAGAATTGAATCGAATCCAAAAGAATCGAATTGAATTGAATCAAAAGAAATGAATTGAATTGAATCAAGAAGGAACTAATCGAATCAAATCGAAAAAAATCGAATAGAATCAAATCGAATCAAAAAGAATCGAATAGATTCGAATAAAGAAGAATCGAATTGAGGGATCCCTGGGTGGCGCAGCGGTTTAGCGCCTGCCTTTGGCCCAGGGCGCGATCCTGGAGACCCGGGATCGAATCCCACATCGGGCTACTGGTGCATGGAGCCTGCTTCTCCCTCTGCCTGTGTCTCTGCCTCTCTCACTCTCTCTGTGACTATCATAAAAAAAAGAATCGAATTGAATCGATTTGAAAAAATCATAAAGAATCAAATCGAAAAGAATCGAATTCCATGTAACGAAAAGATTCGAATTGAAAAGAATCGAATCGAAACAAAAGAATCGAATCGAATCGACATGAATCAAAAAGAATCGAATCAAAACGAATCGAAAAGAAACAAATCAAGTAGAATCTAAAAGAACCGAATCGAATCAAATCGAATCAATTCGAATAGAATTGAATCGAAAAGAATCAAAACGAATCGAACCGAAGAGAATCGATTCGAATCAAAATAAAAAGTATCGTATCAAATCGAATCGAAAAGAATCATATCAAATAGAATCGAAAGAATGGAATCAAATCTAAAACAATCGAAAGGAATCGAAAAGAATCGAATTGAACGGAATGGAATCGAAAAGAATACAATAGAATAGAATCGAAAGACATCGAATAGAATCAAATCAAATCAAAAAGAATCGAATTGAATTGATCCTAACCAAAATAAGCGAAATGAATCGACTCGAACCGAAAAAAATCAAATCGAAAAGACTCTAATCTCAACGAAAATCATCGAAATGAATAGAATCGAAAAGAATCGAATTGAATCAAATCGAAAAGAATTGAATGGAATCCAATCGAAAAGAATCAAATTGATTCGACTCGAAACAAATTGAATCCAATCGAAAAGAATCTAATTGAATCGAATCGAAAAGAATCGAATTCAATCAAAACGAATCGATTCGAATGGAATAGAAAAGAATAGAATAGAATAGAATCGAAAAGAATCAACTCGAATCGAAAATAATCGAATCGAAAAGAATTGAATCGAATCGAAAAGAAACGAATCGAACCGAATCAAAAAGAAAACAATCGAATCGAATCAAATACAAAAGAATCGCTTTGAATAGCATAGAATTGAAAAGAATCGAATCAATCGAATTGAAAACAATCGAATCGAAAAGAATCGAATCAAAAAAAGTCGAATCGAAACGAAAACAATCGAATCGAATCGAATCTAAAAGAATCGTATTGAATTGAATCGAGTCGAAAAGACTCGAATCAAAAAGACTCGAATCGAATTGAATCAAATCGAAAAGAATCTAATAGAAACCACTCGAACAGAATCAAATCGAAATCATTCAAAATGAATCGAATAGAATAGAATCGAAAAAAATCGAATAGAATCGAAACGAATCGTAATGAAATGAATCGAAGAGAATCGATTAGAATCGAAATGAAAAGAATCGTACTGAATCGAATTGAAAAGAATCAAATCAAATCGAATCGAAAGAATTGAATCAAATCGAAAAGAATCCAATCGAATCGAAAAGAAACGAACTGAATGGAATCAAATCGAAAAGAATCGAATCGAATCGAAAAGAATCGAATCAAATTTAATGGAATCGAAAAGAATCGAATTGAATCGAAAAGAATCGAAATGAAACAAATCAGATCAAATGGAAAAGCATCAAATCGAATTGAAAAGAATCGAATCGAATCGAAATGAATCGAATCAAAAAGAATCGAATCGAAAAGAATCGAATCGAAAAGAATCGAATCGAATCAAAAAGACTCGAATCGAATTAAAAATATCAAATGGAATCGAATCGCAAAGAATCAAATTGAAAAGACTCGAATTGAAACGAATCGATTTGAAACGAAAAGAATCGAATCGAATCGAATCGAATCGAATTGAATTGAAAGAATCGAATTGAATAGAAAAAAATCGAATAGAAAAGAATCGAACCGAAAAGAAAAGAATCAAATTGAATCAGTCGATTAAATTCTAGTCGAATCGAATCAAAAAGCATGAAATCGAGTCGAATCGAATCGAAAAGAATCGAATCGAATCGAAAAGAATCGAATTGTATCTAATCAAAAAGAATCGAATCGTATCGACTCGAATCGAAAAGAATCCAAATGCATCATCGAATGGAAAATAATCGAATTGAATAGAATAGAAAAGAATCGAATCGAATCAAATCGAAAATAATCAAATTGAATTGATCGAAAAGAATCGAATTGAATCAAATCGAATTGAAATGAAAAGAATCGAATCGATTAAAAGAATCGATTCGAAAAGAATCAAATCGACACGAATAGAATCGAATCGAATCAAAAAGTATCGAATGGATTCGAAAACATTCGAATCGAAAAGAATCGAATTGAAATGAATCCGATCGAAATGAAAAGAATCTACTCGATTCGAATCCAAAAGAATCGAATCCAAACGACTCGAATCGAATCCAAAAGAATAGAATTGAATTGAATCAAAAGAAATGAATTGAATTGAATCAAAAAGGAACTAATCGAATCAAATCGAAAAAACTCGAATAGAATCAAATCGAATCAAAAAGAATCGAATAGATTCGAATAACAAAGAATCGAATTGAGGGATCCCTGGGTGGCGCAGCGGTTTAGCGCCTGCCTTCGGCCCAGGGCGCGATCCTGGAGACGCGGGATCGAATCCCACATTGGGCTCCTGGTGCATGGAGCCTGCTTCTCCCTCTGCCTGTGTCTCTGCCTCTCTGTCTCTCTCTGTGACTATCATAAAAAAAAGAATCGAATTGAATCGCGTTGAAAAAAATCATAAAGAATCAAATCGAAAAGAATCGAATTCCATGTAACGAAAAGATTCAAATTGAAAAGAATCGAATCAAAACAAAAGAATCGAATCGAATTGACATGAATAAAAAAGAATCGAATCAAAACGAATAGAAAAGAAACAAATCAAGTAGAATCTAAAAGAATCGAATCGAATCAAATCGAAAAAATTCGAATAGAATTGAATCGAAAAGAATCAAAACGAATCGAACCGAGGAGAATCGATTCGAATCAAAATAAAAAGTATCGTATCAAATCGAATCGAAAAGAATCATTTCAAATAGAATCGAAAGAATGGAATCAAATCTAAAACAATCGAATCGAATCGAAAAGAATCGGATTGAATGGAATAGAATCGAAAAGAATAGAATAGAATCGAAAGAAATCGAATAGAATCAAATCAAATCAAAAAGAATCGAATTGAATTGATCCTAACCAAAATAAGCGAAATGAATCGACTCGAACCGAAAAAAATCAAATCGAAAAGAATCTAACCTCAACGAAAATCATCGAAATGAATAGAATCGAAAAGAATCGAATTGAATCAAATCGAAAAGAATCGAATGGAATCCAATCGAAAAGAATCAAATTGATTCGAATCGAAACAAATTGAATCCAATCGAAAAGAATCTAATTGAATCGAATCGAAAAGAATCGAATTCAATCAAAACGAATCGATTCGAATGGAATAGAAAAGAATAGAATAGAATAGAATCGAAAAGAATCAACTCGAATCGAAAAGAATCGAATCGAAAAGAATTGAATCGAATCGAAAAGAAACGAATCGAACCGAATCAAAAAGAAAACAATCGAATCGAATCAAATACAAAAGAATCGCTTTGAATAGCATAGAATTGAAAAGAATCGAATCAATCGAATTGAAAACAATCGAATCGAAAAGAATCGAATCAAAAAAAGTCGAATCGAAACGAAAACAATCGAATCGAATCTAAAAGAATCGTATTGAATTGAATCGAGTCGAAAAGACTCGAATCAAAAAGACTCGAATCGAACTGAATCAAATCGAAAAGAATCTAATAGAAACCACTCGAACAGAATCAAATCGAAATCATTCAAAATGAATCGAATAGAATAGAATCGAAAAAAATCGAAACGAATCGAAACGAAATGAATCGAAGAGAATCGATTAATCGAAATGAAAAGAATCGTATTGAATCAAATCGAAAAGAATCAAATCAAATCGAATCGAAAGAATTGAATCAAATCGAAAAGAATCGAACTGAATGGAATCAAATCGAAAAGAATCCAATCAAATCGAAAAGAATCGAATCAAATTTAATGGAATCGAAAAGAATCGAATTGAATCGAAATGAATCGAAATGAAACAAATCAGATCCAATGGAAAAGCATCAAATCGAATTGAAAAGAATCGAATCGAATCGAAAAGACTCGAATCGAATTAAAAATATCAAATCGAATCGAATCGAAATGAATCGAATTGAAAAGACTCGAATTGGGGGGGAGGAGCAAGATGGCGGAAGAGTAGGGTCTCCAAATCACCTGTCTCCACCAAACTACCTAGAAAACCTTCAAATTATCCTGAAAATCTATGAATTCGGCCTGAGATTTAAAGAGAGACCAGCTGGAATGCTATAGTGAGAAGAATTCGCGCTTCTATCAAGGTAGGAAGACGGGGAAAAAGAAATAAAGGAACAAAGGCCTCCAAGGGGGAGGGGCCCCGCGAGGAGCCGGGCTGAGGCCGGGGCGAGTGTCCCCAGGACAGGAGAGCCCCGTCCCGGAGGAGCAGGAGCTGCACCAACCTTCCCGGGCGGAAAGGGGCTCGTGGGGAGTGGGAGCAGGAACCAGGAGGGCGAGGATGCCCTCCGGCTCCCTGGGACAGTAACAGCAACTGCGCCCCAGGAGAGTGCGCCGAGCTCCCTAAGGGCTGCAGCGCGCATGGCGGGACCCGGCGGGACCCGGAGCAGCTAGGGGGGCTCGGGCGGCGGCTCCGCGGAGGGGGCTGCGCGGCCCCGGGAGCAGCTCGGAGGGGCTCGGGCAGAAGAAGAGGCTCCGTGCGGAGGGGGCTGCGCGGTTCCAGGAGCAGCTCGGAGGGGCTCGGGCGGCAGCTCCGCGGAGGGGGCTGCGCGGCCCGGGAGCGCGAATCCACCAGCGCAGGCTCCGGAGCACAGGGCGCCGGGACACAGCCCAGGATCCGGCCTCCCCCGGGACAGGCAGAGGCCGGGAGGGCCCAGGACAGCAAGGAAGCTCCTGCCCCAGCTGAGCAGATCAGCGGCCCCGCCCCGGAGCCTCCAGGCCCTGCAGACGGAGAGCTCCGGAGTTCCTGCGGGGGCTGAATCCAGGTTTCCAGAGCTGCACCGCCACTGGGGCTGTTCCTCCTGCGGCCTCACGGGGTAAACAACCCCCACTGAGCCCTGCACCAGGAGGGGGCACAGCAGCTCCCCCAACTGCTAACACCTGAAAATCAGCACAACAGGCCCCTCCCCCAGAACACCAGCTAGACGGACAACTTCCAGGAGAAGCCAAGGGACTTAAAGTACACAGAATCAGAAGATACTCCCCGGTGGTTCTTTTTTTGTTTGTTTGTTTTTGTTTTTGTTTTTGTTTTATTTTGCTTTTTGATTTGTATCCTTCCCCCACCCCCTTTTTTTCTCCTTTCTTTTTCTTTCTCTTTTTCTTCCCTTTTTTTTCGTTTTTTTTTTCTTTTTCTTCCCTTTTTTTTCTCTTTCTCTTTTCTTTCCTTCTTTCTCTCCTCTCTTTTTCTCTTTTTCCCAATACAACTTGCTTTTGGCCACTCTGCACTGAGCAAAATGACTAGAAGGAAAACCTCACCTCAAAAGAAAGAATCAGAAACAGTCCTCTCTCCCACAGAGTTACAAAATCTGGATTACAATTCAATGTCAGAAAGCCAATTCAGAAGCACTATTATACAGCTACTGGTGGCTCTAGAAAAAAGTATAAAGGACTCAAGAGACTTCATGACTGCAGAATTTAGAGCTAATCAGGCAGAAATTAAAAATCAATTGAATGAGATGCAATCCAAACTAGAAGTCCTAACGACGAGGGTTAACGAGGTGGAAGAACGAGTGAGTGACCTAGAAGACAAGTTGATAGCAAAGAGGGAAACTGAGGAAAAAAGAGACAAACAATTAAAAGACCATGAAGATAGATTAAGGGAAATAAACGACAGCCTGAGAAAGAAAAACCTACGTTTAATTGGGGTTCCCGAGGGCGCCGAAAGGGACAGAGGGCCAGAATATGTATTTGAACAAATTCTAGCTGAAAACTTTCCTAATCTGGGAAGGGAAACAGGCATTCAGATCCAGGAAATAGAGAGATCCCCCCCTAAAATCAATAAAAACCGTTCAACACCTCGACATTTAATTGTGAAGCTTGCAAATTCCAAAGATAAAGAGAAGATCCTTAAAGCAGCAAGAGACAAGAAATCCCTGACTTTTATGGGGAGGAGTATTAGGGTAACAGCAGACCTCTCCACAGAGACCTGGCAGGCCAGAAAGGGCTGGCAGGATATATTCAGGGTCCTAAATGAGAAGAACATGCAACCAAGAATACTTTATCCAGCAAGGCTCTCATTCAAAATGGAAGGAGAGATAAAGAGCTTCCAAGACAGGCAGCAACTAAAAGAATATGTGACCTCCAAACCAGCTCTGCAAGAAATTTTAAGGGGGCCTCTTAAAATTCCCCTTTAAGAAGAAGTTCAGTGGAACAGTCCACAAATACAAAGACTGAATAGATATCATGATGACACTAAACTCATATCTCTCAATAGTAACTCTGAATGTGAACGGGCTTAATGACCCCATCAAAAGGCGCAGGGTTTCAGACTGGATAAAAAAGCAGGACCCATCTATTTGCTGTCTACAAGAGACTCATTTTAGACAGAAGGACACCTACAGCCTGAAAATAAAAGGTTGGAGAACCATTTACCATTCGAATGGTCCTCAAAAGAAAGCAGGGGTAGCCATCCTTATATCAGATAAACTAAAATTTACCCCAAAGACTGTAGTGAGAGATGAAGAGGGACACTATATCATACTTAAAGGATCTATTCAACAAGAGGACTTAACAATCCTCAATATATATGCTCCGAATGTGGGAGCTGCCAAATATATAAATCAATTATTAACCAAAGTGAAGAAATACTTAGATAATAATACACTTATACTTGGTGACTTCAATCTAGCTCTTTCTATACTCGATAGGTCTTCTAAGCAAAACATCTCCAAAGAAACGAAAGCTTTAAATGATACACTGGACCAGATGGATTTCACAGATATCTACAGAACTTTACATCCAAATTCAACTGAATACACATTCTTCTCAAGCGCACATGGAACTTTCTCCAGAATAGACCACATATTGAGTCACAAATCGGGTCTGAACCGATACCAAAAGATTGGGATTGTCCCCTGCATATTCTCGGACCATAATGCCTTGAAATTAGAACTAAATCACAACAAGAAGTTTGGAAGGACCTCAAACACATGGAGGTTAAGGACCATCCTGCTAAAAGATAAAAGGGTCAACCAAGAAATTAAGGAAGAATTAAAAAGATTCATGGAAACTAATGAGAATGAAGATACAACCGTTCAAAATCTTTGGGATGCAGCAAAAGCAGTCCTAAGGGGGAAATACATCGCAATACAAGCATCTATTCAAAAACTGGAAAGAACTCAAATACAAAAGCTAACCTTACACATAAAGGAGCTAGAGAAAAAACAGCAAATAGATCCTACACCCAAGAGAAGAAGGGAGTTAATAAAGATTCGAGCAGAACTCAACGAAATCGAGACCAGAAGAACTGTGGAACAGATCAACAGAACCAGGAGTTGGTTCTTTGAAAGAATTAATAAGATAGATAAACCATTAGCCAGCCTTATTAAAAAGAAGAGAGAGAAGACTCAAATTAATAAAATCATGAATGAGAAAGGAGAGATCACTACCAACACCAAGGAAATACAAACGATTTTAAAAACCTATTATGAACAGCTATACGCCAATAAATTAGGCAATCTAGAAGAAATGGACGCATTCCTGGAAAGCCACAAACTACCAAAACTGGAACAGGAAGAAATAGAAAACCTGAACAGGCCAATAACCAGGGAGGAAATTGAAGCAGTCATCAAAAACCTCCCAAGACACAAGAGTCCAGGGCCAGATGGCTTCCCAGGAGAATTTTATCAAACGTTTAAAGAAGAAATCATACCTATTCTCCTAAAGCTGTTTGGAAAGATAGAAAGAGATGGAGTACTTCCAAATTCGTTCTATGAAGTCAGCATCACCTTAATTCCAAAGCCAAAGACCCCGCCAAAAAGGAGAATTACAGACCAATATCCCTGATGAACATGGATGCAAAAATTCTCAACAAGATACTGGCCAATAGGATCCAACAGTACATTAAGAAAATTATTCACCATGACCAAGTAGGATTTATCCCTGGGACACAAGGCTGGTTCAACACCCGTAAAACAATCAATGTGATTCATCATATCAGCAAGAGAAAAACCAAGAACCATATGATCCTCTCATTAGATGCAGAGAAAGCATTTGACAAAATACAGCATCCATCCTGATCAAAACTCTTCAGAGTGTAGGGATAGAGGGAACATTCCTCGACATCTTAAAAGCCATCTATGAAAAGCCCACAGCAAATATCATTCTCAATGGGGAAGCACTGGGAGCCTTTCCCCTAAGATCAGGAACAAGACAGGGATGTCCACTCTCACCACTGCTATTCAACATAGTGCTGGAAGTCCTAGCCTCAGCAATCAGACAACAAAAAGACATTAAAGGCATTCAAATTGGCAAAGAAGAAGTCAAACTCTCCCTCTTCGCCGATGACATGATACTCTACATAGAAAACCCAAAAGTCTCCACCCCAAGATTGCTAGAACTCATACAGCAATTCGGTAGCGTGGCAGGATACAAAATCAATGCCCAGAAGTCAGTGGCATTTCTATACACTAACAATGAGACTGAAGAAAGAGAAATTAAGGAGTCAATCCCATTTACAATTGCACCCAAAAGCATAAGATACCTAGGAATAAACCTCACCAAAGATGTAAAGGATCTATACCCTCAAAACTATAGAACACTTCTGAAAGAAATTGAGGAAGACACAAAGAGATGGAAAAATATTCCATGCTCATGGATTGGCAGAATTAATATTGTGAAAATGTCAATGTTACCCAGGGCAATATACACGTTTAATGCAATCCCTATCAAAATACCATGGACTTTCTTCAGAGAGTTAGAACAAATTATTTTAAGATTTGTGTGGAATCAGAAAAGACCCCGAATAGCCAGGGGAATTTTAAAAAAGAAAACCATATCTGGGGGCATCACAATGCCAGATTTCAGGTTGTATTACAAAGCTGTGGTCATCAAGACAGTGTGGTACTGGCACAAAAACAGACACATAGATCAGTGGAACAGAATAGAGAATCCAGAAGTGGACCCTGAACTTTATGGGCAACTAATATTCGATAAAGGAGGAAAGACTATCCATTGGAAGAAAGACAGTCTCTTCAATAAATGGTGGTGGGAAAATTGGACATCCACATGCAGAAGAATGAAACTAGACCACTCTCTTTCACCATACACAAAGATAAACTCAAAATGGATGAAAGATCTAAATGTGAGACAAGATTCCATCAAAATCCTAGAGAAGAACACAGGCAACACCCTTTTTGAACTCGGCCATAGTAACTTCTTGCAAGATACATCCACGAAGGCAAAAGAAACAAAAGCAAAAATGAACTATTGGGACTTCATCAAGATAAGAAGCTTTTGCACAGCAAAGGATACAGTCAACAAAACTCAAAGACAACCTACAGAATGGGAGAAGATATTTGCAAATGACATATCAGATAAAGGGCTAGTTTCCAAGATCTATAAAGAACTTATGAAACTCAACACCAAAGAAAAAACAATCCAATCATGAAATGGGCAAAAGACATGAACAGAAATCTCACAGAGGAAGACATAGACATGGCCAACATGCATATGAGAAAATGCTCTGCATCACTTGCCATCAGGGAAATACAAATCAAAACTACAATGAGATACCACCTCACACCAGTGAGAATGGGGAAAATTAACAAGGCAGGAAACAACAAATGTTGGAGAGGATGCGGAGAAAAGGGAACCCTCTTACACTGTTGGTGGGAATGTGAACTGGTGCAGCCACTCTGGAAAACTGTGTGGAGGTTCCTCAAACAGTTAAAAATATACCTGCCCTACGACCCAGCAATTGCACTGTTGGGGATTTACCCCAAAGATACAAATGCAATGAAACGCCGGGACACCTGCACCCCGATGTTTCTAGCAGCAATGGCCACGATAGCCAAACTGTGGAAGGAGCCTCGGTGTCCAACGAAATATGAATGGATAAAGAAGATGTGGTTTATGTATACAATGGAATATTACTCAGCTATTAGAAATGACAAATACCCACCATTTGCTTCAACGTGGATGGAACTGGAGGGTATTATGCTGAGTGAAGTAAGTCAGTCGGAGAAGGACAAACATTATATGTTCTCATTCATTTGGGGAATATAAATAATAGTGAAAGGGAAAAGAAGGGAAGGGGGAAGAAATGTGTGGGAAATATCAGAAAGGGAGACAGAACGTAAAGACTGCTAACTCTGGGAAACGAACTAGGGGTGGTAGAAGGGGAGGAGGGTGGGGGGTGGGAGTGAATGGGTGACGGGCACTGGGTGTTATTCTGTATGTTAGTAAATTGAACACCAATAAAAAAATAAAAAATAAATAAAAAGTAAAAAAAAAAAAAAAAGAAAAGACTCGAATTGAAACGAATCGATTTGAAACGAAAAGAATCGAATCGAATCGAATCGAATCGAATTGAAAGAATCGAAATGAATAGAAAAAAATCGAATACAAAAGAATCGAACCGAAAAGAAAAGAATCAAATTGTATCAGTCGATTAAATTCTAGTCGAATCGAATCAAAAAGCATGAAATCGAGTCGAATCGAATCGAAAAGAATCGAATCGAATCGAAAAGAATCGAATTGTATCTAATCAAAAAGAATCGAATCGTATCGACTCGAATCGAAAAGAATCCAATTGCATCATCGAATGGAAACTAATCGAATTGAATAGAATAGAAAAGAATCGAATCGAATCAAATCGAAAACAATCAAATTGAATTGATCGAAAAGAATCGAATTGAATCAAATCGAATCGAAATGAAAAGAATCGAATCGATTCAAAGAGAAAAGAATCGAATCGAAAAGAATCAAATCGACACGAAAAGAATCGAATCGAATCAAAAAGTATCGAATGGATTCGAAAACATTCGAATCGAAAAGAATCGAATTGAAATGAATCTGATCGAAATGAAAAGAATCTACTCGATTCGAATCCAAAAGAATCGAATCCAAAAGAATCGAATCGAATCCAAAAGAATCGAATTGAATTGAATCAAAAGACATGAATTGAATTGAATCAAAAAGGAACTAATCGAATCAAATCGAAAAAATCGAATAGAATCAAATCGAATCAAAAAGAATCGAATAGATTCGAATAAAAAAGAATCGAATTGAGGGATCCCTGGGTGGCGCAGCGGTTTAGCGCCTGCCTTTGTCCCAGGGCGCGATCCTGGAGACCCGGGATCGAATCCCACATCGGGCTCCTGGTGCATGGAGCCTGCTTCTCCCTCTGCCTGTGTCTCTGCCTCTCTGTCTCTCTCTGTGACTATCATAAAAAAAGAATCGAATTGAATCGAGTTGAAAAAAATCATAAAGAATCAAATCGAAAAGAATCGAATTCCATGTAACGAAAAGATTCGAATTGAAAAGAATCGAATCGAAACAAAAGAATCGAATCGAATCGACATGAATCAAAAAGAATCGAATCAAAACGAATCGAAAAGAAACAAATCAAGTAGAATCTAAAAGAATCGAATCGAATCAAATCGAAAAAATTCGAATAGAATTGAATCCTAAAGAATGAAACCGAATCGAACCGAAGAGAATCGATTCGAATCAAAATAAAAAGTATCGTATCAAATCGAATCGAAAAGAATCATATCAAATAGAATCGAAAGAATGGAATCAAATCTAAAACAATCGAATCGAATCGAAAAGAATCGGATTGAATGGAATAGAATCGAAAAGAATAGAATAGAATTGAAAGAAATCGAATAGAATCAAATCAAATCAAAAAGAATCGAATTGAATTGATCCTAACCAAAATAAGTGAAATGAATCGACTCGAACCGAAAAAAATCAAATCGAAAAGAATCTAATCTCAACGAAAATCATCGAAATGAATAGAATCGAAAAGAATCGAATTGAATCAAATCGAAAAGAATCGAATGGAATCCAATCGAAAAGAATCAAATTGATTCGAATCGAAACAAATTGAATCCAATCGAAAAGAATCTAATTGAATCGAATCGAAAAGAATCGAATTCAATCAAAACGAATCGATTCGAATGGAATAGAAAAGAATAGAATAGAATAGAATCGAAAAGAATCAAATCGAATCGAAAAGAATCGAATCGAAAAGAATTAAATCGAATCGAAAAGAAACGAATCGAACCGAATCAAAAAGAAAACAATCGAATCGAATCAAATACAAAAGAATCGCTTTGAATAGCATAGAATTGAAAAGAATCGAATCAATCGAAGTGAAAACAATCGAAACGAAAAGAATCGAATCAAAAAAAGTCGAATCAAAACAAAAACAATCGAATCCAACCGAATCTAAAAGAATCGTATTGAATTGAATCGAGTCGAAAAGACTCGAATCAAAAAGACTCGAATCGAATTGAATCAAATCGAAAAGAATCTAATAGAAACCACTCGAACAGAATCAAATCGAAATGATTCAAAATGAATCGAATACAATAGAATCGAAAAAAATTGAATAGAATCGAAACGAAATGAATTGAAGAGAATCGATTAGAATCGAATGAAAAGAATCGTATTGAATCGAATCGAAAAGAATCAAATCAAATCGAATCGAAAGAATTGAATCAAATCGAAAAGAATCCAATCGAATCGAAAAGAATCGAACTGAATGGAATCAAATTGAATAGAATCGAATCGAATCGAAAAGAATCGAATCAAAAAAAGTCGAATCGAAACGAAAACAATCGAATCGAATCGAATCTAAAAGAATCGTATTGAATTGACTCGAGTCGAAAAGACTCGAATCAAAAAGACTCGAATCGAATTGAATCAAATCGAAAAGAATCTAATAGAAACCACTCGAACAGAATCAAATCGAAATGATTCAAAATGAATCGAATAGAATAGAATCTAGAAAAATCGAATAGAATCTAAACGAACCGAAACGAAATGAATCGAAGAGAATCGATTAGAATCGAAATGAAAAGAATCGTATTGAATCGAATCGAAAAGAATCAAATCAAATCGAATCGAAAGAATTGAATCAAATCGAAAAGAATCCAATCGAATCGAAAAGAATCGAACTGAATGGAATCAAATTGAATAGAATCGAATCGAATCGAAAAGAATCGAATCAAATTTAATGGAATCGAAAAGAATCGAATTGAATCGAAAAGAATCGAAATGAAACAAATCAGATCAAATGGAAAAGCATCAAATCGAATTGAAAAGAATCGAATCGAATTGAAAGTAATCGAATCAAAAAGACTCGAATCGAAAAGAATCGAATTGAAAAGAATCGAATCGAATCGAAAAGACTCGAATCGAATTAAAAATATCAAATCGAATCGAATCGCAAAGAATCGAATTGAAAAGACTCGAATTGAAACGAATCGATTTGAAACGAAAAGAATCGAATCGAATCGAATCGAATTGAAAGAATCGAATTGAATAGAAAAAAATCGGATAGAAAAGAATCGAACCGAAAAGAAAAGAATCAAATTGAATCAGTCGATTAAATTCTAGTCGAATCGAATCAAAAAGAATGAAATCGAGTCGAATCGAATCGAAAAGCATCGAATCGAATCGAAAAGAATCGAATTGTATGTAATTAAAAAGAATCGAATCGTATCGACTCGAATCGAAAAGAATCCAATTGCATCATCGAATGGAAACTAATCGAATTGAATAGAATAGAAAAGAATCGAATCGAATCAAATCGAAAACAATCAAATTGAATTGATCGAAAAGAATCGAATTGAATCAAATCGAATCGAAATGAAAAGAGTCGAATCGATTCAAAGAGAAAAGAATCGAATCGAAAAGAATCAAATCGACACGAAAAGAATCGAATCGAATCAAAAAGTATCGAATGGATTCGAAAACATTCGAATCAAAACGAATCGAATTGAAATGAATCCGAACGAAGTGAAAAGAATCTACTCGATTCGAATCCAAAAGAATCGAATCCAAAAGAATCGAATTGAATTGAATCAAAAGAAATGAATTGAATTGAATCAAAAAGGAACTAATCGAATCAAATCGAAAAAACTCGAATAGAATCAAATCGAATCAAAAAGAATCGCATAGATTCGAATAAAAAAGAATCGAATTGAGGGATCCCTGGGTGGCGCAGCGGTTTAGTGCCTGTCTTTGGCCCAGGGCGCGATCCTGGAGACCCGGGATCGAATCTCACATCGGGCTCCTGGTGCATGGACCCTGCTTCTCCCTCTGCCTGTGTCTCTGCGTCTCTCTCTCTCTCTTTTTGACTATCATAAAAAAAAGAATCGAATTGTATGGACTTGAAAAAAATCATAAAGAATCAAATCGAAAAGAATCGAATTCCATGTTTCCCCACCAGGACATGATTGCTGTGGACTCCTTCTTGGCCTCACCTGGAACTGGTGACTCTGATCCTCACTGGGCCTCACCCGATCTAGTGACTCTGGTTCTCACCTGTGGACCATTATGACCTGGATACTCTGGTCGACACCTGAGCCTTACCTGGACATGATGACTCTGGAACACTTCTGGGCGTCACTCTGACATGGTGACTCTGGTCCCCATCTGGATGTCACCTAGACCAGGTGAATCTGGAACCCCTCTAACCCTCAACTAGACCTGGTGACTCTGGTCCTCAAGTGGGCGTCACCGGGACCTAGTGAATATGCTCCCACTTGCACCTCATCTGGACCTGGTGACTCTCGTCCTCAAGTAGGCGTCACCGGGACCTAGTGAATATGCTCCCACCTGCACCTCATCTGGACCTGGTGACTCTGGTTCTACCTGGGCATCATCGGGACATGGTTACTCTATTCCCCACTGGGATTAACCTGTTCCTGGTAACTCTGGTCCAGACTTTGGCCTCTTCTGACCAGGTGACTCTGGCTCCACCTGGGCCTCACCTGTAACTGGTGACTCTGATCCAAAGCGTGGCCTCACCAGACCTGGTGACTGTGGTTCCCATCGGGAGCTCACCTGGACCTCATGTATCAGGTCCCACCTGGGCCTCACCAGGACCTGGTGACTCTGCTACCCACCAGGTTAGCATCAGGTTATGGTTGCACTGTTCACTAACAGTGTCCCTGCTGGACCTATTAACTCTGGTCTTCACCTGGGCCACACCTGGACATGGTACACTGGTTCCCACTTGGGTCTCACCTGGACATGCTGTGTAGGATCCCCACCTGGTCCTCACCTGTAACTGGTGATTCTCGTTCCCACATGGACATCATGTGGACCTGGTGGCTGCAGTGTTTCTAGCTTCTCATGTATCTCGTGACTCTGGTCCACACCAGGGCCTCAACGGTACCTGGTGAGTGTGGTTGCCACCTGCACAACACCTGGACCTGGTGATTCTGGTCTGCACTTGAGACTACCCTGGATCTGGTGACTGTGGTCCCCACCTGGTCTTCACCAGGATTTGGGGAATCCGGTCCCCATCTGGGCCTCACCTGGCCCTGTTGATCATGGTCCTCACTCAGCAAAATTGGGGCCCGGTGACTGTGTTCCACAACTGGACCTCACCTGGACCAGGTGACTCTGGTCCCCCTCTGGGTCTCACCGTGCCCTAATGACTGTGAACCCCACTTTGGCCTGACTTGGACCTGCTGACCCTGGTTGCCACCTGCGCTTGACTTCGACCTGTTGACTCTGGTTCTTTCAAGGGCCTCCCCTGTACCTGGTGATCCTGGTCCCCACCTGGGACTCACCTGGACGTGGTGACTCTTGTCACCACCGGGGACTCACCTGGACCTGCTTACTGTGTTCCACACCAGGTCCTCAAGTAGACCTGTTGACCATGGTCCCCAAGCCGGCCTCACATGGACCTGTTGCCTCTGATCCCCACCGGGGCCTCATGTGTACCTGGTAACTCTGGTCCTCACCTGGGCCTCATCTGGACCTAGTGACTCTTGTCCCCAACTGGGCTTCACCTGAATCTGGTGACTCTGGTCCCCACCTGGACTTCACCTGGATTTGGTGACTCTGGTCCCCATCTGGGCCTCTCCTGGACCTGGTGACTCTCTTTCCCTCATGGACCACACATGGATCTGGTGACTTTGGTCCTCAGTTTGGCCTCACCTGGACCTGTCGTCGCTCGTCCCTACTTTGACCTAACTCAGAACTGCTGAATTTTGACCCACCTAGGCCGCAACCAGACCTGGTGACTCTTGTCCCCAGGTATGCCTCATTTCGACCTGATGAATCTGGTTCTCACTTGGGCCTCACATGGACCTGGGACTCAGCTAGATAGAGTGGCTCTGGTTCCCACAAGGGGCTCACCTGATACAGCTGACTGTGGTCTTATTCTATGCCTCACCTGGTCCTAGTGATTCTGTTCCGATCTGGGCCTGCATGGCCCTAGAGACTCTGGTCCTCACCCAGGAATCATTAGGACCTGGATACTCTATTCCACACCTGTGCCTCACATTGACCATGGACCTCTCGTCCCATTCTGGGACTCAAACTAAACTAGTTACTGGTTCCCCTTTGGGCCTCACCCTTACCTGGTGACTCTGGTCACCCGTTTGGCTTCACTTGGGCCTGGTGAATCTTGTCCTTAGCTGGTCTCACCTGGATCTGGTGAATGGTCTCCACCTGGGCCTCACCTGGACTTGGTGAATCCTGTTGCACATGCGCCTCACCTGGACCTTCTGACTGTGGTCCCACCTGGACCTCACCTGGATCTGGTGACTCTGGCCTGCAGGTTGGCCTCACCTGGACCTGGTGAGTGGGGTTGCCACCTGGGCCTCACCCATACCTGGTGACTCAGGTCCCCACGTGGGCCTCTTGGACCTGGTGAATCTGGTCCTTACCTGGTCCTCTCCCAGACCCGGGGACTCTGGTCACCTCCTGGGCCTCACCTGGTCCTGGTGAATCTGGTCCCCATCTGGGCCTCACCCAGGTCTGGTGACTTTGTTCCCCACCTGACCTGATTGTTGTGAACTCTTTCTTGGCCTCACCTGCAATTGGTGACTCTGATCCTATCTGCGCCTCACCCAGATCTGGTGACTCTGGTCCTCACTTGGGCATCATTGGTACCTGGTGACTCTCTTCCACACCTGAGCCTCACCTGGACCCGATGACTCTGGAACCACTCTGGGCCTCCCCCTGACCTGGTGACTCTGGTCCCCATCTGGATATCACCTGGACCAGGTGATTCCTGTACCCTTCTAAGACTCAAGAAGATATGGTGAAACTGGTCCTCAACTGGGCCTCACCTGGACCTAGTGAATATGCTCCATCTGGGCCTTATTTGGACCTGGTGACTCTGGTCCCTACCTGGGCATCATCGGGACATGGTTCCACTGCATGGCATGCAGATTGGCCTCAACTGGACCTGGTAAATCTGGTCCCTACCTGAGCATCACCGGGACATGGTTCCTGTGCATGGCCTGCAGGTTGGCCTCACCTGGACCTGGTGAGTGGGGTTGCCACCTGGGCCTCACCCATACCTTGTGACACAGGGCCCCACGTGGGCCTCCCTTTGACCTGGTGAATCTGGTCCTTACCTGGTCCTCACTCGGAACTCGTAAGTCTGGTCACTACATGGGAATCATCTGGACCTGGTGAATCTGGTCCCCATTGGGCCTCACCCAGTCCTGGTGACTTTGTTTCCCACCTGGACCTGATTGCTGTGGACTCCTTTTGGGCCTCACCTGGAACGGGTGACTCTGATCCTAACTGGGCCTCACCCAGATCTGGTGACTCTGGTCCTCACCTGTGGACATTATGACCTGGATACTCTGTTCCACTCCTGAGACTCACCTGGATATGATGACGCTGGATCCCCTCTGGGCCTCAGCCTGACATGGTGACTCTGGTCCCCTTCTGGATATCACCAGAATCGGGTGACTGTGTTCCCCCTCTGGGACTCACCCGGTGCTGGGACACTGGTCCTCAATTGGGCAGAACTGGACCTGGTGATCTACTCCTCACTTTGGTCTCGTCTGGACCTTGTGACTCTTTTCCCACCTGGCATCAATGGGACATGGTTACTCTGTTCCCACTGGGCCTCACCTGGACATGATAACTTTGGTCCACACTTTGGCCTCAACTGGTCCTGATGACTCTGAACCCACCACCTAGGCCTCAAACTGAACCTGGTGACTGTGGTCCCCATCTGGGTCACACCTGGACCTGGTGACTGTGGTCCCCACCTGGGTCTCACCTGGACATGGTGGTCTCGTTCCTACATGAACCACGCCTGGACCTGGTGACTCTGGCATTCTTGTAGACTCACTTTTACCTGGTGAATCCGGTCCCCACTAGGGACTCACGTGGATCTGGTGACTCTGGCATGCAGGATGGTCTCACCAGGACCTGGTGAGTAGGGTTGCCACCTGGGCCTCACCCATACCTGGTGATTCAAGTCCCTACGTGGGCCTCTTGGACCTGGTGAATCTTGTCCTTACCCGGTCATCTCCTAGACACGGGGTCTCTTGTCACCACCTGGGCCTCACCTGGACCTGGTGAATCTGGTCCCCATCTGGGCCTCACCCAGTCCTGGTGACTTTTTCCCCACCTGGACCTGATTGCTGGGCCCTTTCTTGGCCTCACCCGGACTGGTGAGTCTGATCCTATCTGTGCGTCACCCAGACCGGGTGACTCTTGTCCTCACCTGGGCATCATTGGTACCTGGTGACTCTGTACCACACCTGAGCCTCACCTGGAAATGTTGACTCTGGAACCGCTCTGGGCCTCACCCTGACCTAGAGACTCTGGTCCCCATCTGGATGTCACATGGACAAGGTGATTCTGGTCCCCCCTAGGCGTCAAACAGATCTGGTGACTCTGGTCTTCAAAGGGGATTCGCCTGTACCTAGTGAATATGCTCCATCTGGGCCTCATTTGGACCTGGTGACTCTGGTCCATACCTGGGCATCATCGGGATATGGTTCCACTGCATGGCATGCAGGTTGGCCTCACCTGGACCTGGTGAGTGGGGTTGCCACCTGGGCCTCACACATACGTGGTGACACAGGTTCCCACGTGGGCCTCACTTGGACCTGGTGAATCTGGTCCTTACCTCGTCCTCACCCGGAACTGGTAACTCTGGTCACCACCTGGGAATCACCTGGACCTGGTGAATCTGGTCCCCATTAGGGCCCCACTCAGTCCTGGTGTCTTTAAACCCCAATTGGACCTGATTGCTGTGCACTCCTTCTTGGCATCATTGGAACTAATGACTCTGATCCTAACTGGGCCTCACCCAGATCTGCTGACTCTGGTACTCACCTGTGGACCATTATGACCGGGATAGTCTGTTCCACACCTGAGCCTCACCTGGACATGATGACTCTGGATCCCCTCTGGGTCTAACCCTGACATGGTGACTCTGGTCCCCATCTGGATGTCACCTAGACCAGTGGAATCTGGTACTCCTCTAGGCCTCAACTTGACCTGGTGACTCTAGTCCTCATCTGGGCCTCACTGGGACCTAGTGAACATACTCCCCACCTGCGCCTCATCTGGACCTGGTGACTCTTTTTTTACCTGGGCATCATCAGGACATGGTTACTCTATTCCCCACTGGGACTAATTGATCCTGGTAACCTTGGTCCTGACTTTGGCCTCTTCTGTACCAGGTGACTCTGGCTCCTCCTGGGCCTCACCTGTAACTGGTGACTCTGATCCTAAGCATGGCCTCACCTGACCTGGTGACTGTTGTTCCCATGGGACCTCACCTGGACCTCATGTCTCTGGTCCCAACAGGGCCTCACTAGGACCTGGTGTCTCTGGTACCCACCTGGTTAGCATCAGGATATGGTTACACTGTTCACTAACAGTGACCCAGCTGGACGTATTAACTCTGGTCTTCACCTGGGCCACACCTGGACATGGTGACACTGGTTCGCACCTGGGTCTCACCTGGACATGGTGATTCGGATCCCCACCTGGTCCTCACCTGTAACTGGCGATTCTCGTTCCCACATGGACATCATGTGGACCTGGTGGCTGCAGTGTTTCTAGCTTCTCATGTACCTCGTGACTCTGGTCCCCACCAGGGCCTCACCGGGATCTGGTGAGTGTGGTTGCCACGTGCAACTCACCTGGACCTGGTGATTCTGGTCTGCACCTGAGACTACTCTGGATCTGGTGACTGTGGTCCCCACCTGGGCTTCACCTGGATTTGGGGACTCCGGTCCCCATCTGGGCCTCACCTGGCCCTGTTGACCATGGTCCTCAACTGGGCAAAATTGGGACCCGGTGACTGTGTTCCACAACTGGACCTCACCTGGACCAGGTCACTCTGGTCCCCCTCTGGGACTCACGTGCCCTAGTGACTGTGAACCCCACTTTAGCCTGACTTGGACCTGCTGACCCTGGTTGCCACCTGCGCCTGACCTCGAACTGTTGACTCTGGTTCTTTCAAGGGCCTCCACTGTACGTGGTGATTCTGGTCCCCACCTGGGCCAAACCAGGACGTGGTGACACTTTTCACCACCGGGAACTCACCTTGACCTGCTTACTGTGTGCCATAACTGGGCCTCAAGTAGACCTGTTGACTATGGTCCCCAAGCCGGCCTCACATGGACCTGTTGCCTCTGATCCCCCCCGGGGCTACACGTGTACCTGGTAACTCTGGTCCTCATCTGGGCCTCATCTGGACCTAGCGACTCTGGTCCCCACCTGGGCTTCACCTGTATCTGGTGACTCTGGTCCCCACCTGGACTTCACCTGGATCTGGGGACTCTGGTCCACACCTGGACCTGACCTGCATCTGGTGACTCTGGTCCTCAATATGGCCTCACCTGGACCTGGTGTCTCTCGTCCCTACTTTGACCTAACTCAGAACTGCTGAATCTTGCCCCACCTAGAATGCACCCAGACCTGGTGACTCTTGTCCCCAGCTATGCCTCAATACGACCTGATGAATCTGGTCCTCACGTGGGCCTCACATGGACCTGGGACTCAGCTGGATAGAGTTGCTCTGGTTCCCAGAGGGGGCTCACCTGATACTGCTGACTCTGGTCTTATTCTATGCCTCACCAGGACCTAGTGATTCTGTTCCCCAATGGGTCTGCATGGCCCTAGTGACTATGGTCCTCACCCAGGCATCACTGGGACCTGGATACTCTATTCCACACCTGGGCCTCACTTTGACCAGGCACCTCTGGTCCCATTCTGGGCCTCAAACTAAACTGGTTACTCTGGTTCCCCCTCTGGGCCTCACCCAGTCTTGGGGACTTTGTTACCCACCTGGACCTGCTTGCTGTGGACACTTTCTTTGTCTCACCTAGATCTGGTGACTCTGATCCTATCTGCGCATCACCCATATCTGGTGACTCTGGTCCTCACCTGGGCATCATAGGTACCTGGTGACTCTGCTCCACACCTGAGCCTCACCTGGACATGATGACTGTGGATCCTCTCTGGGCCTCACCCTGACCTGGTGACTCTGGTCCCCATTTGGATGTCACCTGGACCAGTGATTCTGATACCCCTCTAGGCCTCAACCAGATCTGGTGACTCTGGTCCCACTTGGCACTCACCAGGACATGCTGTCTCTGGTACCAACCTGGTTAGCATCAAGATATGGTACTCTGTTAACTAACAGTGACCCAGCGGGAACTATTAACTCTGGTCTTCACCTGGGCCACACTTGGATATGGTGACACTTGTTTCCACCTGGGTCTCACCTGGACATGGGGAGTCGGATCCCCACCTGGTCCTCACCTGTAACTGGTGATTCTCGTTCCCACATGGACATCATATGGACCTGGTGGCTGCAGTGTTTCTAGCTTCTCATGTAACTCGTGTCTCTGGTCCCCACCAGGGCCTCACCAGGACTTGGTGAGTGTGGTTTCCACCTGCACCTCACCTGGACCTGGTGATTCTGATCTGCACCTGAGACTACCCCGGATCTGGTGAATGTGGTCCCCACCTGGGCTTCACCTGGATTTGGGGACTCCGGTCCCAATCTGGGCCTCACCTGGCCCTGTTGACCATGGTCCTAAACTGGGCAAAATTGGGAACCGGTGACTGTGTTCCACAACTGAACCTCACGTGGACCAGGTGACTCTGGTCCCCCTCTGGGTCTCACCGTGCCCTAGTGACTGTGAAGCCCACTTTGGCCTGACTTGGAGCTGCTGACCCTGGTTGCCACCTACGCCTGACCTCGAAGTGTTGACTCTGGTTCTTTCATGGCCTCCCCTTTACCTGGTGATCCTGGTCCCCACCTGGGACTCACCTGGACGTGGTGACTCTTGTCACCCCCGGGGACTTCCTGGACTTGCCTACTGTGTTCCGTACCTGGGCCTCAAGTAGACCTGTTGACCATGGTCCCCAAGCCGGCCTCACATGGACCTGTTGCTTCTGATCCCCACCGGGGCCTCAGGTGTACCTGGTAACTCTGGTCCTCACCTAGGCCTCATCTGGACCTATTGACTTTGGTCCCCACCTGGGCTTCACCTGGATCTGGAGACTCTGGTCCCCACCTGGACTTCATCTGGATCTAGTGACTCTGGTCCCCACCTGGACCTCTCCTGGACCTGGTGACTCTCTTTGAATATGGACCTCACATGGATTTGGTGACTCTGGTCCCCACCTGGACCTCACCTGCATCTGGTGACTCTGGCCTGCAGGTTGGCCTCACCTGGACCTGGGGAGTGGGGTTGCCACCTAGGCCTCACACATAGCTGGTGACTCAGGTCCCCACGTGGACCTCATTTGGACCTGTTGTATCTGGTCCTTAGCTGGTCCTCTCCCAGACCCGAGGACTCTGGTCACCACCTGGGAATAACCTGGACCTGGTGAATCTGGTCCAAATCTGGGCCTCACCAAGTCCTGGTGACTTTCTTCACCTCCTGGACCTGATTACTGTGGACGCCTTCTTGGCGTCACCTGGAATGGGTGACTCTGATCCTATCTGCGTGTCACCCAGATCTGGTGACTCTGGTCCTCACCTGGGCATCATTGGTACCTGGTGATTCTGTTCCACACCTGAGCCTCACCTGGACCCGATGACTCTGGAACCACTCTGGGCCTCACCCTGACCTGGTGACTCTGGACCCATCTGGATATCACCTCGATCAGGTGATTCTGGTAAACTTCTAAGCCGAACCAGATATGGGGAAACTGGTCCTCAACTGGGCCTCACCTGGACCAGGTGACTCTGGACCCATCTGGATATCACCTCAATCAGGTGATTCTGGTAAACTTCTAAGCCGAACCAGATATGGGGAAACTGGTCCTCAACTGGGCCTCACCTGGACCAGGTGACTCTGGTCCCCCTCTGGGTCTCACCGTGCCCTAGTGACTGTGAACCCCACTTTGGCCTGAGTTCGACCTGCTGACCCTGGTTGCCAACTGCGCCTGACCTCTAACTGTTGACTCTGGTTCTTTCAAGGGCCTCCCCGGGACTTGATGATCCTGGTCCCCACCTGGGCCTCACCTGGACGTGGTCACTCTTGTCACCACTGGGGACTCACCTGGATCTGGTGACTCTGATCCTATCTGCGTGTCACTCAGACCTGGTGACTCTGGTCCTAACCTGGGCATCATTGGTACCTGGTGACTCTGTTCGACACCTGAGCCTCACCTGGACATGATGACTCTGGAACCTGGCTGGGACTCACCCTGACCTGGTGACTCAGGTCCCCACGTGGGCCTCTTGGACCTGGTGAATCTGGTCCTTACCTGGTCCTCTCCCGGAGTTGGGGACTCTGGTCACCACCTGGGACTCACCTGGACCCGGTGAATCTGCTCCCCATCTGGGTCTCACCCAGTCCTGGTGATTTATTCCCCACCTGGACCTGATTGCTGTGGACTCTTTTTTGGCCTCACCTGGAACTGGTGACTCTGATTCTATCTGCGCATCACCCAGACCTGGTGACTCTGGTCCTCACTTGGTCATCGTTGGTAACTGGTGACTCTGTTCCACATTGAGCCTACCTGGACATGATGACTCTGGAAAATCTCTGGGCCTCACCCTGACCTGGTGACTCTGGTCCCCATCTGGATGTCACCTGGACCAGGTGATCTGGTATCCCTCTAGGCCTCAACCAGATCTGGGGACTCTGGTCCTCAACTGGGCCTCACCTCGACCTAGTGAATATCCTCCATCTGGGCCTCATTTGGACCTGGTGACTCTGGTCACTACCTGGGCATCATCGGGACATGTTTCCACTGCATGTCCTGAAGGTTGGCCTCACCTGGAGCTGGTAACTCTGGTCCCAACCAGGGTATCATCATGACATGGTTCCTCTGCATGGCCTGCAGGTTGGCCTCACCTGGACCTGGGGAGTGGGGTTGCCACCTGGGCCTAACCCATACCTGGTGACACAGGTCCCCACGTGGGCCTCACGTGGACCTGTTGAATCTTGTCCTTACCTGGTCCTCACCCGGAACTGGTAAGGCTGGTCACCACCTGGAAGTCACCTGGACCTGGTGAATCTGGTCCCCATCTGGGCCTCACCCATTCCTGGTGAATTTGTTGCCCACCTGGACTTGATTGCTGTGGACTCTTTCTAGGCCTCACCTGGAACTTGTGACTCTTATCCCAAGTGGGCCTCCCCCAGATCCGGTGACTCAGGTCCTCACCTGAGGACCATTATGATCTGGATACTCGGTTCCACACCTGAGCCTCACCTGGACATGATGACTCTTAATCCCCTCTGGGCCTCACCCTGACATGGTGACTCTGGTCCCCATCTGGATGTCACCTAGACCAGGTGAATCTGGTACCCCTCTAGGCCTCTTCTATACCTGGCGACTCTGGTCCTCAACTGGGTCTCAGCGGGACCTAGTAAAAATGCTCCCCACCTGCGCCTCATTTGGACCTGGTGACTCTGGTTCGACCTGGGCATCATCGGGACATGGTTACTCTATTCCCCACTGGGACTGACCTGATCCTGGCAACTCTGGTCCTGACTTTGGCCTCTTCTGTACCAGGTGACTCTGGATCGAACTGGGTCTCACCTTTAACTGGTGACTCTGATCCTAAGCATGGCCTCACCTGACCTGGTGACTGTGGTTCCCATCGGGAACTCACCTGGACCTCATGTCTCTGGTCCGACCTGGGCCTCACCAGGACCTGGTGTCTCTGGTACCAACCTGGGTAGCATCAGGATATGGTTACACTGTTCACTAACAGTGACCCAGCCGGACCTATTAACTCTGGTCTTCACCTGGACATGGTGACACTGGGTCCCACCTGGGTCTCACCTGGACATGGTGAGTCGGATCCCCACCTGGTCATCACCTGTAACTGGTGATTCTCGTTCCCACATGGACATCATGTGGACCTGGTGGCTGCAGTGTTTCTAGCTTCTCATGTACCTCGTGACTCTGGTCTCCACCAGGGCCTCACCGGGACCTGGTGTGTGTGGTTGCCACCTGCACCTCACCTGGACCTGGGATTTTTGTCTACACCTGAGACTACCCTGGATCTGGTGACTGTGGTACCCACCTGGGCTTCACCTGGATTTGGGGACTCCGGTCCCCTCTGTACTCACCGGGCCCTGTTGACCATGGCACTCAACTGGGCAAAATTGTGACCCCATGACTGTGTTCCACAACTGGACCTCACCTGTACCAAGAAATTCTAATCCCCCTCTGGGACTCCCCCTGCCCTAGTGACTGTGAACCCCACTTTGGCCTGACTTGGACCTGCTGACCCTGGTTGACACCTGCGCCAGACCTCGAAATATTGACTCTGGTTCTTTCAAGGGCCTCCCGTGTACCTGGTGATCCTGGTCCCCACATGGGCCTCACCTGGACGTGCTGACTCTTGTCACCACCGGGGTCTCACCTGGACCTGCATACTGTGTTCCATACCTGGACCTCAAGTAGCCCTGTTGAACATGGTCCCAAGCCGGCCTCACATGGAACTGTTGCCTCTGATCCCCACCGAGGCCTCACGTGTACCTGGTAACTCTGGGCCTCACCTGGGCCTCATCTGGATCTGGTGACTCTGGTCCCAACCTGGACTTCACCCGCACCTGGTGACTCAGGTCCCCACATGGGCCTCTTGGACCTGGTGAATCTGGACCTTACCTGGTCCTCTCCCAGACTCGGGGACTCTGGTCACCACCTCTGCCTCACCTGGACCTGGTGAATCTCGTTCCCACATGAACCTCACCTGGACCTGGTGACTGTGGTGTTCTTCTAGACTCACATTTACCTGGTGACTCCGGTCCCCACTAGGGCCTCACCTGGATCTAGTGACTCTGGCCTGCAGGTTGGCCTCACCTGGACCTGGTGAGTAGGGTTTGCCACCAGGGCCTCACCCATACCTGGTGACTCAGGTCCCCACGTGGACCTCTTGGACCTGGTGAATCTGGACCTTACCTGGTCCTCTCCCAGACCCGGGGACTCTGGTCACCACCTGGGCCTCACCTGTACCTGGTGAATCTGGTCCCTATCTGGGCCTCACTCAGTCCTGGTGACTTTGTTCCCCACTTGGACCTGATTGCTGTGGACTCCTTCTTGGCCTCACCTGGAACTGGTGACTCTGATTCTATCTGCGCGTCACCTAGATCTGGTGACTCTGGTCCTCACCTGGGAATCAATGGTACCTGGTGACTCTGTTCCACACCTGAGCCTCACCTGGACATGATGACTCTGGAACCTCTCTGGGCCTCACCCTGACCTGGAGACTCTGGTCCCCATCTGGATGTCACCTTGACCAGGTGATTCTGGTACCCCTCTAGTGCTCAACCAGATCTGGTGACTCTGGTCCTCAACTGGGCCTCACCTGGACCTAGTGAATATGCTCCATCTGGGCCTCATTTGGACCTGGTGACTCTGGTCCCTCTCTGGGCATCATCGGGACATGGTTCCACAGCATGGCCTGCAGTTTGGCCTCACCTGGACCTGGTGAGTGGGGTTGCCACCTGGGCCTCACCCATACGTGGTGACACAGGTCCCCACTTGGGCTTCACTTGGACCTGGTGAATCTGGTCCTTACCTGGTCCTCACCCGGAACTGGTATGTCTGGTCACCACCTGGGAATCACATGGGCCTGGTGAATCTGGTCCAAATCTGGGCCTCACCCTGTCCTGGTGACTTTGTTCCCCACCTGGACTTGATTGCTGTGGACTCCTTCTTGGCCTCACCTGGAACTGGTCACTCTGATCCTAAGTTGGCCTCCCCCAGATCTGGTGACTCTGGTCCTCACCTGTGGACCGTTATGACCTGGATACTTTGTTCCAAACCTCAGCCTCACCTGGACATGATGACTCTGGAACCCCTCTGGCCCTCACCCTGACATGGTGACTCTGGTCCCCATCTGGATGTCACCTAGACCAGGTGTATCTGGTACCCCTCTAGGCCTCAACTTGACCTGGTGACTCTGGTTCTCAACTGGGCCTCACCGAGACCTAGTGAACATGCTCCCCACCTGCGCCTCATCTGGACCTGGTGACTCTGGTTCTACCTGGGCATCATCGGGACATAGTTACTCTATTCCCCACTGGGACTGACCTGATCCTGGTAACTCTGGTCCTGACTTTGGCCTCTTCTGTACCAGGTGACTCTGTCTCCACCTGGGCTTCACCTGTACCTGGTGACACTGATCCTAAGCATGGCCTCACCTGACCTGGTGACTGGGGAACTCATCGGGACCACACCTAGAACTCAGGTCTCCGGTCCCACCTGGGCCTCACCAGGACCTTGTGTCTCTGGTTCCCACCTGGATAGCATCAGCATATGGTTACACTCTTCACTAACAGTGACCCAGCCGGACCTATTAACTCTGCTCTTCACCTGGGCCACACCTGGACATGGTGATTCTGGTCTGCACCTGAGACTACCCTGGATCTGGTTACTGTGGTCCCCACCTGGTTTCACCTGGATATTTTGACTCCGGTCCCCATCTGGGCCTCACCTGGCCCTGTTGACCATGGTCCTCAACTGGGCAAAATTGGGACTCGGTGACTGTGTTCCACAACTGGACCTCACCTGGACCAGGTTACTCTGGTCCCCCTCTGGGTCTCACCGTGCCCTAGTGACTGTGAACCCCACTTTGGCCTGACTTGGACCTGCTGATCCTGTTTGCCACCTGCACCTGACCTCGAACTGTTGACTCTGGATCTTTCAAGGCCCTCCCCTGTACCTGGTGATCCTGGTCCCCACCTGGGACTCACCTGGACGTGGTGACTGTTGTCAACACCGGGGAGTCACCTGGACCTTCTTATTGTGTTCCATACCTGGGCCTCAAGTAGACCTGTTGACCATTGGCCCCAAGCCGGCCTCACATGGACCTGTTGCCTCTGATCAAACCCGGAGATCACGTGTACCTGGTTACTCTGGTCCTCAACTGGGACTCATCTGGACCTAGTGACTCTGGTCCCCACCTGGACTTCACCTGGATCTCGTGACTCTGGTCCCCACCTGGACTTCACCTGGATCTGATGACACTGGTCCCCACCTGGACCTCCCCTGACCTGGTGACAATGGTCCTCAGTTTGGCCTCACCGGGACCTGTTGACTCTTGTCCCCACTTTGACCTAACTCAGAACTGCTGAATCTTGCCCCACCTCGGCCGCACCCAGACTTGGTGACTCTTGTCCCCAGCTATGCTTCAATTCGACCTGATGAATCTGGTCCTCACGTGGGCCTCACATGGACCTGGGACTCAGCTGGATAGAGTGGCTCTGGTTCCCACAAGGGGCTCACCTGATATAGCTGACTGTGGTCTTATTCTATGCCTCACCTGGTCCTAGTGATTCTGTTCCCATCTGGGCCTGCATGGCCCTAGTGACTCTGGTCCTCACGCAGGAATCATTAGGACCTGGATACTCTATTCCACACCTGTGCCTCACATTGACCATGGACCACTCGTCCCATTCTGGGACTCAAACTAAACTAGTTACTGGTTCCCCTTTGGGCCTCACCCTTACCTGGTAACTCGGGTCACCCTTTGGGCTTCACTTCACCAGATGAATCACACCTGGACCTGGTGACTGTGGTGTTCTTGTATACTCACATGTACCTGGTGACTCCAGTCCCCACTAGGGCCTCACCTGGACCTGGTGAATCTGGCCCGCCGGTTGGCCTCACCTAGACCTGGTGAGTGGGGTTGCCACCTAGGCCTCACACATAGCTGGTGACTCAGGTCCCCACGTGAGCCTCTTGGACCTGGTGAATCTGGTCGTTACCTGGTCCTTTCCGAGACCCGGGGACTCTATACCCACCTGGGCCTCACCTGGACCTGGTGAATCTGTTCCCCATCTGGGCCTCACCCAGGTCTGGTGACTTTGTTCCCCACCTGGACCTGATTGCTGTGAACTCTTTCTTGGCCTCACCTGCAACTGGTGACTCTGATCCTATCTGCGCCTCACCCAGATCTGGTGACTCTGGTCCTCACCTGGGCATCATTGGTACCTGGTGACTCTCTTCCACACCTGAGGCTCACCTGGACCCGATGACTCTGGAACCACTCTGGGCCTCCCCCTGACCTGGTGACTCTCGTCCCCATCTGGATATCACCTGGACCAGGTGATTCCTGTACCCTTCTAAGACTCAAGTAGATATGGTGAAACTGGTCCTCAACTGGGCCTCACCTGGACCTAGTGAATATGCTCCATCTGGGCCTTATATGGACCTGGTGACTCTGGTCCCTCCCTGGGCATCATCGGGACATGGTTCCACTAAATGGCCTGCAGATTGGCCTCAACTGGACCTGGTAAATCTGGTCCCTACCTGAGCATCACCGGGACATGGTTCCTCTGCATGGCCTGCAGGTTGGCCTCACCTGGACCTGGTGAGTGCGGTTGCCACCTGGGCCTCCCCCATACCTTGTGACACAGGGCCCCATTGGGCCTCCCTTTGACCTGGTGAATCTGGTCCTTACCTGGTCCTCACTCGGAACTAGTAAGTCTGGTCAAAACATGGGAATCATCTGGACCTGGTGAATCTGGTCCCCATTGGGCCTCACTCAGTCCTGGTGACTTTGTTCCCCACCTGGACCTGATTGCTGTGGACTCCTTTTGGGCCTCACCTGGAACGGGTGACTCTGATCCTAATTGGGCCTCACCCAGATTGGTGACTCTGGTCCTCACCTGTGGACCATTATGACCTGGATACTCTGTTCCACACCTGACTCACCTGGACATGATGACGCTGGATCCCCTCTGGGCCTCAGCCTGACATGGTGACTCTGGTCCCCATCTGGATATCACCAGAATCGGGTGACTCTGTTCCCCCTCTGGGACTCAACCGGTGCTGGGACACTGGTCCTCAACTGGGCAAACTGGACCTGGTGAATCTACTCCTCACTTAGGTCTCGTCTGGACTTTGTGACTCTTTTCCCACCTGGCATCAATGGGACGTGGTTACTCTGTTCCCACGGGGCCTCACCTGGACATGATAACTTTGCTCCACACTTTGGCCTCAACTGGTCCTGATGACTCTGATCCCCCCACCTAGGCCTCAAACTGAACCTGGTGACTGTGGTCCCCACCTGGGTCACACCTGGACCTGGTGACTGTGGTCCCCAACTGGGTCTCACCTGGAACTTGTGACTCTCGTTCCCACATGAACCACACCTGGACCTGGTGACTGTGGTGTTCTTGTAGACTCACATTTACCTGGTGACTCCGGTCCCCACTAGGCCCTCACCTGGATCTGGTGACTCTGGCCTGCAGGTTGGCCTCACCTGGACCTGGTGAGTGGGGTTGCCACCTGGGCGTCACCCATACCTGGATACTCAGGTCCCCACGTGGGCCTCTTGGACCTGGTGAATCTGGTCCTTACATGGTCCTCTCCCAGACCTGGGTCTCTGGTCACCACCTGGGCCTCACCTGGACCTGGTGAATCTGGTCCCATCTGGGCCTCTCCCAGTCCTGGTGACTTTGTTCCCCACCTGGACCTGATTGCTGTGGACTCCTATTGGGCCTCACCTGGAACTGGTGACTCTGATCCTAACTAGGCCTCACCCAGATCTGGTGACTCTGGTCCTCACCTGGGCATCATGGTACCTGGTGACTGTTCCTCACCTGAGCCTCACCTGGACATGATGACTCTGGAACCACTCTGGGCCTCTCCCTGACCTGGTGACTCTGGTCCCCATCTGCATGTCACCTAGACCAGGTGATTCTGGTACCCCTCTAGGCATCAAACAAATCTGGTGACTCTGGTCCTCAACTGGGCCTCACCTGGACCTAGTGAATTTGCTCCATCTGGACCTCATTTGGACCTGGTGACTCTGGTCCCTACCTGGGCATCATCGGGACATGGTTCCACTGCATGGCCTGCAGGTTGTCCTCACCTGGACCTGGTAACTCTGTTCCCTACTTGGGCATCATCGGGACATGGTTCCTCTTCATGGCCTGCAGGTTGGCCTCACCTGGACCTGGTGAGTGGGGTGGTACTCTGGGCCTCACACATACATTGTGACACAGGTCCCCACGTGGGTCTCACTTGGACCTGGTGAATCTCGTCCTTAACGGGTCCTCACCCGGAACTGGTAACTCTGGTCACCAACTGGGAATAACCTGGACCTTGTGAATCTGGTCCCCATCTTGGCCTCACCCAGTCCTGGTGACTTTGTTCCCCACCTGGACCTGATTGCTGTGGAAACCTTCTTGGCCTCACCTGGAACTGGTGACTCTGATCCTAACTGGGCCTCTCCCAATTCTGGTGACTCTGGTCCTCACCTGTGGACCATTATGACCTGGATAGTCTTTCCCACACCTGAGATTCACTTGGACATGATGACTCTGGATCGCCTCTGCGCCTCAGCCAAACATGGTGACTCTGGTCCACATCTGGATGTCACCTAGACCAGGTGAATCTGGTACCCCTGTAGGCCTCAAATAGACCGGGTGATCTGGTCCTCAACTGGGCCTCACCGGGACCTAGTGAATATACTCCCCACCTGCGCCTCATCTGGACGTGGTGACTCGGGTTCTACCTGGGCCTCATCGGGACATGTTTAATCTATGCCCCACTGGGACTGACCTGATCCTGGTAACTCTGGTCCTGACTTTGGCGTCTACTCTACCGGGTGACTCTGGCTTCACCTGGGCGTCATCTGTAACTGATGTCTCTGATCCTAAGCATGGCATCACCTGACCTGGTGACTGTGGTTCCCATCGGGACCTCACCTGGACCTCATGTCTCTGGTCCCACCTGGGCCACACCAGGACCTGGTGTCTGTGGTACCCACCTGGGTAGCATCAGGATATGGTTACACTGTGCACTAACAGTGACCCAGCCGGACCTATTAACTCTGGTCTTCACCTGGGCCACACCTGCACATGGTGACACTGGTACCCAGTTGGGTCTGACCTAAACATGGTGAGTCGGATCCCCGCTTGGTCCTCACCTATAACTGGTGATTCTCGTTCCCACATGGACATCATGTGGACCTGGTGGCTGCAGTGTTTCTAGCTTCTCATGTACCTCATGACTCTGGTCCCCACCAGGGCCTCATCGGGATCTGGTGAGTGTTGTTGCCACCTGCACCTCACCTGGACCTGGTGATTCTGGCCTACACCTGAGACTACCCTGGATCTGGTGACTGTAGTCCCCACCTAGGCTTCACCTGGATTTGGGGACTCCGGTCCCCATCTGGGCCTCACCTGGCCCTGTTGACCATGGTTCTCAAATGGGCAAAATTGGGACCCGCTGACTGTGTTCCACAACTGGACCTCACCTGGACCAGGTGACTCTGGTCCCCCTCTGGGTCTCACCGTGCCCTAGTGACTGTGAACCCCACTTTGGACTGACTTGGACCTGTTGACCCTGGTTGCCACCTGCGCCTGACCTCCAACTGTTGACTCTGGTTCTTTCAAGGGCCTCCCCTGGACATGGTGATCCTGGTGCCCACATCGGCCTCACTTGGACCTGGTGACTCTTGTCACCACCGGGAACTCACCTGGATCTGCTTACTGTGTTCCACACCTGGGCCTCAAGTAGACCTGTTGACCATGGTCCCCAAGCCGGCCTCAAATGGACCTGTTGCCTCTGATCCCCACCGGGGCCTCACGTGTACCTGGCAACTCTGGTCCTCACCTTCTCCTCATCTGGACCTAGTGACTCTGGTCCCCACCTGGGCTTCACCTGGATCTGGTGACTCTGATCCCCACCTGGACCTGACCTGCATCTGGTGACTCTGGTCCTCAGTTTGGCCTCACCTGGACCTGGCGTCTCTCGTCCCCACTTTGACTTACCTCAGCACTGCTGAATCTTGCCCCACCTAGGCCGAACCCACACCTGATGCCTCTTGTCCCCAGCTATGCCTCAATTCGACCTGATGAATCTGGTCCTCACGTGGGCCTTACCTGGACCTGTTACTCAGCTGGATAGAGTGGCTCTTGTTCCCACATGGGGCTCACCTGATTCTGGTGACTGTGGTTTTATTCTATGCCTCACCAGGACCTAGTAATTCTGTTCCCCATCTGGGCCCGCATGGCCCTAGTGACTCTGGTCCTCACCCAGGCATCATTGGCACCGGGATACTCTATTCCACACCTGGGCTTCACTCTGACCAGGGACCTATGGTCCCATTCTGGGCCTCAAACTAAACTGGTTACTCTGGTACCCCTTCTGGGCCTCACCCTAACCTGGTGATTCTGGTCACCCATTGGGCTTCACTTGGGCCTGGTGAATCTGGTCCTTAGCTGGTTCTCACCTGGATCTGGTGACTGGTCTCCACCTGGGCCTCACCTGGACTTGGTGAATCCTGTTGCCATCTGCGCCTCACCTGGAACTTGTGACTGTGGTCCCACCTGGAACTCACCTGGATCTGGTGGCTCTGGTTCCCATATGGGGCTCTCCTGAACCTGGTTCCTGTGGTCTCCATCTGGCCACACCTGGAACACAATGACTCTGATGCATATTTGGGCCTCTCCTGGACCTGTTGACTCTGGTCCTTAAATGGGCATCATTGGGACCTCGATACTCTCTTATATAACTCGGCCTCAACTGGACCTGGTGACTTTGGTCCCACCCGGGCCTCACCTGGATAAGGTGAGTGGTTCCCACAGGGACCTCACCTGGACCTGGTGACTCAGGTCCTCATATGGGCATCATGGGACCTGGTTCTCAGTTCCTCATCGGGGCCTCCCCTGGACCTAGTGATTCTCGTCCCCCTCTGGGCCTCACCCTGACGTGGTGACTCTGGTCCCCAAATGATTATCACCAGAACCGGTGACTCTGGTCCCCCTCTGGGACTCACCCGGAGATGGGACACTGGTCCTCAACTGGGCCTCAATAGGACCTGGTGAATCTACTCCTCACTTAAGCATCGTCTGGACCTTGTGACTTTTTCCCACCTGGCATCAATGCGACATTGTTACTCTGTTCCCCACCTGGGCTCACCTGGACATGGTAACTTTGCTCCACTCTTTGTCCTCAACTGGTCCTGATGACTCTGGTCCCCCCACCTAGGCCTCAATCTGGACCTGGTGACTGTGGTCCCCACCTGGGTCTCACCTGGACCTGGTGACTCTCGTTCCCACATGAACCACACCTGGACCTAGTGACTGTGGTGTTCTTGTAGACTCACATTTACCTGGTGACTCCAGTCCCCACTAGGGCCTCACCTGGATCTGCTGACTCTGGCCTGTAGGTTGTCCTCACCTGGACCTGGTGAGTGGGGTTGCCACCTGGGCCTCACCCATAACTGGGGACTCAGGTCCCCGCAGGGGCCTCTTGGACCTGGTGAATCTGGTAATTCTGGTCACCACATGGGAATCCCCTGCACCTGGAGAATCTGGTCGCCATCTAGGCCTAACCCAGTCCTGGTGACTTTGTTCCCCACCGGGACCTGATTGCTGTGGACTCCTTTTAGGCCTCACCTGGAACTAGTGACTCTGATCCTAACTGGGCCTCACCCAGATCTGCTGACTCTGGTCCTCACCTGGGCATCATTGGTACCTGGTGCCTCTGTTCCACACCTGAGCCTCACCAGGACATGATGACTCTGGAACCTCTCTGGGCCTCACCCTGACATGGTGACTCTGGTCCCCATCTGGATGTCACCTAGACCAGGTGAATCTGGTACCCCTCTAGGCCTCAACTAGACCTGGGCATTCTGGTCCTCAACTGCGCCTCAACGGGACCTAGTGAATATGATCCACTCCTGCGCCTCATCTGGACCTGGTGACTCTGGTTCTACCTGGGCATCATCGGGACATGGTTACTCTATTCCCCACTGGGACTGACCTGATTCTGGTAACTCTGGTCCTGACTTTGGCCTCTTCTGTACCAGGTGACTCTGGCTCCACCTGGGCCTTACCTGTAACTGGTGTCTCTGATCCTAAGCATGGCCTCACCTGACCTGGTGACTGTGGTTCCCATCGGTACCTCAACTGGACCTCATGTCTCTGGTCCCTCCTGACCCTCACCAGGACCTGGTGTCTCTGGTACCCACCTGGGTAGCATCAGGATATGGTTACACTGTTCTCTAACAGTGACCCACTCGGACCTATTAACTCTGGTCTTCACCTAGGCCACACCTGCACATGGTGACACTGGTTCCCACTTGGGTCTCACCTGGACATGGTGAGTCAGATCCCCGCCTGCTCCTCACCTGTAACTGGTGATTCTCTTTCCCACATGGACATCATGTGGACCTGGTAGCTGCAGTGTTTCTAGGTTCTCATGTACCTCGTGACTCTGGTCCCAAACAGGGCCTCACCGGGACCTGGTGAGTGTGGTTGCCACCTGCACCTCACCTGGACCTGGTGATTCTGGTCTGCAACTGAGACTACCCTGGATCTGGTGACTGTGGTCCTCACCTGGGCTTCACCTGGATTTGGGGACTCCGGTCCCCATCTGGGCCTCACCTGGCCCTGTTGACCATGGTCCTCAACTGGGCAATATTGGGACCCAGTCACTGTGTTCCACAACTGGACCTCTCCTGGACCAAGTGACCCTAGTCCCCCTCTGGATCTCACCATGCCCTAGTGACTGTGAACCCCACTTTGGCCTGACTTGGACCTGGTCACCCTGGTTGCCACCTGCGCCTGACCTCGAACTGTTGACTCTGGTACTTTCAAGGGCCTCCCCTGGACATCGTGATCCTGGTGCCCACATGGGCCTCACCGGGACCTGGTGACTCTTGTCACCACAGGGCACTCACCTGGACCTGGTTACTGTGTTCCACACCTGGGCCTCAATAGACCTGTTGACCATGGTCCCCGCCGGCCTCACATGGACCTGTTGCCTCTGATCCCCACCGGGGCCTCACGTGTACCTGGTAACACTGGTCCTCACCTGGGTCTCATCTGGACCTAGTGACTCTGGTCCCCACCTTGGCTTCACCTGGGTCTGGTGACTCTGGTACTCACCTGGACTTCACCTGGATCTGGTGACTCTGGTCCCCATCTGGGCCTCTCCTGGACCTGGTGACTCTCTTTCCCTCATGGACCACACATGGATCTGGTGACTCTGGTCCTCAGTTTGGCCTCACCTGGACCTGTCGTCTCTCGTCCCCACTTTGACCTAACTCAGAACTGCTGAATCTTGCCACACCTAGGCTGCACCCAGACCTGGTGACTCTTGTCCCCAGCTATGCCTCAATTCGACCTGATGAATCTGGTCCTCAAGTGAGCCTCACATGGACGTGGGACTCAGCTGGATAGAGTGGCTCTGGTTCCGGTAAGGGTTTCAAATGATACTGCTGACTGTGGTCTTATTCTATGCCTCAACAGGACCTAGTGATTCTGTTCCCCATCTGGTCCTGCATGGCCCTAGTGCCTCTGGTCCTCACCCAGGCATCATTGGGTGATGGACCCAAAGATCCTCACCCTGGATACTCTATTCCACACCTGTGCCTCACTTTGAACAGGGACTTCTGGTCCCATTCTGGGCCTCAAACTAAACTGGTTACTCTGGTTCCCCTCTGGGCCTCACTCTTACCTGGTGACTCTGGTCACCCCTTGGGCTTCACTAGGGCCTGGTGAATCTGGTCCTTAGCTGGTCCGCACCTGGATCTGGTGACTGGTCGCCACCTGGGCCTCACCTGGACATGGTGAGTTGGATCCCCACCTGGTCCTCACCTGTAACTCGTGATTCTCGTTCCCACATGGACATCATGTGGACCTGGTGGCTGCAGTGTTTCTAGGTTCTCATGTACCTCATGACTCTGGTCCCCACCAGGGCCTCACCGGGACCTGGTGTGTGTGGTTGCCACCTGCACCTCACCTGGACCTGGGATTCTCGTCTACACCTGAGACTACCCTGGATCTGGTGACTGTGGTACCCACCTGGGCTTCACCTGGATTTGGGGACTCCGGGGCCTCTGTACTCACCTGGCCCTGTTGACTATGGCACTCAACTGGGCAAAATTGGGACCCGATGACTGTGTTCCACAACTGGACCTCACCTGGACCAGGTGACTCTAATCCCCCTCTGGGTCTCCCCGTGCCCTAGTGACTGTGAACCCCACTTTGGCCTGACTTGGACCTGCTGACCCTGGTTGCCACCTGCGCCTGACCTCGAAATATTGACTCTGGTTCTTTCAAGGGCCTCCCGTGTACCTTGTGATCCTAGCCCCACCTGGGTCTCACCTGGACGTGCTGACTCTTGTCACCACCGGGGACTCACCTGGACCTGCATACTGTGTTCCATACCTGGGCCTCAAGTAGCCCTGTTGAACATGGTCCCAAGCCGGCCTCACATGGAACTGTTGCCTCTATTCCCCACCGAGGCCTCATGTGTACCTGGTAACTCTGGTCCTCACCTGGGCCTCATCTGGATCTGGTGACTCTGGTCCCAACCTGGACTTCACCCGGATCTGGTGACTCTGGTCGCCCCTGGACCTCTCCTGGACCTGGTGACTCTCTTTCCAACATGGACCTCACTTGGATCTGGTGACTTTGGTCCTCAGTTAGGACTCACCTGTTCCTGGTGTCTTTCTTCCCCACTTTGACCTAACTCAGAACTGCTGAATCTTGCCCCACCTAGGCCGCACCCAGACCAGGTGACTCTTGTCCACAGCTATGCCTCAATTCGACCTGATGAATCTGGTCCACACGTGGGCCTCACATCACCTGGGACTCATCTGGATAGACTGGCTCTGGTTCCCACAAGGGGCTCACCTGATACTGGTGACTGTGGTCTTATACTATGCCTCACCAGGACCTAGAGGTTCTGTTCCTGATCTGGGCCTGCATGGCCCTAGTGACTCTGGTCCTCACCCAGGCATCATTGGGACCTGGATACTCTATTCCACACCTGTGCCTCATTTTGAAAAGGGACCTCTGGTCCCATTCTGGGCCTCAAACTAAACTGGTTACTCTGGTTCCCCTCTGGTCCTCACCCTTACCTGGTGACTCTGGTCACCCCTTGGGCTTCATTTGGGCCTGGTGATTCTGGTCCTTAGCATGTCCGCACCTGGATCTGGTCGCCACCTGGGCCTCACCTGGACTTGGTGAATCCTGTTGCCACCTGCGCCTCACCTGAACTTTGTGACTGTGGCCCCACCTGGACCTCACCTGGATCTGGTGGCTCTGGTTCCCATATGGGACTCTCCTGGACCTGATTCCTGTGGTCTCCATCTGGCCTCACCTGGAACACAATGACTCTGATCCATATTTGGGCCTCTCCTGCACCTGTTGACTCTGGTCCTTACCTGGGCATCATTGGGACCTGGATACTCTCATATACCTGGGCCTTACCTGGACCTGGTGACTGTGGTCCCACCTGGGCCTCACCTGGATGAGGTGACTGGTTCCCACAGGGACCTCACCGGGACCTGGTGACTCAGGTCTTCATATTGACATCGAGGGACCTGGTTTCTCAGTTCCACATTGGGGCCTCACCTGGAGCCTGTGATTCTCGTCCCCCTCTGGGCCTCACCCTGACGTGGTGACTCTGTCCCCACTTGGATATCACCAGAACCGGGTGACTCTGGTCCCCCGCTGGGACTCATCCGGAGCTGGGGACACTGGTCCTCAACTGGGCCTAAACAGGACCTGGTGAATCTACTCCTCACTTAGGAATCGCCTGGAACTTGTGACTCTTTTCCCACCTGGCATCAATGGGACATGGTTACTCTGTTCCCCACCTGGGCCTCACCTGGACATGATAACTTTGCTCCGCACTTTGGCCTCAACTGGTCCTGATGACTCTGGTCCCGCCACCTAGGCCTCAATCTGGACTTGATGACTGTGGTCCCCACCTGCGTCTCACCTGGACCTGGTGACTCTCGTTCCCACATGAACCAAACCTGGACCTGGTGACTGTGGTGTCCTTGTAGACTCACATTACCTGGTGACTCCGGTCCCCACTAGGGCCTCACCTGGATCCAGTGTCTCTGGCCTGCAGGTTGGCCTCACCTGGACCTGGTGAGTAGGGTTTGCCACCAGGGCCTCACCCATACCTGGTGACTCAGGTCCCCACGTGGGCCTCTTGGACCTGGTGAATCTGGACCTTACCTGGTCCTCTCCCAGACCCAGGGACTCTGGTCACCACATGGGCCTCAACTGTACCTGGTGAATCTGGTCCCTATCTGGGCCTCACCCAGTCCTGGTGACTTTGTTCCCAACCTGGACCTGATTGCTGTGGACTCCTTCTTGGGCTCACCTGGAACTGGTGCCTCTGATCCTAACTGGGCCTCTCCCAGACCTGGTGACTCTGGTCCTCACCTGGGCATCATTGGTATCTGGTGACTCTGATCCACACCTGAGCCTCACCTGGACATGATGACTCTGGAACCTCTCTGGGCCTCACCCTGACATGGTGACTCTGGTCCTCATCTGGATGTCACCTAGACCAGGTGAATCTGGTACCCCTCTAGGCCTCAACTAGTCCTGGTGACTCTGTTCCTCAACTGGCCCTCACCGGGACATAGTGAACATGCTCCACACCTGAGCCTCATCTGGACCTGGTGACTCTGGTTCTACCTGGGCATCATCGGGACATGGTTACTCTATTCCCCACTGGGACTGACCTGATCCTGGTAACTCTCGTCCTGACTTTGGCCTCGACTGTACCAGGTGACTCTGGCACCACCTGGGCCTCACTTTTATCTGGTGACACTGATTCTAAGCATGACCTCACCTGACCTGGTGACTGTGGTTCCCATCAGGACCTCACCTGGACCTCATGTCTCTGGTCCCACCTGGGCCTCACCGAGACCTGGTGTCTCTGGTACCCACATGGGTAGCATCAGGATATGGTTACCCTGTTCACTCTCAGTGACCAAGCCAGACCTATTAACTCTGGTCTTCACATGGGCCACACCTGGACATGGTGACACTGGTTCCCACCTGGGACTCACCTGGACATGGTGAGTCGGATCCCCACCTGGTCCTCACCTGTAACTGGTGATTCTCGTTCCCACATGGACATCATGTGGACCTGGTGGCTGCAGTGTTTCTAGCTTCTCATGTACCTCGTGACTCTGATCCCCACAAGGGCCTCACCGGGTCCTGGTGAGTTTGGTTTCACCTGCACCTCACCTGGACCTGGTGATTCTGGTCTGCACCTGAGACTACCCTGGATCTGGTGACTGTGGTCCCCACCTGGGATTCACCTGGATTTCGGGACTCTGGTCCCCATCTGCGCCTCACCTGGCCCTGTTGACCATGGTCCTCAAGTGGGTAAATTGGGAACCGGTGAATTTGTTCCACAACTGGACCTCACCTGGACCAGGTGACTCTGGTCCCCCTCTGGGTCTCACGTGCCCTAGTGACTGTGAACCCCACTTTGGCCTGACTTGGACCTGCTGACCCTGTTTGCCACGTGCGCCTGACCTCGAATTGTTGACTCTGGTTCTTTCAAGGGCCTCCACTGTACCTGGTGATTCTGGTCCCCACCTGGGCCAAACAAGGACGTGGTGACACTTGTCATCGCCGGGGAATCACCTGGACCTGCTTACTGTGTTCCACACCTGGGCCTCAAGTAGACATGTTGACCATGGTCCCTAAGCCTGCCTCACATGGACCTGTTGCCTCTGATCCCCACCGGGGCCTCACGTGTACCTGGTAACTCTGGTCCTCACCTGGGCCTCATCTGGACCTAGTGACTCTGTTCCCCACCTGGACTTCACCTGGATCTGATGACACTGGTCCCAACCTGGACCTCACCTGGACCTGGTGACTCTGGTCCCTACCTGGGCATCATCCGGACATGGTTCTACTGCATGGCCTGCAGGTTGCCCTCACCTGGACCTGGTAACTCTGGTCCCTACCTGGGCATCATCGGGACATGGTTCCTCTGCATGGCCTGCATTTTGGCCTCACCTGGACCTGGTGAGTGGGGTTGCCACCTGGGCCTCACATATGCATAGTGACATAGGTCCCCACGTGGGCCTCACTTGGACCTGGTGAATCTGGTCCTTACCTGGTCCTCACCTGCAACTAGTAACTCTGGTCACCACCTAGGAATCACCTGGACCTGGTGAATCTGGTCCCCTTTGGGCCTCACTCATTCCTGGTGAATTTGTTCCCCCCCTGGACCTGATTGCTGTGCACTCCTTCTTGGCCTCATTGGAACTGATGACTCTGATCCTAGCTGGGCCTTACCCAGATCTGCTGACTCTGGTCCGCACCTGGGGACCATTATGACCTGGATACTCTGTTCCACACCTGAGCCTCACCTGGACCTGATGACTCTGGATCCCCTTTGGGCCTCAGCCTGACATGGTGACTCTGGTCCCCATCTGGATGTCACCTAGACCAGGTGAATCTGGTACCCTCTAGGCCTCAACTAGACCTGGTGACTCTGGTCCTCAACTGGGACTCACCGGGACCTCGTGAATATGCTCCCCACCTGTGCCTCATCTGGACCTGGTGGCTCTGGTTCTACCTGTGAATTATCGGGACATGTTTACTCTATTCCCCACTGGGACTGTCCTGATCCTGGTAACTCTGATCCTGACTTTGAACTCTTCTGTACCAGGTGACTCTTTTTCCACGTGGGCCTCACCTGTAACTGGTGAGTCTGATGCTAAGCATAGCCTCACCTGACCTGGTGACTGTGGTTCCCATTGGGACCTCACCTGGACCTAATGTCTCTGGACCCACCTGGGCCTCCCCAGGACCTGTTGTCTCTGGTACCCACCTGGGTAGCATCAGGATATGGTTACACTGTTCACTAACAGTGACCCAGCCGGACCTATTAACTCCGGTCTTCACCTGGGCCCACCTATTCGTGGTGACACTTGTTCCCACCTGGGACTCACCTGGACATGGGGAGTTGGATCCCCACCTGGTCCTCACCTGTAACTGGTGATTCTCGTTCCCACATGGACATCATGTGGACCTGGTGGCTGCAGTGTTTCTAGCTTCTCATGTACCTCGTGACTCTGGTCCCCACCAGGGCCTCACCGGGACCTGGTGAGTGTGGTTGCCACCTGCACCTCACCTGGACCTGGTGATTCTGGTCTGCACCTGAGACTACCCTGGATCTGGTTACTGTGGTCCCCACCTGGGCTTCACCTGGATTTGGGGACTCCGGTCCCCTTCTGGGCCTCACATGGCCATGATGACCATGGTCCTCAACTGGACAAAATTTGGACCCGGTGACTGTGTTCTACAACTGGACCTCACCTGGACCAAGTGACTCTCGTCCCCCTCTGGGTCTCACCGTGCCCTAGTGACTGTGAACCCCTCATTGGCCTGACTTGGACCTACTGACCCTGGTTGCCACCGGGGCCTGACTTCGAACTGTTGACTCTGGTTCTTTCAAGGGCCTCCCCTGTACCTGGTATCCTGGTCCCCACCTGGGCTACACCTGGACGTGGTGACTCTTGTCACCACCGGGGACTCTCCTGGACCTGCTTACTGTGTTCCACACCTGGGCCTCAATTAGAACTGTTGACCATGGTCCCCAAGCCGGCCTCACAGGGATCTGTTGCCTCTGATCCTCACCGGGGCCTCACCTGTACCTGGTAACTCTGGTCCTCACCTGGGTTCATCTGGACCTAGTGAGTCTGGTCCCCACCTGGGCTTCACCTGGATCTGGTGACTCTGGTCCGCACCTGGTCTTCACCTGGATCTGGTGACTCTGGTCCCCACCTGGACCTCTCCTGGACCTGGTGACTCTCTTTCCAACATGGACCTCACCTGGATCTGGTGACTCTGGTCCCCAATTTGACCTAACTCAGAACTGCTGAATCTTGCACCACCTAGCCCGCACCCAGACCTGGTGACTCTTGTCCCCAGCTATGCCTCAATTCGACCTGATTAATCTGGTCCTCACTTGGGCCTCACATGGACCTGGGACTCAGCTGGAGAGAGTGGCTCTGGTTCCCACAAGGGGTAACCTGATACTGTTGACTGTGGTCTTATTCTATGCCTCACCAGGACCTAGTGATTCTGTTCCCCATCTGGGCCTGCATGGCCCTAGTGACTCTGGTCCACACTCAGGCATCCTGGGACCTGGATACTCTATTCCACGCCTGGGCTTCACTCTGACCAGGGAACTCTGGTCCCATTCTGGGCCTCAAACTGAAGTGGTTACTCTGGTTCCCCCTCTAGGCCTCACCCTTACCTGGTGACTCTAGTCACCCCTTGGGCTTCACTTGGGCGTGCTGAATCTGGTCCTTACCTGGTCCTCTTCCAGACCCGGGGACTCTGGTCAACACCTGGGCCTCACCTGGACCTGCTGAATCTGGTCCGGTCTGGGCCTCACCTAGTCCTGGTGACTTTGTTCCCCACCTGGACCTGATTGCTGTGGACTCCTTCTTGGCCTCACCTGGAACTGGAGACTCTGATCCTATCTGCGTGCACCCAGAATGGTGGCTCTGGTCCTCACCTGGGCATCATTGGTACCTGGTGACTCTGTTCCACACCTGAACCTCACCTGGAAATGATGACTCTGCATCCCCTCTGGGCCTCACCTGACCTGGTGACTGTGGTTCCCATCGGGAACTAAACTGAACCCTATTTCTCCGGTCACACCTGGGCCTCACCTGGACCTGGTGTCTCTGGTACCTCCCTGGGTAGCATCAGCATATGGTTACACTGTTCACTAACAGTGACCCAGCCGGACCTATTAACTGTGGTCTTCACCTGGGCCACACCTGGACAAGGTGACACTGGTTCCCACCTGGGTCTCAGCTGGACATGGTGAGTCGGATCCCCACCTGGTCCTCACCTGTAACTGGTGATTCTCGTTCCCACATGGTCATCATGTGGACCTGGTGACTGCAGTATTTCTAGCTTCTCATGTACTTCGTGACTCTGGTCCCCACCAGGACCTCACCGGGTGCTGGTGAGTGTGGTTGCCACCTGCACCTCACCTGGACCTGGTGATTCTGGTTTGCACCTGAGACTACCCTGGATTTGGTGACTGTGGTCCCCACCTGGGCTTCACCTGGATTTGGGGACTCCGGTCCCCATCTGGGCCTCACCTGGCCCTGTTGACCATGGTCGTCAAGTGGGTAAATTGGGACCCGGTGACTTTGTTCCACAACTGGACCTCACCTGGACCAGGTGACTCTGGTCCCCCTCTGGGTCTCACCGTGTCCTAGTGACTGTGAACCCCACTTTGGCCTGACTAGGACCTGCTGACCCTGGTTGCCACCTGCGCCTGACCTCGAACTGTTGACTCAGGTTGTTTCAAAGGCCTTTCCTGTACCTGGTGATTCTGGTCCCCACCTCGGCCTCACCTGGACGTGGTGACCCTTGTCACCACCGGGGACTCACCTGGACCTGCTTACTGTATTCCACACCTTGGCCTCCAGTAGACCTGTTTACCATGGTCCCCAAGACGGCCTAACATGGACATGTTGCCTCTGATCCCCACCGGGGCCTCAGTGTACCTGGTAACTCTGGTCCTCACCTGGACCTCATCTGAAACTAGTGAGTCTGGTCCCCACCTGGGCTTCACCTGGATCTGTTGACTCTGGTCCCCATCTGGACCTCACCTGGATCTAGTGACTCTGGTCCTCAGTTTGGCCACACCTGAACCTGGTGTCTCTAGTCTCCACTTTGACCTAACTCAGAACTGCTGAATCTTGCCCCACCTAGGCCGCACCCGGACCTGGTGACTCTTGACCCCAGATATGCCTCAATTCGACCTGATGAATCTGGTTCTCACGTGGGCCTCACATGGACCTGGGACTCAGCTGGATAGAGTGGCTCTGGTTCCCAGAAGGGGCTCACCTGATACTGCTGACTGTGGTCTTATTCTATGCCTCACCAGGACCTAGTGATTCTGTTCCCCATCTGGGCCTGCATGGCCCTAGTGACTCTGGTCCTCACCCAGGTATCATGGGACCTGGATACTCTATTCCACGGCTGGGCCTCACTCTGAACAGGGACCTCTGGTCCCATTTTGGGCCTGAAACTGAACTGGTTAATCTTGTTCCCCCTCTGGGTCTCACCCTTACTTGGTGACTCTGGTCAACCCTTGGGCTTCACTTGGGCGTGGTGAATCTGGACCTTACCTGGTCCTCTCCCAGACCCGGGGACTCTGGTCAACACCTTTGCCTCACCTGGACATGATGACTCTGGATCCACTCTGGGCCTCACCCTGACCTGGTGACTCTGGTCCCCATGTGGATGTTACCTGGACCAGGTGATTCTGGTACCCCTCTAGGCTTCAACTAGACCTGGTGACACTGGTCCTCAACTGGGCCTCACCGGGACCTTGTGAATATGCTCCCCACCTGCGCCTCCTCTGGACCTGGTGACTCGGGTTCTACCTGGGCATCATCGGGACATGGTTACTCTATTCCCCACTGGGACTGAACTGATCCTAGTAACTCTGGTCCTGACTTTGGCATCTTCTGAACCAGGTGACTCTGGCTCCACATGGGCCTCACCTGTAACTGGTGACTCTGATCCTAAGCATGGCCTCACCTGACCTGTGACTGTGGTTCCCATCGGGACCTCTTCTGGACCTCATGTCTCTGGGTCCACCTGGGCCTCACCAGGACCTGGTTTCTGTGGTTCCCACCTGGGTAGCATCAGGATATGGTTACACTGTTCACTAACAGTGACCCAGCCGGACCTATTAACTCTGGACTTCACCTGGGCCACACCAGACATGGTGACACTGGTTGCCACCTGGGACTCACCTGGACATGGTGAGTCGGATCCCCACCTGGTCCTCACCTGTAACTGGTGATTTTCATACCCACATGGACATAATGTGGACCTTTTGGCTGCAGTGTTTCTAGTTTCTCATATACCTCGTGACTCTGGTCCCCACCAGGGCCTCACCGGGAACTGGTGAGTGTGGTTGCCACCTGCACCTCACCTGGACCTGGTGATTCTGGTCTACACCTGAGACTACCCTGGATTTGGTGACTGTGGTCCCCAACTGGGCTTCACCAGGATTTGGGGACTCCAGTCTCCATCTGGGCTTCACCTGGCCCTGTTGACCATGGTCCTCAACTGGGCAAAATTGGGACCCGGTCACTGTGTTCCACAACTGGACCTCACCTGGACCAGGTGACTCTGGTCCCCCTCTGGGTCTCACCATGACCTAGTGACTGTGAACCCCTCTTTGGCCTGACTTGGACCTGCTGATACTGTTTGCCACCTGCGCCTGACCTCAAACTCTAGACTCTGGTTTTTCAAAGGCCTCCCCTCGACCTGGTGATCCTGGTCCCCACCTGGGTCGCACTTGGACGTGGTGACACTTGTCACCACCGGGGACTCTCCTGGACCTGCTTACTGTGTTCCACACCTGGGCCTCAAGTAGACCTGTTGACCATGGTCCCCAGGACGGCCTCACATGGACCTGTTGCTACTGCTCCCCACCGGGGCCGCACATCAACCTGGTATCTCTGGTCCCCACCTTGACCTCATCTGGACTTAGTGACTCTGGTCCCCACCTGGGCTTCACCTGGATCTGGTGACTCTGGTCCCCACCTGGACCTCTCCTGGACCTGGTGACTCTCTTTCCAACATGGACCTCACCTGGATCTGATGACTCTGGTTCTCAGTTTGGACTCACCTGTTCCTGGTGTCTCTCTTCCCCACTTTGACCTAACTCAGAACTGCTGAATCTTGCCCCACCTAGGCCGCACCCAGATCACGTGATTCTTGTCCACAGCTATGCCTCAATTAGACTTGATTAATCTGGACCTCACGTGGGCCTCACATCACCTGGGACTCATCTGGATAGACCGGTTCTGGTTCCCACAAGGGGCTCACCTGATACTGGTGACTGTGGTCTTATTCCTCACCTGGGCATCATTGGTACCTGGTGACTCTGTTCCTCACCTGAGCCTCACCTGCACATGTTGACTCTGGAACCTCTCTGGGCCTCTTCGTGACCTGGTGACTCTGGTCCCCATCTGGATTACCTGGACCAGGTAATTCTGGTACCCCTCTAGGCATCCAGCAGATCTGGTGACTCTGGTCCTGAACTGGGCCTCACCTGGACCTAGTGAATTTGCTCCATCTGGGCCTCATTTGCACCTGGTGACTCTGGTCCCTACCTGGGCATCATCGCGACATGGTTCCACTGCATGGCCTGCAGGTTGGCCTCACCTGGACCTGGTAACTCTGATGTCTACCTGGGCATCATCGAGACATGGTTCCTCTGCTTGGCCGGCATGTTGGCCTCACCTGGACCTGGTGAGTGGGGTGACAACCTGGGCCTCACACATGCAATGTGACACAGGTCGCCACGTGGGTCTCACTTGGACCTGGTGAATCACGTCCTCACCTGGTGCTCACCCGGAACTGGTAACTCTGGTCACCACCTGGGAATCACATGGACTTGGTGAATCTGGTCCCCATCTGGGCCTCACCCAGTCCTGGTGACTTTGTTCCCCACCTGGACCTGATTGCTGTGGACTCTTTCTTGACCTCACCTGAAACTGTTGACTCTGATCCTATCTGCGCGTCACACAGACTTGGTGACTCTGGTCCTCACCTGGGCATCATTGGTACCTGGTGACTCTGTTCCACACCTGAGCCTCACCTGGACATGTTGACTCTGGAACCTCTCTGGGCCTCACCCTTACCTGGTGACTCTGGTCCTCATCTGGATGTCACCTGGACCAGGTAATTTTGGTACCCCTCTAGGCCTCAACCAGATCTGGGGACTCTGGTCCTCAACTGGGCCTCACCTCGACCTAGTGAATATGCTCCATTGGGCCTCATTTGGACCTGGTGACTCTGGTCACTACCTGGGCATCATCGGGACATGTTTCCACTGCATGGCCTGAAGGTTGGCCTCACCTGGATCTGGTAACTCTGGTCCCAAACAGGGCATCATCGTGACATGGTTCCTCTGCATGGCCTGCAGGTTGGCCTCACCTGGATCTGGGGAGTGGGGTTGCCACCTAGGCCTCACCCATACCTGGTGACACAGGTCCCCACGTGGGCCTCACGTGGACCTGTTGAATCTTGTCCTTACCTGGTCCTCACCTGGAACTGGTAAGTCTGGTCACCACCTGGAAGTCACCTGGACCTGGTGAATCTGGTCCCCATCTGGGCCTCACCCAGTCCTGGTGAATTTGTTGCCCACCTGGACCTGATTGCTGTGGACTCCTTCTTGGCCTCTCCTGGAACTTGTGACTCTGATCCTAACTGGGCCTCACCCAGATCTGGTGACTCTGGTCCTCACCTGAGGACCATTATGATCTGGATACTCGGTTCCACACCTGAGCCTCACCTGGACATGATGACTCTGGATCCCCTCTTGGCCTCTCCCTGACATGGTGACTCTGGTCCCCATCTGGATGTCACCTAGACCAGGTGAATCTGGTACCCCTCTAGGCCTCAACCAGACCTGGTGACTCTGGTCCTCAACTGGGCCTCAGCGGGACCTAGTAAACATGCTCCCCACCTGAGCCTGATCTGGACCTGGCGACTCTGGTTCTACCTGGGCATCATCGGGACATGGTTACTCTATTCCCCACTGGGACTGACCTGATCCTGGTTACTCTCGTCCTGACTTTGGCCTCGTCTGTACCAGGTGACTCTGGCTCCAACTGGGACTCACTTTTATCTGGTGACACTGATTCTAAGCATGTCCTCACCTGACCTGGTGACTGTGGTTCCCATCGGGACCTCACCTGGACCTCATGTCTCTGGTCCCACCTGGGCCTCGCCGAGACCTTGGGTCTCTGGTACCGACCTGGGTAGCATCAGGATATGGTTACCCTGTTCATTATCAGTGACCAAGCCGGACCTATTAACTCTGGTCTTCACATGGGCCACACTTGGACATGGTGACACTTGTTCCCACCTGGGACTCACCTGGACATGGTGAGTCGGATCCCGGGCTGGTCCTCACCTGTAACTGGTGATTCTCGTTCCCACATGGACATGATGTGGACTTGGTGGCTGCAGTGTTTCTAGCTTCTCATGTACCTCGTGACTCTGATCCCCACCAGGGACTCACCGGGTCCTGGTGAGTTTGGTTTCACCTGCACCTCACCTGGACCTGGTGATTCTGGTCTGCACCTTAGACTACCCTGGATCTGGTGACTGTGGTCCCCACCTGGGATTCACCTGGATTTCGGGACTCCGGTCCCCATCTGGGCCTCACCTGTTCCTGTTGACCATGGTCCTCAACTGTTCAAAATTGGGACCCGGTGACTGTGTTCCACAACTGGACCTCACCTGGACCAGGTCACTCTGGTCCCCCTCTGGGTCTCACGTACCCTAGTGACTGTCAACTCCACTTTAGCCTGACTTGGACCTGCTGACCCTGGTTGCCACCTGCGCCTGACCTCGAACTGTTGACTCTGGTTCTTTCAAAGGCCTCCACTGTACCTGGTGATTCTGGTCCCCACCTGGGCCAAACCAGGACGTGGTGACACTTGTCACCACCGGGGAATCACCTGGACCTGCTTACTGTGTTCCACACCTGGGCCTCAAGTAGTCCTGTTGACCATGGTCCCTCAGCCGGCCTCACATGGACCTGTTGCCTCTGATCCCCACCGGGGTCTCACGTGTTCCTGGTAACTCTCGTCCTCACCTGGGCCTCATCTGGACCTAGTGACTCTGGTCCCCACCTGGACTTCACCTGGATCTGATGACACTGGTCCCCACCTGGACCTCACCTGGACCTGGTGACTCTGGTCCTCAGTTTGTCTCACCTGGACCTGTTGACTCTTGTCCCCCTTTGACCTAACTCAGAACTGCTGAATCTTGCCCCACCTAGGCCGCATCCAGACCTGGTGACTCTTGTCCCCAGCTATGCCTCAATTCCACCTGATGAATCTGGTCCTCACGTGGGTCTCACATGGACCTGGGACTCAGCTGGATAGAGTGGCTCTGGTTCCCACAAGGGACTCACCTGATACTGCTGACTGTGGTTTTATTCTATGCCTCACCAGGACCTGGTGATTCTGTTCCCCATCTAGGCCTCCATGGCCCTAGTAACTCTGTTCCTCACCCAGGCATCATTGGGACCTGGATACTCTATTCCACACCTGAGCCTCACTCTGACCAGGGACCTCTGGTCCCATTCTGGGCCTCAAACTAAATTGGTTACTCTGGTTCCCCCTCTGGGCCTCACCCTTACCTGGTGACTCTGGTCACCCCTTTGACTTCTCTTGGGCCTGGTGAATCTGGACCTTAGCTGGTCCGCACCTGGATGTGGTGACTGGTCGCCACCTGGGCCTCCCCTGGACTCGGTGAATCCTGTTGCCAATTGCGCCTCACCTGGACCTTGTGACTGTGTTCCCACCTGGACCTCACATGGATCGTGTGTCTCTGGTTCCCATATGGGGATCTCCTGGACCTGATTCTTGTGGTCTCCATCAGGCTTCACCTGGAACTAAATGACTCTGGTCCATATTTGGGCCTCTCCTGGACTGTTGACTCAGGTCCTTACCTGGGCATAATTGCGACCTGGTTACACTCTTATATACCTGGGCCTCACCTGGACCTGGTAACTGTGGTCCCACCTGGGCCTCACCTGGACGAGGTGACTGGTTCCCACAGGGACCTCACCTGGACCTGCTGACTCAGGTCCTCATATGGGCATCATCGGACCTGGTTTCAGTTCCACATCGGGGCCTCACCTGGAGCTAGTGATTCTCTTCCCCCTCTGGGCCTCACCCTGACGTGGTGACTCTGGTCCCCACCTGGATATCATCGGAACCGGGTGACTCTGGTCCTCCTCTGGGACCCACCCGGAGCTGGCGACACTGGTCCTCAACTGGGCCTCACCTGGACCTGGTGAATCTGGTCCCCATCTGGGCCTCACCCAGTCCTGGTGACTTTGTTCCCCACCTGGACCTGATTGCTGTGGACTCTTTCTTGGCCTCACCTGGAACTGGTGACTCTGAACCTATCTGCGCCTCACCCAGATCTGGTGACTCTGGTCCTCACTTGGGCATCATTGGTACCTGGTGACTCTGTTCCTCACCTGAGCCTCACCTGGACATGATGACTCTGGAACCTCTCTGGGCCTCTCCCTGACCTGGTGACTCTAGTCCCTACCTGGGCATCATCGGGACATGGTTCCACTGCATGGCCTGAAGGTTGGCCTCACCTGGATGTGGTAACTCTCGTCCTTACCTGGGTATCATCGGGACATGGTTCCTCTGCATGGCCTGCAGGTTGGCCTCACCTGGATCTGGGGAGTGCCTTGCCACCTGGCCTCACCAATACCTGGTGACTCAGGTCCCCACGGGAGCCTCATTTGGACCTGTTGAATCTGGTCCTTACCTGGTCGTCACCCGGAACTGGTAAGTCTGTTCACCACCTGGGAATAACCTGGACCTGGTGAATCTGGTCCCCATCTGTGCCTCACCCAGTCCTGGTGACTTTGTTCCCCACCTGGACCTGTTTGCTGTGGTCTCCTTCTTGGCCTCACCTGGAACTGGTGACTCTGATCCTAACTGGGCATCACCGAGATCTGGTGACTCTGGTCCTCACCTGTGGACCATTATGATCTGGATACTGTGTTCCAACCTGAGCCTCACCTGGACATGATTACGCTGGATCCCCTCTGGACCTCACCCTGACACGGTGACTCTGGTCCCCATGTTGATGTCACCTAGACCAGGTGAATCTGGTACCCCTCTAGGCCTCAACTAGACCTGGTGACTGTGGTCCTCAACTGGGCCTCAGCGGGACCTAGTGGATATGCTCCCCTCCTGCGCCTCATCTGGACCTGGTGACTCTGGTTCTACCTGTGCATCATTGGGACCTGGATACTCTCTTATATACCTGGGCCTCACCTGGACCTGATGACTGTGGTCCCACCTGGGCCTCACCTGGACCTGGTGAATCTGGTCCCCATCTGTGACTCACCCAGTCCTGTTGACTTTGTTCCCCACCAGGACCTGAATTCTGTGGACTCCTTCTTGGCGTCACCTAGAACTGGTGACTCTGATCCTATCTGCGCGTCATCCAGACCTGGTGACTCTGGTCCTCACCTGGGCATCATTGGTAGCTGCTGACTCTGTTGCACACCTGAGCCTCACGTGGACATGATGACTCTGGAACACTCTGGGCCTCACCCTGACCTGTGACTCTGGTCCCCATCTGGATGTCACGTGGACCAGGTGATTCTGGACCCCTCTAGGCCTCAACTAGACCGGGAGATCTGGTCCTCAACTGGGCCTCACCGGGACCTAGTGAATATACTCCCCACCTGCGCCTCATCTGGACTTGGTGACTCGGGATCTACCTGGGCATCATCGGGACATGGTTACTCTATGCCCCACTGGCACTGACCTGATCCTGGTAACTCTGGTCCTGACTTTGGCGTCTTCTCTACCGGGTGACTCTGGCTCCACCTGGGCCTCACCTGTAACTGGTGACTCTGATCCTAAGCATGGCCTCACCTGAACTGGTGACTTTGGTTCCCATCGGGACCTCACCTGGACCTCATGTCTCGGGTCCCACCTGGGCCTCACCAGGACCTGGTGTCTCTGGTACCCCCCTGGGTAGCATCAGGATATGGTTACACTCTTCACTAACAGTGACCCAGCCGGACCTATTAACTCTGGACTTCACCTGGGCCACACCTGGACATGGTGACACTGGTACCCACTTGGGTCTGACCTGAACATGGTGAGTCGGATCCCCGCCTGGTCCTCACCTGTAACTGGTGATTCTCTTTCCCACATGGACATCATGTGGACCTGGTGGCTGCAGTATTTCTAGCTTCTCATGTACCTCGTGACTCTGGTCACCACCAGGGCCTCACCGGGACCTAGTGAGTGTGGTTGCCACCTGTACCTCACCTGGACCTGGTGATTCTGGCCTGCACCTGAGACTACCCTGGATCTGGTGACTGTACTCCCCACCTGTGCTTCACCTGGATTTGGGGACTCCGGTCCCCATCTGGGCCTCACCTGGCCCTGTTGACCATGGTCCTCAACTGGGCAAAATTGGGACCCGGTGACTGTGTTCCACAACTGGACCTCACCTGGACCAGGTGACTCTAGTCCCCCTCTGGGTCTCACCGTGCCCTAGTGACTGTGAACCCCACTTTGGACTGACTTGGACCTGTTGACCCTGGTTGCCATCTGCGCCTGACCTCGAACTGTTGACTCTGGTTCTTTCAAGGGCCTCCCCTGGACATGGTGATCCTGGTGCCCACATGGGCCTCACCTGGACCTGGTGACTCTTGTCACCACCGGGAACTCACCTGGATCTGCTTACTGTGTTCCACACCTGGGCCTCAAGTAGACCTGTTGACCGTGGTCCCCAAGCTGGCCTCACATGGACCTGTTGCCTCTGATCCAAATCGGGGCTTCACGTGTACCTGGCAACTCTGGTCCTCACATTCGCCTCATCTGGACCAAGTGACTCTGGTCCCCACCTGGCCTTCACCTGTATCTGGTGACTCTGGTACCCACCTGGACTTCACCTGGATCTGGTGACTCTGGTCCCCACCTGGACCTGACCTGCATCTGGTGACTCTTGTCCTCAGTTTGGCCTCACCTGGACCTGGCGTCTCTCGTTCCCACTTTGACCTACCTCAGCACTGCTGAATCTTGCCCCACCTAGGCCGCACCCAGACCTGGTGACTCTTGTACCCAGCTATGCCTCAATTCGACCTGATGAATCTGGTCCTCACGTGGGCCTCACATGGACCTGCTACTCAGCTGGATAGAGTGGCTCTTGTTCCCACATGGGGCTCCCCTGATTCTGGTGACTGTGGTTTTATTCTATGCCTCACCAGGACCTAGAAATTCTGTTCCACATCTGGGCCTGCTTGGCCCTAGTAACTTTGTTCCTCACCCAGGCATCATTGGGACCTGGATACTCTATTCCACACCTGAGAATCACTCTGACCAGGGGCCTATGGTCCCATTCTGGGCCTCAAACTAAACTGGTTACTCTGGTACCCCCTCAGGGCCTCACCCTAACCTGGTGACTCTGGTCACCCCTTTTGCTTCACTTAGGCCTGGTGAATCTGGTCGTTAGCTGGTTCTCACCTGGATCTGGTGACTGGTCTCCACCTGGGCCTCACCTGGACTTGGTGAATCCCGTTGCCATCTTCGCATCACCTGGACCTTGTGATTGTGGTCCGACCTGGAACTCACCTGGATCTGGTGGCTCTGGTTCCCATATGGGGCTCTCCTGTAACTGGTTCCTGTGGTTTCCATCTGGACTCACCTGGAACACAATGACTCTGATCCATATTTGGTCCTCTCCTGGACCTGTTGACTCTGGTCCTTACATGGGCATCATTAGGACCTCGATACTCTCTTATATACCTCGGCCTCACCTGGACCTGGTGACTTTGGTCACACCCGGGCCTCACCTGGATGAGGTGAGTGGTTCCCACAGGGACCTCACCTGGACCTGCTGACTCAGGTCCTCATATGGGCATCATGGGACCTGGTTCTCAGTTCCTCATCGGGGCCTCACCTGGACCTAGTGATTCTCGTCCCCCTCTGGGCCTCACACTGACGTGGTGACTCTGGTCCCCACCTGGATATCACCAGAACCGGTGAGTCTGGTCCCCCTCTGGGAGTCACCAGGAGCTGGGGACACTGGTCCTCAACTGGGACTCAATAGGACCTGGTGAATCTACTCCTCACTTAGGCCTCGTCTGGACCTTGTGACTTTTTCCCACCTGGCATCAATGGGACATTGTTACTCTGTTCCCCACCTGGGCCTCACCTGGACATGGTAACTTTGCTCCACTCTTTGGCCTCAACTGCTCCTGATGACTCTGGTCCCCCCACCTAGGCCTCAATCTGGACCTGGTGACTGTGGTCCCCACCTGGGTCTCACCTGGACCTGGTGACTCTCGTTCCCACATGAACCACACCTGGCCCTAGTGACTGTGGTGTTCTTGTAGACTCACATTTACCTGGTGACTCCAGTCCCCACTAGGGCCTCACCTGGTTCTGGTGACTCTGGCCTGTAGGTTTTCCTCACCTGGACTTGGTGAGTGGGTTTGCCACCTGGGGCTCACCCATACCTGGTGACTCAGGTCCCCACTTGGGCCTCTTGGACCTGGTGAATCTGGTAATTCTGGTCACCACCTGGGAATCTCCTGGACCTGGAGATTCTGGTCGGCATCTGGGCCTCACCCAGTCCTGGTGACTTTGTTCCCCACCTGGACCTGATTGCTGTGGACTCCTTTTGGGCCTCACCTGGAACTGGTGACTCTGATCCTAACTGGGCCTCACCCAGATCTGGTGACTCTGGTCCTCACCTGTGGACCACTATGACCTGGATACTCTGTTCCACACCTGAGCCTCACCTGGACATGATGACTCTGGATCTTCTCTGGGCCTCACTCTGACATGGTGACTCTGGTTCCCATCTGGATGTCACCTAGACCAGGTGAATCTGGGACCCCTGTCGGCCTCAACCAGACCTGGTGACTCTCGTCCTCAACTGGGCCTCACCTGGACCTAGTGAACATGCTCCCCACCTGCGCCTCATCTGGACGGGGTGACTCGGGTTCTACCTGGGCATCATCGGGACATGGTTACCCTATTCCCCAATGGTACTGACCTGATCCTAGTAACTCTGGTCCTGACTTTGGCCTCTTCTGTACCAGGTGACTCTGGCTCCACCTGGGCCTCACCTGTAACTGGTGACTCTGATCCTAAGCATGGCCTTACTTGATCTGGTGACTGTAGTTCCCATCGGGACCTCACCTGGACCTCATGTCTCTGGTCCCACCTGGGCCTCACCAGGACCTGGTGTTTCTAGTACCCACCAGGGTAGCATCTGGATATGGTTACACTGTTCACTAACAGTGACCCAGCCGGACCTATTAACTCTGGCCTTCACCTGGGCCACACCTGGACATGGTGACACTCGAGTCCACCTGGGTCTCACTTGGACATGGTGAGTCGGATCCCCACCTGGTCCTCACCTGTGACTGGTGATTCTCGTTCCCACATGGACATCCTGTGGACCTGGTGGCTGCAGAGTTTCTAGCTTCTCATGTACCTCGTGACTCTGGTCCCCACCAGGGCCTCACCGGGATCTGGTGAGTGTGGTTGCCACCTGCACCTCACCTAGACGTGGTGATTCTGGTCTGCACCTGAGACTACCCTGGATCTGGTGACTGTGGTCCCCACCTGGTCTTCACCTGGATTTGGGGACTCCGGTCCCCATCGGGGCCTCACCTGGCCCTGTTGACCATGGTCCTCAACTGGGCACAATTGGGGCCCGGTGACTGTGTTCCACAAATGGACCTCACGTGGACAAGGTGACTGTGGTCCCCCTCTGGGTCTCACCGTGCCCTAATGACTGTGAACCGCACTTTGGCCTGACTTGAACCTGCTGACCCTGGTTGCCACCTGCGCTTGACTTCGACCTCTTGACCTGGTTCTTTATTTTTTCTTTTTTTTTTAATTTATTTTTTTTTGGTGTTCTATTTACTAACATACAGAATAACCCCCAGTGCCTGTCACCCATTCACTCCCACCCCCCGCCCTCCTCCCCTTCTACCACCCCTAGTTCTTTTCCCAAAGTTAGCAGTCTTTACGTTCTGTCTCCCTTTCTGATATTTCCCACACATTTCTTCCCCCTTCCCTTTTATTCCCTTTCACTATTATTTATATTCCCCAAATGAATGAGAACATATAGTGTTTGTCTTTCTCCGACTGGCTTACTTCACTCAGCATAATACCCTCCAGTTCCATCCACGTTGAAGCAAATGGTGGATATTTGTCATTTCTAATAGCTGAGTAATATTCCATTGTATACATAAACCACATCTTCTTTATACATTCATCTTTCGTTGGACACCGAGGCTCCTTGCACAGTTTGGCTATCGTGGCCATTGCTGCTATAAACATCGGGGTGCAGGTGTCCCAACGTTTGATTGCATTTGTCTCTTTGGGGAAAATCCCCAACAGTGCAATTGCTGGGTCGTAGGGCAGGTATATTTTTAACTGTTTGAGGAACCTACACACAGTTTTCCAGAGTGGCTGCTCCAGTTCACATTCCCACCAACAGTGTATGAGTATTCCCTTTTCTCTGCATCCTCTCCAACATCTGGTACCCTTCTGGGTCTCACCGTGCCCTAATGACTGTGAACCGCACTTTGGCCTGACTTGGACCTGCTGATCCTGGTTGCCACCTGCGCCTGACCTCGAACTGTTGAGTCTGGTTCTTTCAAGGCCCTCCCCTGGACCTGGTGATCCTGGTCCCCACCTGGGCCTCCCTGGACGTGGTGACTCTTGTCACCACCGGGGACTCACCTGGACCTGCTTACTCTGTTCCACACCTGGGCCTCAAGTAGACCTGTTGACCATGGTCCCCAAGCCGGCCTCACATAGACATGTTGCCTCTGATCCCCACCGGGGCCTCACGTGTACCTGGTAAGTCTGGTCCTCACTTGGGCCTCATCTGGACCTAGTGACTCTGGTCCCCACCTGGACTACACCTGGAACTCGTGACTCTGTTCCCCACCAGGACATCTCCTGCACCTGGTGACTCCTTTCCAACATGGACCTCACTTGGATCTGGTGACTCTGGTCCCCACCTGGCTTCACCTGGTTCTGGTGACTCTGGTCCCCACCTGGACCTCTCCTCGACCTGGTGACTCTCTTTCCAAAATGGATCTCACCTGGATCTGGTGACTCTCTTTCCAACATGGACGCCACCTGGATCTGGTGACTCTGGTCCTCAGTTTGGCCTCACCTGGACCTGGTGTCTCTCGTCCCCACTTTGACCTAACTCAGAACTGCTGAATTTTGCCCCACCTACGCCGCACCCAGACCTGGTGACTCTTGTCCCCAGCTATGCCTCAATTCGACCTGATGAATCTGGTCTTCACGTGGGCCTCACATGGACCTGGGACTCAGCTGGATAGAGTGGCTCTGGTTCCCACAAGGGGCTCACCTGATACTGCTGACTATGGTCTTATTCTATGCCACACCAGGACCTAGTACTTCTGTTCCCCAACTGGGCCTGCGTGGCCCTAGTGACTCTTGTCCTCACCCAGGCATCATTGGGTGATGGACCCAAAGATCCTCACCCTGGATACTCTATTTCACACCTGTGCCTCACTTTGAACAGGGACTTCGGTCCCATTCTGGGCCTCAAACTAAACTGGTTACTCTGGTTCCCCTCTGGGCCTCACCCTTACCTGGTGACTCTGGTCACCCCTTGGGCTTCACTAGGGCCTGGTGAATCTGGTCCTTAGCTGGTCCGCACCTGAATCTGGTGACTGGTCACCACGTGGGCCACACCTGGACTTGGCGAATCCTGTTGCCACCTGCGCCTCACCTGGACCTTGTGACTGTGGTCCCACCTGGACCTCACCTGGATCTGGTGGCTCTGGTTCCCATATGGGGCTCTCCTGGACCTGGTTCCTGTGGGCACCAACTGGCCTCACCTGGAACACAATGACTCTCAACAATATTTCGGCCTCTCCTGGACCTATTGACTCTGGTCCTTACTTGGGTATCATGGGAGCTGGATACTCTGTTATATAACTGGGCCTCACCTGGACCGGTGACTGTGGTCCCAGCTGGGCCTCACCTGGACGAGGTGACTGGTTCCCACAGGGACCTCACCTGGACCTGGTGACTCAGGTCCTCATATGGGCATTATGGGACCTGGTTTCTCAGTTCCACATCGGGGCCTCACTTGGACCTCGTGATTCACGTCCACCTCTGGGCCTCACCCTGACGTGGTGACCCTGGTCCCCACCTGGATATCACCAAAACCGCGTGACTCTGTTCCCCCTCTGGGACTCACCCGGAGCTGGGGACCTTGGTCCTCAACTGGGTCTCAACAAGACCTGGTGAATCTACTCCTCACTCAGGACTCGTCTGGACCTGTGACTCTTTTCCCACCTGGCATCAATGGGGCATGGTTACACTGTTCCCCACCTGGGCCTCACCTGGACATGATAACTTTCCTACACTCTTTGGCCTCAACTGGTCCTGATGACTCTGGTCCCGCCACCTAGGCCTCAATCTGGACCTGGTGACTGTGGTCCCCACCTGGGTCTCACCTGGACCTGGTGCCTCTCGTTCCCACATGAAACACACCGGGACCTGGTGAATGTGGTGTTCTTGTAGACTCACATTTACCTGGTGACTCCGGTCCCCACTAGGGCCTCACCTGGATCTGGTGACTATGGCCTGCAGGTTGGCCTCACCTGGACCTGGTGAGTGGGGTTGCCACCTGGGCCTAACCTATACCTGGTGACTCAGGTCCCCACGTGGGTATCTTGGACCTGGTGAATCTGGTCCTTACCTGGTCCTCTCCCAGACCCAGGGACTCTGGTCACCACCTGGGCCTCAACTGTACCTGGTGAATCTGGTCCCTTTCTGGGCCTCACCCAGTCCTGGTGACTTCGTTCCACACGTGGACCTGATTACTGTGGACTCTTTCTTGGCCTCACCTGGAACAGGTGACTCTGATCCTAACTGCGCGTCACCCAGACCTGGTGACTCTGACTCTAACATGGGCATCATTGGTACCTGGTGACTCTGTTTCACACCTGAGCCTCACCTGGACATGATGACTCTGGAACCTCTCTGGGCCTCAGCCTGACGTGGTGAGACTGGTCCCCATCTGGATGTCACCTGGACCAGGTGATTCTGTACCCCGATAGGCCTCAACCAGATCTGGTGACTCTGGTCTTCAACTGGGCCTCACTTGGACCTAGTGAATATGCTCCATGTGGGCCTCATTTGCACCTGGTGACTCTAGTCGCTACGTGGGCATCATCGGGACATGGTTCCACAGCATGGCCTGCAGGTTGGCCTCACCTGGACATGGTAAGGCCTGTCCTTACCTGGGAATCATCGGGACATGGTTCCTCTGCATGGCCTGCAGGTGGCCTCACCTGGACCTGTTGAGTGGGGTTGCCACCTGGGCCTCACCCATACCTGGTGACTCAGGTTCCTACATGGGCCTCACTTGGACCTTGTAAATCTGGCCCTACCTGGTTCTCACCCGTAACTGGTAACTCTGGTCACCACCTGGGAATCACCTGGACCTGGTGAATTTGGTCCACATTTGGGCCTCACCCAGTCCTGGTGACTTTGTTCCCCACCTGGACCTGATTGCTGTGGACTCCTTCTTGGCCTCACCTAGAACTGGTGACTCTGATCCTAACTGGGCCTCACCCAGATCTGGTGACTCTGGTCCTCACCTGTGGACCTTTATGACCTAGATACTCTGTTCCACACCTGAGCCTCACCTGGACATGAAGATTCTGGATCCACTCTGGGCCTCACCCTGACATGGTGACTCTCGTCCCCATCTGGATGTCACCTAGACCAGGTGAATCTGGTACCCCTCTAGGCCTAAAATAGCCCTGGGGCCTCTGGTCCTCATCTGGGCCTCACCGGCACATAGTGAATATGCTCCCCACCTGCGACTCATCTGGACGTGGTGACTCGGGTTCTTCCTGGACATCATCGGGACATGGATACTCTATTCCCCACTGGGACTGAACTGATCCTGGTAACTCTGGTCCTGACTTTGGCCTCTTCTGTACCAGGTGACTCTGGCTCCACCTGGGCCTCACCTGTAACTGGTGTCTCTGATCCTAAGCATGGCCTCACCTGACCTGGTGACTGTGGTTCCCATCGGGACCTCAACTGGACCTCATGTCTCTGGTCCCACCTGGGCCTCACCAGGACCTGGTGTCTCTGGTACCCACCTGGGTAGCATCAGGATATGGTTACACTGTTCTTTAACAGTGACCCACCCGGACCTATTAACTCTGGTCTTCACCTGAGCCACACCTGGACATGGTGACACTGGTTCCCACTTGGGTCTCACCTGGACATGGTGAGTCGGATCCTGGCCTGGTCCTCACCTGTAACCGGTGATTCTCGTTCCGACATGGACATCATGTGGACCTGGTGGCTGCAGTGTTTCTAGCTTCTCATGTACCTCGTGACTCTGGTCCCCACCAGGGCCTCACCGGGACCTGGTGAGTGTGGTTGCCACCTGCAACTCACCTGGACCTGGTGAATCTGGTCTGAACATGAGACTACCCTGGATCTGGTGACTGTGGTCCCCACCTGGGCTTCACCTGGATTTGGGGACTCCGGTCCCCATCTGGGCCTCACCTGGCCCTGTTGACCATGTTCCTCAACTGGGCAAAATTGGGACCCGGTGACTGTGTTCCGCAACTGGACCTCACCTGGACCATGTCACTCTGGTCCCCCTCTGGGTCTCACCGTGCCCTAGTGACTGTGAACCCCACTTTGCCCTGACTTGGACCTGCTGATACTGGTTGCCACCTGCGCCTGACCTCGAAATGTTGACTCTGGTCCTTGCAAGTTCCTGCCCTGGATCTCGTGATCCTCGTCCCCACCTGGGCCGCACCTGGACGTGGTGAGTCTTGTCACCACCGGGGACTCAGCTGGACCTGGTGACTCTCGTTCCCACATGAACCACACCTGGAACTGGTGACTGTGGTGTTCTTGTAGACTCACATTTACCTGGTGACTCCGGTCCCCACTAGGGCCTCACCTGGATCTGGTAATTCTGGCCTGCAGGTTGGCCTCACCTGGACCTCTTGAGTGGGGTTGCCACCTGGGCCTCAGCCATACATGGTGGCTCAGGTCCCCACGTGAGCCTCTTGGACCTGGTGAATCTGGTCCTTACCTGGTCCTCTCCCAGACCCGGAGACTCTGGTCAACACCTGGGCCTCACCTGGACCTGGAGAATCTGTTCCCCATCTGGGCCTCACCCAGTCCAGGTGACTTTGATCCCCTCCTGGACCTGTTTGTTGTGGACCCTTTCTTGGCCTCATCTGGAACTGGTGACTCTGATCCTATCTGCGCGTCTCCCAGATCTGGTGACTCTGGTCCTCACCTGGGCATCATTGGTACCTGGTGACTCTGTTCCTCACCTGAGCCTCACCTGGACTTGATGACTCTGGACCCTCTCTGGGCCTCTCCCTGACCTGGTGACTCTGGTCCCCATCTGCATGTCACCTGGACGAGGTGATTCTGGTACCCCTCTAGGCATCAACTAAATCTGGTGACTCTGGTCCTCAACTGGGCCTCACCTGGACCTAGTGAATTTGCTCCATCTGGGCCTCATTTGGACCTGGTGACTCTGTTCCCAACCTGGGCATCATCGGGACGTGGTTCCACTGCATGGTCTGCAGGTTGTCCTCACCTGGACCTGGTAACTCTGTTCCTTACCTGGTCATCATCGAGACATGGTTCCTCTGAATGGCCTGCAGGTTGGCCTCACCTGGACCTGGTGAGTGGGGCGGCAAACTGGGCCTCACACATGCATTGTGACACAGGTCCCCACGTGGGTCTCACTTGGACCTGGTGAATCTCGTCCTTACCTGGTCCTCACCCAGAATTGGTAACTCTGGTCACCACCTGGGAATAACCTGGATCTTGTTAATCTGGTCCTATCCTGTCCTCACCCAGTCCGGGTGACTTTGTTCCCCACCTGGACCTGATTGCTGTGGACACCTTCTTGGCCTCACCTGGATCTGGTGACTCTGATCCTAACTGGGTCTCACCCAGATCTGGTGACTCAGGTCCTCACCTGAGGATCATTATGACCTCGATACTCTGTTCCACACCTGAGCCTCACGTGGACATGATGACTCTGGATCCCCTCTGGGACTCACCCTGACCTGGTGACTCTGGTCCCCATCTGGATGTCACCTAGACCAGGTGAATCTGGTATCCCTCTAGGCCTCAACTTGACCTGGTGACTCTAGTCCTCATCTGGGCCTCACTGGGACCTAGTGAACATACTCCCCACCTGCGCCTCATCTGGACCTGGTGACTCTTTTTTTACCTGGGCATCATCAGGACATGGTTACTCTATTCCCCACTGGGACTAATTGATCCTGGTAACCTTGGTCCTGACTTTGGCCTCTTCTGTACCAGGTGACTCTGGCTCCTCCTGGGCCTCACCTGTAACTGGTGACTCTGATCCTAAGCATGGCCTCACCTGACCTGGTGACTGTGTTTCCATGGGACCTCACCTGGACCTCATGTCTCTGGTCCCACCTGTGCCTCACCGGGACCTGGTGTATCTGGTACCCACCGGGGTAGCATCAGGATATGGTTACACTGTTCACTAACAGTGACCCAGCTGGACCTATTACCTCTGGTCTTCACCTGAGCCACACCTGGACATGGTGACACTGGTTCGCACCTGGGTCTCACCTGGACATGGTGAGTCGGATCCCCACAAGGTCCTCACGTGTAACTTGTGGTTCTCGTTCCCACGTGGACATCATGTGGAACTAGTGGCTGCATTGTTTCTAGCTTCTCATGTATCTCGTGACTCTGGTCCCCACCAGGGCCTCACCGGGATCTGGTGAGTGTGGTTGCCACCTGCAACTCACCTGGACCTGGTGAATCTGGTCTGAACATGAGACTATCCTGGATGTGGTGACTGTGGTCCCCACCTGGGCTTCACATGGATTTGGGGACTCCGGTCTCCATCTGGGCTTCACCTGGCCCTGTTGACCATGGTCCTCAACTGGGCAAAATTGGGACCCGCTGACTGTGTTCCACAACTGGACCTCACCTGGACCAGGTGACTCTGGTCCCCCTCTGGGTCTCACCGTGCCCTAGTGACTGTGAACCCCACTTTGCCCTGACTTGGACCTGCTGATACTGGTTGGCACCTGGGCCTGACCTCAAACTGTAGACTCTGGTTTTTCAAAGGCCTCCCCTCGACCCGGTGATCCTGGTCCCCACCTGGGTCTCACTTGGACCTGGTGACACTTGTCACCACCGGGGACTCTCCTGGACCTGCTTACTGTGTTCCACACCTGGGCCTCAAATAGACCTGTTGAACATGGTCCCCCGGCCGGCCTCACATGGACCTGTTGCCATTGCTCCCCACCGGGGCCTCACTTGTACCTGATATCTCTGGTCCCCACATTGACCTCATCTGGACCTAGTGACTCTGGTCCCCACCTGGGCTTCACCTGGATCTGGTGACTCTGGTCCCCACATGTACTTCACCTGGATCTGGTGACTCTGGTCCCAACCTGGACTTCACCCGGATCTGGTGACTCTGGCCCCCCCGACCTCTCCTGGACCTGGTGACTCTCTTTCCAACATGGACCTCACTTGGATCTGGTGACTCTGGTCCTCAGTTTGGACTCACCTGTTCCTGGTGTCTTTCTTCCCCACTTTGAGCTAACTCAGAACTGCTGAATCTTGCCCCACCTAGGCCGCACCCAGACCAGGTGACTCTTGTCTACAGCTATGCCTCAATAAGACCTGATGAATCTGGTCCTCACGTGGGACTCACATCACCTGGGACTCATCTGGATAGACTGGCTCTGGTTCCCACAAGGGGCTCACCTGATACTGCTGACTGTGGTCTTATTCTATGCCTCACCAGGACCTAGAGGTTCTGTTCCTGATCTGGGCCTGCATGGCCCTAGTGACTCTGGTCCTCACCCAGGCATCATTGGGACCTGGATACTCTATTCCACACCTGGGACTCACACTGAACAGGGACCTCTGTTCCCATTCTGGGCCTCAAACTAAACTGGTTACTCTGGTTCCCCTCTGAGCCTCACCCTTACCTGGTGACACTGGTCACCCCTTGGGCTTCATTGGGCCTGGTGAATCTGGTCCTTAGCTTGTCCTCACTTGGATCTGGTGACTGGTCGCCACCTCGGCCTCACCTGGACTCGGTGAATCCTGTTTCCACCTGCGCCTCACCTGGACCTTGTGACTGTGGTCCCACTTGGACCTCACCTGGATCTGGTGGCTCTGGTTCCCATATGGGTCTCTCCTGTAACTGGTTCATGTGTTCTCCATCTGGCCTCACCTGGAACTCAATGACTCTGATCCATATTTGGGCCGCTCCTGCAAATGTTGACTCTGGTCCTTACCTGGGCATCATTGGGACCTGGATACTCTCTTATATACCTGGGACTCACGTGACCTGGTGACTGTGGTCCCACCTGGGCCTCACCTGGACGTGGTGACTTGTTCCCACAGGGACCTCACCTGGACCTGTTGACTCAGTTCCTCATATGGGCATCATGGGACCTGGTTTCTCAGTTCCACATCGGGGCCTCACCTGGACCTAGTGATTCTCGTCCCCTTCTGGGCCTCACCCTGACGTGGTGACTCTGGTCCCCACCTGGATATCACCAGAACCGGGTGACTCTGGTCCCCGTCTGGGACTCACCAGGAGCTGGGGACACTGGTCCTCAACTAGGCCTCAGCAGGACCTGGTGAATCTACTCCTCACTTAGGCTTCGACTGGACCTGTGACTCTTTTCCCACCTGGCATCAATGGGACATGGTTACTCTGTTCCCCACCTGGGCCTCACCTGGACATGATAACTTTGCTCCGCACTTTGGCCTCAGCTGCTGCTGATGACTCTGGACCCACCCCCTAGGCCTCAATCTGGACCTGGTGACTGTGGTCCCCACCTGGGTCTCACCTGGACCTGGTGACTCTCGTTCCCACATGAATCACACCTGGACCCGGTGACTGTGGTGTTCTTGTAGACTCACTTTTACCTGGTGACTCTGGTCCTCACTAGGGCCTCTCCTGGATTTGGTGACTCTGGGCTGCTCGTTGGCCGCACCTGGACCCGGTGAGTGGGGTTGCCACCTGGGCCTCACCCATACCTGGTGACTCAGGTCCCCAAGTGGGCCTCTTGGACCTGGTGAATCTGGTCCTTACCTGGTCCTCTCCCGGACCCGGGGACTCTGGTCACCACCTGGGCCTCACCTGGACCTGGTGAATCTGGTCCCCACCTGGGCCACACCCAGTCCTGGTGACTTTGTTCCCCACCTGGACCTGATTGCTGTGGACATTTTCTTGGCCTCACCTGGAACTGGTGACTCTGATCCTATCTGGGCGTCACCCAGACCTGGTGACTCTCGTTCTCACCTGGGCATCCTTGGTGCCTGGTGACTCTGTTCCACACCTGAGCCTCTCCTGAATATGATGACTCTTGAACCTCTCTGGGCCTCACCCTGACCTGGTGACTCTGGTCCCCATCTGGATGTCACCTGGACAAGGTGATTCTGGTACCCCTCTAGGGCTCAAGGTGATCTGGTGACTCTGGTCCTCAACTGGGCCTCACCTGGACGTAGTGAATATACCCCATCTGGGCCTCATTTGGACCTGGTGAATCTAGTCCCTACCTGGGCATCATCGGGATATGGTATCACGGCATGGCGTGCAGGTTGGCCTCACCTGGACCTGGTGAGTGGGGTTGTCCTCAACTGGGCAAAATTGGGACCCGGTGACTGTGTTCCACAAGTGGCCTCACCTGGACCAACTGACTCTGGCCCCCTATGGGTGTCACCGTGCCCTAGTGACTGTGAACCCCACTTTGGTCTGACTTGGACCTGCTGACCCTGGTTGCTACCTGCGCCTGACCTCGAACTGTTGACTCTGGTTCTTTCAAGGGCCTCCCCTGGACCTGGTCATCCTGGTCCCCACCTGGGCCTCACCTGGACGTGGGGACTCTTGTCACCACTGGGGACTCACCGGGACCTGCTTACTGTGTTCCACACCTGGGCCTCAAGTAGACCTGTTGACCATGGTCCCCAAGCCAGCCTCACATGGACATGTTGCCTCTGATCCCCACCGGGGCCTCACGTGTACCTGGTAACTCTGGTCCTCACCTGGGCCTCATCTGGACCTAGTGACTCTGGTCCCCACCTGGACTTCACCTGGATCTGGTGACTCTGGTCCACCCCAGGACCTCTCCTTGACCTGGTGACTCCTTTCCAACATGGACCTCATGTGGATCTGGTGACTCTGGTCCTCAGTTTGGCCTCACCTGGACCTGGTGTCTCTCGTCCCCACTTTGACCTAACTCAGAACTGCTGAATCTTGCCCCAATTAGGCCACACCCAGACCTGGTGACTCTTGTCCACAGCTATGCCTCAATTCGACCTGATGAATCTGGTCCTCACGTGGGACTCACATGGACATGCTACTCAGCTGGATAGAGTGGCTCTGGTTCCCACATGGGGCTCACCTGATACTGGTGACTGTGGTTTTATTCTATGCCTCACCCGGACCTAGTGATTCTGTTCCCCATCTGGGCCTGCATGGCCCTAGTGACTCTGTTCCTCACCCAGGCATCATTGGGACCTGGATACTCTATTCCACATCTGGGCCTCACTCTGTCCAGGGACCTTTGGTCCCATTCTTGGCCTCAAACTAAACTGGTTACTCTGGTTCCCCCTCTGGGCCTCACCCTTACCTGGTGACTCTGGTCACCCCTTGGGCTTCATTGGGCTTGGTGAATCTGGTCCTTAGCTTGTCCTCACTTGGATCTGGTGACTGGTCGCCACCTGGGCCTCACCTGGACTCGGTGAATCCTGTTTCCACCTGGGCCTCACCTGGACCTTGTGACTGTGGTCCCACCTGGTTCTCACCTGGATCTGGTGGCTCTGGTTCCCATATGGGGCTCTCCTGTACCTGGTTCCTGTGGTCTCCATCTGGCCTCACCTGGAACACAATGACTCTGATCCATATTTGGGCCTCTCCTGGACCTGTTGACTCTGGTCCTTACCTGGGCATCATTGGGACCTGGATACTCTCTTATATACCTGGACCTCACCTGGACCTGGTGACTGTGGTCCCACCTGATCCTCACCTGGACGAGGTGACTGGTTCCCACAGGGACCTCACCTGGACCTGGTGCCTCAGGTCCTCATATGGGCATCATGGGACCTGGTTTCTCAGTTCCACACCGGGGCCTCAAGTGGACCTAGTGATTCTCGTCCCCCTCTGGGCCTGACTCTGACGTGGTGACGCTGGTCACCACCTGGATATCACCAGAACCAGTGACTCTGGTCCACCTCTGGGACTCACCCAGAGCTGGGGACAGTGGTCCTCAACTGGGCCTCAACAGGACCTGGTGAATCTACTCCTCACTTAGGTCTCGTCTGGACCTTGTGACTCTTTTCCCACCTGGCATCAATGGGACATGGTTACTCTGTTCCCCACCTGGGCCTCATATCCACATGATAACTTTGCTCCGCACTTTGGTCTCAACTGGTCCTGATGACTCAAGTCCCCCCACCGAGGCCTCAATCTGGACCTTGTGACTGTGGTCCCGACCGGGGTCTCACCTGGACCTGGTGACTCTCGTTCCCACATGCACCACACCTGGACCTGGTGACTGTGGTGTTCTTGTAGACTCACATTTACCTGGTGACTCTGGTCCCCATTAGGGCCTCACCTGCAACTCGTAACTCTGGTCCCTACCTGGGCATTATCGGGACACGGTTCCTCTGCATGGCCCTAAGGTTGGGCTCCCCTGGACCTGGTGAGTGGGGTTGCCATCTGGGCCTCACCCATACCGGTGACACAGGTCCCCACGTGGGCCTACTTGGACCTGGTGAATCTGGTCCTTACCTGGTCCTCACCCGGAACTGGTAACTCTGGTCACCACCTGGGAATCACCTGGACCTTTTGAATCTGGTCCCCATCTGGGCCTCACACAGTCCTGGTGACTTTGTTCCCTACATGGACCTGATTGCTGTGGACACCTTCTTGGCCTCACCTGGACTGGTGTGTCTGATCCTATCTGTGCGTCACCAGACCGGGTGACTCTTGTCCTCACCTGGGCATCATTGGTACCTGGTGACTCTGTACCACACCTGAGCCTCACCTGGAATTGTTGACTCTGGAACCGCTCTGGGCCTCACCCTGACCTAGTGACTCTGGTCCCCATCTGCATGTCACATGGACAAGGTGATTCTGGTACTCCCTAGGCCTCAAACAGATCTGGTGACTCTGGTCTTCAAAGGGGACTCACCTGTACCTAGTGAATATGCTCCATCTGGGCCTCATTTGGACCTGGTGACTCTGGTCCATACCTGGGCATCATCGGGATATGGTTCCACTGCATGGCCTGCAGGTTGGCCTCACCTGGACCTGGTAAGTCTGGTCTCTACCTGGGCTTCAACTGGATATGTTTCCACTGCATGGCATGCAGGTTGGCCTCACCTGGACCTGGTAACTCTTCGCCCTACCTGGGCATCATCGGGATATGGTTCCACTGCATGGCCTGCAGGTTGGCCTCACCTGGACCTGGTGAGTGTTATTGCCACCTGGGCCTAACCCATACCTGGTGACTCAGGTCCCCACGTGGGCCTCTTGGACCTGGTGAATCTGGTCCTTACCTGGTCCTTTCCCTGAACGGGGACTCTGGTCACCACCTGTGCCTCACCTGGACCTGGTGAATCTGGTACCCCTCAGGCCTCAACAAGATCTGGTGACTCTGATCCTATCTGCGCGTCACCCAGACATGATGACACTGTTCCTCACCTGGGCATCATTGGGACCTGGTGACTCTGTTCCACACCTGAGCCTCACCTGGACATGATGACTCTGGAACCTCTCTGGGCCTCACCCTGACCTGGTGACTCTGGTCCCCACCTGGATGTCACCTGGACCAGGTGATTCTGGTACCCTTCTAGGCCTCAACCACATCTGGTGACTCTGGTCCTCAACTGGGCCTCACCTGGACCTAGTGAATATGCACCATCTTGGCCTCTTTTGGACCTGGTGACTCTGTTCACTACCTGGGCATCATCGGGACATGGTTCCACTGCATGGCCTGCAGGTTGGCCTCACTTGGACCTGGTAAGTCTGGTCCCTACATGGTCATCATCGGGACATGGTTCCTCTGCATGGCCTGCAGGTTGGCCTCACCTGGACCTGGTCAGTGGGGTTGCCACCTGGGCCTCACCCATGCCTGGTGACACAGGTCCCCACGTGGGCCTCACTTGGACCTGGTGAATCTTGTGCTTACCTGGTCCTCACCCGGAACTGATAAGTCTGGTCACCACCTGGATATCACCTGGACCTTGTGTATCTGGTCCTCATCTAGGCCTCACCCATTCCTGGTGACTTTTTTCCCCACTTGGACCTGATTTCTGTGGACTCCTTCTTGGCCTCACCTGGAACTGGTGACTCTGGTCCCCACCTGGACCTATCCCGGACCTGGTGACTTTCTTTCAAACATGACCTCACATGGATCTGGTGACTCTGGTACTCAGTTTGGCCTCACCTGGAACTGGCGTCTCTCGTCCCCACTTTGACCTAACTCAGAACTGCTGAATCTAGCCCAACTTAGGCTGCACCCAGACCTGGTGACTCTTGTCCCCAACTATGCCTCAATTCGACCTAATGAATCTGGTCCTCACGGGAGCCTCACCTGGACCTGGGACTCAGCTGGATAGAGTGGCTCTGGTTCCCGCAAGGGGCTTGGCTGATACTGATGACTGTGGTCTTATTGAATGCCTCACCAATCCTAGTGATTGTGATCCCCATCTGGGCCTGCGTGACCCCAGTGACTCTGGTCCTCACCCAGGCATCATTGGGTGATGGACCCAATGATCCTCACCCTGGATACTCTATTCCACACCTGGGTCTCACTTTGACCAGGGACCTCTGGTCCCATTCTGGGCCTCAAACTAAACTGGTTACTCTGGTTCCCCCTCTGGGGCTCACCCTTACCTGGTGACTCTGGTCACCCTTTGGGCTTCACTTCGGCCTGGTGAATCTGGTCCTTAGCTGGTCCGCGCCTGGATGTGGTGACTGGTCGCCACCTGGGCCTCACCTGGACTTGGTGAATCCTGTTGCCACCTGCGCCTCACCTGGACCTTGTGACTGTGGTTCCACCTGGACCTCACCTGGATCTCGTGGCTCTGGTTCCCATATGGGGCTCTCCTGGACCTGGTTCCTGTGGTCTCCATCTGGCCTCACCTGGAACGCAATGACTCTGATCCGTATTTGGGCCTCTCCTGGACCTGTTGACTCTGGTCCTTACCTGGGCATCATTGGGACCTCGATGCTCTCTTATATACCTGGGCCTCACCTGGACCTGGTGACTGTGGTCCCACCTGGGCCTCACCTGGACGAGGTGACTGGTTCCCACAGGGACCTCACCTGGACCTGGTGACTCAGGTCCTCATATGGGCATCATGGGACCTGGTTTCTCAGTTCCACATCGGGCCTCACCTGGAGCTAGTGATTTTCGTCCCCCTCTGGGCCTCATCCTGATGTGGTGCTCTAGTCCCCACCTGGATATCACCAGAACCGGGTGATTCTGGTCCCCCTCTGAGACTCACCGGAGCTGTGGACACTGGTCATCAACTGGGCCTCAACAGGACCTGATGAATCTACTCTTCACATAGGCCTCTTCTGGAACTTGTGACTCTTTTCCCACCTGGCATCAATGGGACATGGTTACTCTGTTCCCCACCTGGGCCTCACCTGGACATGATAACTTTGCTCCACACTTTGGCCTCACCTGGTCCTGATGACTCTGGTCCCCCTACTTAGGCCTCAATCTGGACCTGGTGACTCTGGTCCCAACCTGGGTCTCACCTGGACCTGGTGACTCTCGTTCCCACATGAACCACACCTGGACCTGGTGACTGTGGTGTTCTTGTAGACTCACATTTACCTGGTGACTTGGTCCCCACTAGGGCCTTACCTGGATCTGGTGACTCTGGCCTGCAGGTTGGCCTTACCTGGACCTGTTGAGTGGGGTTGCCACCTGGGCGTCATCCATACCTGGTGACTCAGGTCCCCACGTGGGCCTCTTGGACCTGGTGAATCTGGTAATTCTGGTCACCACCTTGGAATCCCCTGGACCTGGAGATTCGGGTCGCCATCTGGGCCTCACCCAGTCCTGGTGACTTTGTTCCCCACCTGGACCTGATTGCTGTGGACTCCTTTTGGGCCTCACCTGGAACTGGTGACTCTGATCCTAACTGGGCCTCACCCAGATCTGGTGACTCTGGTCCTCACCTGTGGACCACTATGACCTGGATACTCTGTTCCACACTTGAGCCTCACCTGGACATGATGACTCTGGATCCTCTCTGGGCCTCACTCTGACATGGTGACTCTGGTCCCCATCTGGGTGTCACCTAGACCAGGTGAATCTGGGACCCCTGTCGGCCTCAACCAGACCTGGTGACTCTGGTCCTCAACTGGGCCGCACCTGGACCTAGTGAACATGCTCCCCACCTGCGCCTCATCTGGTCGTGGCGATTCGGGTTCTACCTGGACATCATCGGGACATGGTTACTCTATTCCCCAATGGGACTGACCAGATCCAAGTAACTCTGGTACTGACTTTGGCCTCTTCTGTACCAGGTCACTCTGGCTCCACCTGGGCCTAACCTGTAACTGGTAACTCTGATCCTAAGCATGGCCTCACCTGACCTGGTGACTGTGGTTCCCATCGGGATCTTACCTGGACCTCATGTCTCTGGTCCCACCTGGGCCTCACCAGGACCTGGTGTCTCCGGTACCCACCTGGGTAGCATCAGGATATTGTTACACTGTTCACTAACAGTGACCCAGCCGGACCTATTACCTCTGGTCTTCACCTGGGCCACACCTGGACATGGTGACACTGGATCCCACCTGGGTCTCAACTTGACATTGTGAGTCGGATCCCCACCTGGTCCTCACGTGTAACTGCTGATTCTCCGTCCCACATGGACATGATGTGGACCTGGTGGCTGTTGTGTTTCTAGTTTCTCATGTACCTTGTGACTCTGGTCCCCGCCAGGGCCTCACTGGGTCCTGGGGAATGTGGTTGCCACCTCCACCTCACTTGGACCTGGTGATTATGGTTTGCACCTGAGACTACCCTGGATCTGGTGACTGTGGTCCCCACCTGGGCTTCACCTGGATATTTGGACTCCGGTCCCCATCTGGGCCTCACCTGGCCCTGTTGACCATGGTCCTCAACTGGGCAATATTGGGACCCGGTGACTGTGTTCCAAAACTGGACCTCAACTGGACCAGGTGACTCTGGTCCCCCTCTGGGTCTCACCGTGCCTAGTGACTGTGAACCCCACTTTGGCCTGACTTGGACCTGCTGACCCTGGTTGCCACCTGCGCCTAACCTCGAACTGTTAACTAGGTTCTTTCAAGGGCCTCCGCTGTACCTGGTGATCCTGGTCCCCACCTGGGCCTCACGTGTACCTGGTAACTCCTGTCCTCACCTGGGCCTCATCTGGTCCTAGAGACTCTGGTCTCCACCTGGGCTTCACCTGGATCTGGTGACTCAGGTCCCCACCTGGACTTACCTGGATCCGTTGACTCTGGTCCCCACCTGACCTCTCACTAGAACTGGTGACTCTGGTCCCCAACTGGATGTCACGTGGACCAGGTGATTCTGGTACCCCTCTAGGACTTAACCAGATCTGGTGACTGTGATTGTCAACTGGGCCTCACCTGGACCTAGTGAATATGCTCCATCTGGGCCTCATTTGGACCTAGTGACTCTGAGCCCTACCTGGGCATCATCCCGATATGGTTCCACTTCTTGGCCTGCAGGTTGGCCTTACCTGGACCTGGTATCTCTGGTCCCTACCTGGGCATCATCGGGACATTGTTCCTCTGCATGGCCGCAGGTTGGCCTCAGCTGGACATGGTGAGTGGGGTGGCCAACTTGGCCTCACCCATACCTGGTGACTCTGGTTCCCACGTGGGCCTCTTGGACCTGGTGAATCTGGTCCTTACAGGGTCCTCTCCCAGAACGGGGAATCAGGTCCCCACCTGGGCCTCACATGGACCTGGTGTATCAGGTACCCCTCTAGGCCTCACCCAGTCCTGGTGACTTTGTTCCCCCCTGGACCTGATTGCTGTGGACACCTTCTTGGCCTCACCTGGAACTGGTGACTCTGAACATCGCTGGGCCTCACACAGATCTGGTAACTCTGGTCCTCACCTGTGGATCATTATGACCTGGATACTCTGTTCCACAACTGAGCCTCACCTGGACATGTTGAGTCTGGATCCCCTCTGTGCCTCAACCTGACATGGTGACTCTGGTCCCCTTCTGGGCCTCACCCAGTCCTGGTGAATTTCTTCCCCATCTGGACCTGATTGCTGTGGACTACTTCTTTGCTTCACCTGGAACTGGTGACTCTGCTCCTACCTGGGCCTCACCCAGTTCTGTTGACTCTGGTCCTCACCTGTGGACCATTATGACCTGAATACTCTGTTCCACTCCTGAGCCTCTCTTGGACATGATGACTCTGGATCCCCTCTGGGCCTCACACTGACATGGTGACTCTGGTCCCCCTCTGGGTCTCACCGTGCCCTAATGACTGTGAACCCCACTTTGGCCTGACTTGGACCTGCTGACCCTGGTTGCCACCTGCGCTTGACTTCGACCTGTTGACTCTGGTTCTTCCTTTTTTCTTTTTTTTTTTAAATTTATTATTTATTATTGGTGTTCTATTTACTAACATACGGAATAACCCCCAGTGCCCGTCACCCATTCACTCCCACCCCCCGCCCTCCTCCTCTTCTACCACCCCTAGTTCGTTTCCCAGAGTTCACAGTCTTTACGGTCTGTCTCCCTTTCTGATATTTCCCACACATTTCTTCCCCCTTCCCTTATATTCCCTTTCACTATTATTTATATTCCCCAAATGAATGAGAACATATAATGTTTGTCTTTCTCCGACTGGCTTACTTCACTCAGCATAATACCCTCCAGTTCCATCCACGATGAAGCAAATGGTGGGTATTTGTCATTTCTAATAGCTGAGTAATATTCCATTGTATACATAAACCACATCTTCTTTATCCATTCATCTTTCGTTGGACACCGAGGCTCCTTCCACAGTTTGGCTATCGTGGCCATTGTTGCTATAAACATCGGGGTGCAGGTGTCCCGGCGTTTCATTGCATTTGTCTCTTTGGGGAAAATCCCCAACAGTGCAATTGCTGGGTCGTAGGGCAGGTATATTTTTAACTGTTTGAGGAACCTCCACACAGTTTTCCAGATTGGCTGCACCAGTTCACATTCCCACCAACAGTGTATGAGGATTCCCTTTTCTCCGCATCCTCTCCAACATTGGTTGTTTCCTGTCTTGGTAATTTTCCCCATTCTCACTGGTGTGAGGTGGTATCTCATTGAGGTTTTGATTTGTATTTCCCTGATGGCAAGTGATGCAGAGCATTTTCTCATGTGCATGTTGGCCATGTCTATGTCTTCCTCTGTGAGATTTCTGTTCATGTCTTTTGCCCATTTCATGATTGGATTGTTTGTTTCTTTGGTGTTGAGTTTGATAAGTTCTTTATAGATCTTGGAAACTAGTCCTTTATCTGATATGTCATTTGCAAATATCTTCTCCCATTCTGTAGGTTGTCTTTGAGTTTTGTTGACTGTATCCTTTGCTGTGCAAAAGCTTCTTATCTTGATGAAGTCCCAATAGTTCATTTTTGCTTTTGTTTCTTTTGCCTTCGTGGATGTATCTTGCAAGAAGTTACTATGGCCGAGTTCAAAAAGGGTGTTGCCTGTGTTCTTCTCTAGGATTTTGATGGAATCTTGTCTCACATTTAGATCTTTCATCCATTTTGAGTTTATCTTTGTGTATGGTGAAAGAGAGTGGTCTAGTTTCATTCTTCTGCATGTGGATGTCCAATTTTCCCAGCACCAATTATTGAAGAGACTGTCTTTCTTCCAATGGATAGTCTTTCCTCCTTTATCGAATATTAGTTGCCCATAAAGTTCAGGGTCCACTCCTGGATTCTCTATTCTGTTTCACTGATCTATGTGTCTGTTTTTGTGCCAGTAGACTCTAGTTCTTTCAAGGGCCTCAACTATACCTGGTGATCCACCTCACCTGTACCCACCTGGGCCTCACCTGGACGTGGTGAATCTGGTCCCCATCTGGGCCTCACCCAGTCCTGATGACTTTGTTCCCCACCTGGACCTGATTGCTGTGGACCCTTTTCTTGGCCTCACCTGGAACTGGTGACTCTGATCCTATATGCGAGTCTCCCAGATCTGGTGACTCTGGTCCTGACCTGGGAGTTATTGGTACCTGGTGACTCTGTTCCACACCTGAGCCTCACCAAGACATGACGATTCTGGAACATCTCTGGGTCTCACCCTGACCTGGTGACTCTGGTCCCCATCTGGATGTCACCTGGACCAGGTGATACTGGTACTCCTCTAGGCCTCAACCAGATCTGGTGACTCTGGTACTCAACTGGGCCTCAGCTGGACCTAGTGAATATGCTCCATCTGGGCCTCATTTGGACCTGGTAACTCTGGTCACTACCTCGGCATCATCGGGTCATGGTTCCACTGCATGGCCTGCAGGTTGCACTCACCTGGACCTGGTAAATCTGGTCCCTACCTGGGCATCATCCGGACATGGTTCCTCTGCATGGCCTGCAGGTTGGCCTCACCTGGACCTGGTGAGTGGGGTTGCCACCTAGGCCTCACCCATACCTTGTGACTCAGGTCCCCACGTGGGGCTCTTGGACCTGGTGAATCTGATCCTTTCCTGGTCCTCTCCTAGACCAGGGGACTCTGGTAAATACCTGGGCCTCCCATGGACCTAGTAAATCTGGTCCCCATCTGAGACTCACCCAGTCCTGGTGACTTTGTTCCCCACCTGGACCTGATTGCTGTGTTCCACACCTTGGCCTCCAGTAGACCTGTTTACCATGGTCCCCAAGACGGCTTCACATTGACATGATGACTCTGGAACCACTCTGGGCCTCACCCTGACCTGGTGAATCTGGTCTCCATCTGGATGTCACCTGTACCAGGTGATTCTGGTACCCCTCTGGGCCTCAACCAGATCTGGTGACTCTGGTCCTCAACAGGGCCTCAACGGGACCTAGTGAATATGCTCCATCTGGGCCTCATTTGGACCTGGTGACTTTGGTCCCTCCCTGGGCATCATCAGGACATGGTTAAATGCATGGCCTACAGGTTGGACTCACCAGGACCTGGTAACTCTGGTCCCTACATGGGCATCATCAGGACACGGTTCCTCTGCATGGCCCAAGGGTTGGACTCACCTGGACCTGGTGATTGGGGTTTCCACCTGAGCCACCTAGGCCGCACCCAGATCTGGTGACTCTTGTCCCCAGCTATGCCTCCCCTGTACCTGGTGACCCATGCACGCACGTGGGCCTCACTTGGACCTGGTGAATCTGGTCCTTACCTGGTCCACACCTGGAACTGGTAACTCTGGTCACCACCTGGGAATCACCTGGAAATGGTGAATCTGGTCCCCATGTGGGCCTCACCATATCCTGGTGACTTTGTTCCCCACCTGGACCTGATTGCTGTGGACACCTTCTTGGCCTCACCTGGAAGTGGTCAGTGTGATCCTAAATTGGCCTCACCCAGATCTGTTGACTCTGGTCCTCACCTGTGGACCATTATGATCTGGATACTCCGTTCCACACCTGAGCCTCACTTGGACCTGATGACTCTGGATCCCCTCTGGGCCTCACCCTGACATGGTGACTCTGCTCCCCATCTGGATGTCACCTAGACCAGGTGAATCTGGTACCCCTCTAGGCCTCAACTAGACCTGGTGACTCTGGTCCGCAACTGGCCTCACCGGGACCGAGTGAATATGCTCCCCACCTGCGCCTCATCTGGACCTGTTGACTCTGGTTCTACCTGGGCATCATCGGGGCATGGTTACTCTATTCCCCACTGGGACTGACCTGATCCTGGTAACTCTGGTCCTGACTTTGGGCTCTTCTGTACAAGGTGACTCTGGCTCAACATGGGCCTCACCTGTAACTGGTGACTCTGATCCTAAGCATGGCCTCACCTGACCTGGTGACTGTGGTTCCCATGGGACCTCACCTGGACCTCATGTCTCTGGTCCCACCTGGGCCTCACCAGGACATTGTGTATCTGGTACCCACCGGGGTAGCATCAGGATATGGTTACACTGTTCATTAACAGTGACCCAGCCAGACCTATTAACTCTGGTCTTCACCTGGGCCACACCTGGACATGGTGACACTGGTTCCCACCAGGGACTCACCTGGACATGGTGAGTCGGATCCCCACCTGGTCCTCACCTGTAACTGGTGATTTTCATTCCCACATGGACATAATGTGGACCTTGTGGCTGCAGTGTTTCTAGCTTCTCATATACCTCGTGACTCTGGTCCCCACCAGGGCCTCACCGGGAACTGGTGAGTGTGGTTGCCACCTGCACCTCACCTGGACCTGGTGATTCTGGTCTACACCTGAGACTACCCTGGATTTGGTGACTGTGGTCCCCACCTGGGCTTCACCTGGATTTGGGGACTCCGGTCTCCATCTGGGTTTCACCTGGCCCTGTTGACCATGGTCTTCAACTGGGCAAAATTGGGACCCGGTGACTGTGTTCCACAACTGGACCTCACCTGGACCAGATGACTCTGGTCCCCCTCTGGGTCTCACCGTGCCCTTGGGACTGTGAACCCCTCTTTGTCCTGACTTGGACCTGCTGATACTGGTTGCCACCTGCGCCTGACCTCAAACTGTAGACTCTGGTTTTTCAAAGGCCTCCCCTCGACCTGGTGATCCTGGTCCCCACCTGGGTCTCACTTGGACGTGGTGACACTTGTCACCACCGGGGACTCTCCGGGACCTGCTTACTGTGTTCCACACCTGGGCCTCAAGTAGACCTGTTGACCATGGTCCCCAGGACGGCCTCACATGGACCTGTTGCCACTGGTCCCCACCGAGGCCTCACTTGTACCTGGTATCTCTGGACCCCACCTTGAGCTCATCTGGACTTAGTGACTCTGGTCCCCACCTGGACTTCACCTGGATCTGGTGACTCTGGTCCCCACCTGGACCTCTCCTGGACCTGGTGACTCTCTTTCCAACATGGAACTCACCTGGATCTGGTGACTCTGGTCCTCAGTTTGGACTCACCTGTTCCTGGTGTCTCTCTTCCCCACTTTGACCTAACTCAGAACTGCTGAATCTTGCCCCACCTAGGCCGCACCCAGACCAGGTGATTCTTGTCCACAGCTATGCCTCAATTCGACTTGATGAATCTGGTCCTCACGTGGGCCTCACATCACCTGGGTCTCATCTGGATAGACTTGCTCTGGTTCCCACAAGGGGCTCACCTGATACTGGTGACTGTGGTCTCATTCTATGCCTCCCCAGGACCTAGAGGTTCTGTTCCTGATCTGGGCCTGCATGGCCCTAGTGACTCTGGTCCTCACCCAGGCATCATTGGGACCAGGAAACTCTATTCCACACCTGGGCCTCACTTTGAACAGGGACCTCTGGTCCAATTCGGGGCCACAAACTAAACTGGTTACTCTGGTTCCCCTCTGGGCCTCACCCTTACCTGGTGACTCTGGTCACCCCTTGGGCTTCACTTGGGCCTGGTGAATCTGGTCCTTAGCTGGTCCGCACCTGGATCTGGTCGCCAGCTGGGCTTCACCTGGACTTGGTGAATCCTGTTGCCACTTCCGCCTCACCTGAACCTTGTGACTGTGGTCCCACCTGGACCTCACCTGGATCTGGTGGCTCTGGTTCCCATATGGGGCTCTCCTGGACCTGGTTCCTGTGGTCTCTATCTGGCCTCACCTGGAACACAATGACTCAGATCCATATTTGGGACTCTCTTGGACCTGTTGACTCTGGTCCTTACCTGGGCATCATTGGGACCTTGATACTCTCATATACCTGGGCCTCACCTGGACCTGGTGACTGTGGTCCCCACCTGGGCCTCACCTGGACGAGGGGACTGGTTCCCACAGGGACCTCACCTTGACCTGCTGACTCAGGTCCTCATATGGGCATCATGGGACCTGGTTTCTCAGTTCCACATCGGGACCTCACCTGGAGCTAGTGATTCTCGTCCCCCTGGGCCTCACCCTGACGTGGTGACTCTGGTCCCCACCTGGATATCACCGGAACCGTGTGACTCTGGTCCCCCTCTGGGACCCACCCGGACCTGGGGACACTGGTCCTCAACTGGGTCTCACCTGGACCTGGTGAATCTACTCCTCAATTAGGCCTCGTCTGGACCTTGTGACTCTTTCCCACCTGGCATCAATGGGACATGGTTACTCTGTTCCCCACCTGGGCCTCATATCCACATGATAACTTTGCTCCGCACTTTGGCCTCAACTGGTCCTGATGACTCTGTTCCCCCCACCTAGGCCTCAGTCAGGACCTGGTGTCTCCGGTACCCACCTGGGTAGCATCAGGATATTGTTACACTGTTCACTAACAGTGACCCAGCCGGACCTATTACCTCTGGTCTTCACCTGGGCCACACCTGGACATGGTGACACTGGATCCCACCTGGGTCTCAACTTGACATTGTGAGTCGGATCCCCACCTGGTCCTCACGTGTAACTGCTGATTCTCCGTCCCACATGGACATGATGTGGACCTGGTGGCTGTTGTGTTTCTAGTTTCTCATGTACCTTGTGACTCTGGTCCCCGCCAGGGCCTCACTGGGTCCTGGGGAATGTGGTTGCCACCTCCACCTCACTTGGACCTGGTGATTATGGTTTGCACCTGAGACTACCCTGGATCTGGTGACTGTGGTCCCCACCTGGGCTTCACCTGGATATTTGGACTCCGGTCCCCATCTGGGCCTCACCTGGCCCTGTTGACCATGGTCCTCAACTGGGCAATATTGGGACCCGGTGACTGTGTTCCAAAACTGGACCTCAACTGGACCAGGTGACTCTGGTCCCCCTCTGGGTCTCACCGTGCCTAGTGACTGTGAACCCCACTTTGGCCTGACTTGGACCTGCTGACCCTGGTTGCCACCTGCGCCTAACCTCGAACTGTTAACTAGGTTCTTTCAAGGGCCTCCGCTGTACCTGGTGATCCTGGTCCCCACCTGGGCCTCACGTGTACCTGGTAACTCCTGTCCTCACCTGGGCCTCATCTGGTCCTAGAGACTCTGGTCTCCACCTGGGCTTCACCTGGATCTGGTGACTCAGGTCCCCACCTGGACTTACCTGGATCCGTTGACTCTGGTCCCCACCTGACCTCTCACTAGAACTGGTGACTCTGGTCCCCAACTGGATGTCACGTGGACCAGGTGATTCTGGTACCCCTCTAGGACTTAACCAGATCTGGTGACTGTGATTGTCAACTGGGCCTCACCTGGACCTAGTGAATATGCTCCATCTGGGCCTCATTTGGACCTAGTGACTCTGAGCCCTACCTGGGCATCATCCCGATATGGTTCCACTTCTTGGCCTGCAGGTTGGCCTTACCTGGACCTGGTATCTCTGGTCCCTACCTGGGCATCATCGGGACATTGTTCCTCTGCATGGCCGCAGGTTGGCCTCAGCTGGACATGGTGAGTGGGGTGGCCAACTTGGCCTCACCCATACCTGGTGACTCTGGTTCCCACGTGGGCCTCTTGGACCTGGTGAATCTGGTCCTTACAGGGTCCTCTCCCAGAACGGGGAATCAGGTCCCCACCTGGGCCTCACATGGACCTGGTGTATCAGGTACCCCTCTAGGCCTCACCCAGTCCTGGTGACTTTGTTCCCCCCTGGACCTGATTGCTGTGGACACCTTCTTGGCCTCACCTGGAACTGGTGACTCTGAACATCGCTGGGCCTCACACAGATCTGGTAACTCTGGTCCTCACTTGTGGATCATTATGACCTGGATACTCTGTTCCACAACTGAGCCTCACCTGGACATGTTGAGTCTGGATCCCCTCTGTGCCTCAACCTGACATGGTGACTCTGGTCCCCTTCTGGGCCTCACCCAGTCCTGGTGAATTTCTTCCCCATCTGGACCTGATTGCTGTGGACTACTTCTTTGCTTCACCTGGAACTGGTGACTCTGCTCCTACCTGGGCCTCACCCAGTTCTGTTGACTCTGGTCCTCACCTGTGGACCATTATGACCTGAATACTCTGTTCCACTCCTGAGCCTCTCTTGGACATGATGACTCTGGATCCCCTCTGGGCCTCACACTGACATGGTGACTCTGGTCCCCCTCTGGGTCTCACCGTGCCCTAATGACTGTGAACCCCACTTTGGCCTGACTTGGACCTGCTGACCCTGGTTGCCACCTGCGCTTGACTTCGACCTGTTGACTCTGGTTCTTCCTTTTTTCTTTTTTTTTTAAATTTATTTTTTATTATTGGTGTTCTATTTACTAACATACGGAATAACCCCCAGTGCCCGTCACCCATTCACTCCCACCCCCCGCCCTCCTCCTCTTCTACCACCCCTAGTTCGTTTCCCAGAGTTCACAGTCTTTACGGTCTGTCTCCCTTTCTGATATTTCCCACACATTTCTTCCCCCTTCCCTTATATTCCCTTTCACTATTATTTATATTCCCCAAATGAATGAGAACATATAATGTTTGTCTTTCTCCGACTGGCTTACTTCACTCAGCATAATACCCTCCAGTTCCATCCACGATGAAGCAAATGGTGGGTATTTGTCATTTCTAATAGCTGAGTAATATTCCATTGTATACATAAACCACATCTTCTTTATCCATTCATCTTTCGTTGGACACCGAGGCTCCTTCCACAGTTTGGCTATCGTGGCCATTGTTGCTATAAACATCGGGGTGCAGGTGTCCCGGCGTTTCATTGCATTTGTCTCTTTGGGGAAAATCCCCAACAGTGCAATTGCTGGGTCGTAGGGCAGGTATATTTTTAACTGTTTGAGGAACCTCCACACAGTTTTCCAGATTGGCTGCACCAGTTCACATTCCCACCAACAGTGTATGAGGATTCCCTTTTCTCCGCATCCTCTCCAACATTGGTTGTTTCCTGTCTTGGTAATTTTCCCCATTCTCACTGGTGTGAGGTGGTATCTCATTGAGGTTTTGATTTGTATTTCCCTGATGGCAAGTGATGCAGAGCATTTTCTCATGTGCATGTTGGCCATGTCTATGTCTTCCTCTGTGAGATTTCTGTTCATGTCTTTTGCCCATTTCATGATTGGATTGTTTGTTTCTTTGGTGTTGAGTTTGATAAGTTCTTTATAGATCTTGGAAACTAGTCCTTTATCTGATATGTCATTTGCAAATATCTTCTCCCATTCTGTAGGTTGTCTTTGAGTTTTGTTGACTGTATCCTTTGCTGTGCAAAAGCTTCTTATCTTGATGAAGTCCCAATAGTTCATTTTTGCTTTTGTTTCTTTTGCCTTCGTGGATGTATCTTGCAAGAAGTTACTATGGCCGAGTTCAAAAAGGGTGTTGCCTGTGTTCTTCTCTAGGATTTTGATGGAATCTTGTCTCACATTTAGATCTTTCATCCATTTTGAGTTTATCTTTGTGTATGGTGAAAGAGAGTGGTCTAGTTTCATTCTTCTGCATGTGGATGTCCAATTTTCCCAGCACCAATTATTGAAGAGACTGTCTTTCTTCCAATGGATAGTCTTTCCTCCTTTATCGAATATTAGTTGCCCATAAAGTTCAGGGTCCACTCCTGGATTCTCTATTCTGTTTCACTGATCTATGTGTCTGTTTTTGTGCCAGTAGACTCTAGTTCTTTCAAGGGCCTCAACTATACCTGGTGATCCACCTCACCTGTACCCACCTGGGCCTCACCTGGACGTGGTGAATCTGGTCCCCATCTGGGCCTCACCCAGTCCTGATGACTTTGTTCCCCACCTGGACCTGATTGCTGTGGACCCTTTTCTTGGCCTCACCTGGAACTGGTGACTCTGATCCTATATGCGAGTCTCCCAGATCTGGTGACTCTGGTCCTGACCTGGGAGTTATTGGTACCTGGTGACTCTGTTCCACACCTGAGCCTCACCAAGACATGACGATTCTGGAACATCTCTGGGTCTCACCCTGACCTGGTGACTCTGGTCCCCATCTGGATGTCACCTGGACCAGGTGATACTGGTACTCCTCTAGGCCTCAACCAGATCTGGTGACTCTGGTACTCAACTGGGCCTCAGCTGGACCTAGTGAATATGCTCCATCTGGGCCTCATTTGGACCTGGTAACTCTGGTCACTACCTCGGCATCATCGGGTCATGGTTCCACTGCATGGCCTGCAGGTTGCACTCACCTGGACCTGGTAAATCTGGTCCCTACCTGGGCATCATCCGGACATGGTTCCTCTGCATGGCCTGCAGGTTGGCCTCACCTGGACCTGGTGAGTGGGGTTGCCACCTAGGCCTCACCCATACCTTGTGACTCAGGTCCCCACGTGGGGCTCTTGGACCTGGTGAATCTGATCCTTTCCTGGTCCTCTCCTAGACCAGGGGACTCTGGTAAATACCTGGGCCTCCCATGGACCTAGTAAATCTGGTCCCCATCTGAGACTCACCCAGTCCTGGTGACTTTGTTCCCCACCTGGACCTGATTGCTGTGTTCCACACCTTGGCCTCCAGTAGACCTGTTTACCATGGTCCCCAAGACGGCTTCACATTGACATGATGACTCTGGAACCACTCTGGGCCTCACCCTGACCTGGTGAATCTGGTCTCCATCTGGATGTCACCTGTACCAGGTGATTCTGGTACCCCTCTGGGCCTCAACCAGATCTGGTGACTCTGGTCCTCAACAGGGCCTCAACGGGACCTAGTGAATATGCTCCATCTGGGCCTCATTTGGACCTGGTGACTTTGGTCCCTCCCTGGGCATCATCAGGACATGGTTAAATGCATGGCCTACAGGTTGGACTCACCAGGACCTGGTAACTCTGGTCCCTACATGGGCATCATCAGGACACGGTTCCTCTGCATGGCCCAAGGGTTGGACTCACCTGGACCTGGTGATTGGGGTTTCCACCTGAGCCACCTAGGCCGCACCCAGATCTGGTGACTCTTGTCCCCAGCTATGCCTCCCCTGTACCTGGTGACCCATGCACGCACGTGGGCCTCACTTGGACCTGGTGAATCTGGTCCTTACCTGGTCCACACCTGGAACTGGTAACTCTGGTCACCACCTGGGAATCACCTGGAAATGGTGAATCTGGTCCCCATGTGGGCCTCACCATATCCTGGTGACTTTGTTCCCCACCTGGACCTGATTGCTGTGGACACCTTCTTGGCCTCACCTGGAAGTGGTCAGTGTGATCCTAAATTGGCCTCACCCAGATCTGTTGACTCTGGTCCTCACCTGTGGACCATTATGATCTGGATACTCCGTTCCACACCTGAGCCTCACTTGGACCTGATGACTCTGGATCCCCTCTGGGCCTCACCCTGACATGGTGACTCTGCTCCCCATCTGGATGTCACCTAGACCAGGTGAATCTGGTACCCCTCTAGGCCTCAACTAGACCTGGTGACTCTGGTCCGCAACTGGCCTCACCGGGACCGAGTGAATATGCTCCCCACCTGCGCCTCATCTGGACCTGTTGACTCTGGTTCTACCTGGGCATCATCGGGGCATGGTTACTCTATTCCCCACTGGGACTGACCTGATCCTGGTAACTCTGGTCCTGACTTTGGGCTCTTCTGTACAAGGTGACTCTGGCTCAACATGGGCCTCACCTGTAACTGGTGACTCTGATCCTAAGCATGGCCTCACCTGACCTGGTGACTGTGGTTCCCATGGGACCTCACCTGGACCTCATGTCTCTGGTCCCACCTGGGCCTCACCAGGACATTGTGTATCTGGTACCCACCGGGGTAGCATCAGGATATGGTTACACTGTTCATTAACAGTGACCCAGCCAGACCTATTAACTCTGGTCTTCACCTGGGCCACACCTGGACATGGTGACACTGGTTCCCACCAGGGACTCACCTGGACATGGTGAGTCGGATCCCCACCTGGTCCTCACCTGTAACTGGTGATTTTCATTCCCACATGGACATAATGTGGACCTTGTGGCTGCAGTGTTTCTAGCTTCTCATATACCTCGTGACTCTGGTCCCCACCAGGGCCTCACCGGGAACTGGTGAGTGTGGTTGCCACCTGCACCTCACCTGGACCTGGTGATTCTGGTCTACACCTGAGACTACCCTGGATTTGGTGACTGTGGTCCCCACCTGGGCTTCACCTGGATTTGGGGACTCCGGTCTCCATCTGGGTTTCACCTGGCCCTGTTGACCATGGTCTTCAACTGGGCAAAATTGGGACCCGGTGACTGTGTTCCACAACTGGACCTCACCTGGACCAGATGACTCTGGTCCCCCTCTGGGTCTCACCGTGCCCTTGGGACTGTGAACCCCTCTTTGTCCTGACTTGGACCTGCTGATACTGGTTGCCACCTGCGCCTGACCTCAAACTGTAGACTCTGGTTTTTCAAAGGCCTCCCCTCGACCTGGTGATCCTGGTCCCCACCTGGGTCTCACTTGGACGTGGTGACACTTGTCACCACCGGGGACTCTCCGGGACCTGCTTACTGTGTTCCACACCTGGGCCTCAAGTAGACCTGTTGACCATGGTCCCCAGGACGGCCTCACATGGACCTGTTGCCACTGGTCCCCACCGAGGCCTCACTTGTACCTGGTATCTCTGGACCCCACCTTGAGCTCATCTGGACTTAGTGACTCTGGTCCCCACCTGGACTTCACCTGGATCTGGTGACTCTGGTCCCCACCTGGACCTCTCCTGGACCTGGTGACTCTCTTTCCAACATGGAACTCACCTGGATCTGGTGACTCTGGTCCTCAGTTTGGACTCACCTGTTCCTGGTGTCTCTCTTCCCCACTTTGACCTAACTCAGAACTGCTGAATCTTGCCCCACCTAGGCCGCACCCAGACCAGGTGATTCTTGTCCACAGCTATGCCTCAATTCGACTTGATGAATCTGGTCCTCACGTGGGCCTCACATCACCTGGGTCTCATCTGGATAGACTTGCTCTGGTTCCCACAAGGGGCTCACCTGATACTGGTGACTGTGGTCTCATTCTATGCCTCCCCAGGACCTAGAGGTTCTGTTCCTGATCTGGGCCTGCATGGCCCTAGTGACTCTGGTCCTCACCCAGGCATCATTGGGACCAGGAAACTCTATTCCACACCTGGGCCTCACTTTGAACAGGGACCTCTGGTCCAATTCGGGGCCACAAACTAAACTGGTTACTCTGGTTCCCCTCTGGGCCTCACCCTTACCTGGTGACTCTGGTCACCCCTTGGGCTTCACTTGGGCCTGGTGAATCTGGTCCTTAGCTGGTCCGCACCTGGATCTGGTCGCCAGCTGGGCTTCACCTGGACTTGGTGAATCCTGTTGCCACTTCCGCCTCACCTGAACCTTGTGACTGTGGTCCCACCTGGACCTCACCTGGATCTGGTGGCTCTGGTTCCCATATGGGGCTCTCCTGGACCTGGTTCCTGTGGTCTCTATCTGGCCTCACCTGGAACACAATGACTCAGATCCATATTTGGGACTCTCTTGGACCTGTTGACTCTGGTCCTTACCTGGGCATCATTGGGACCTTGATACTCTCATATACCTGGGCCTCACCTGGACCTGGTGACTGTGGTCCCCACCTGGGCCTCACCTGGACGAGGGGACTGGTTCCCACAGGGACCTCACCTTGACCTGCTGACTCAGGTCCTCATATGGGCATCATGGGACCTGGTTTCTCAGTTCCACATCGGGACCTCACCTGGAGCTAGTGATTCTCGTCCCCCTGGGCCTCACCCTGACGTGGTGACTCTGGTCCCCACCTGGATATCACCGGAACCGTGTGACTCTGGTCCCCCTCTGGGACCCACCCGGACCTGGGGACACTGGTCCTCAACTGGGTCTCACCTGGACCTGGTGAATCTACTCCTCAATTAGGCCTCGTCTGGACCTTGTGACTCTTTCCCACCTGGCATCAATGGGACATGGTTACTCTGTTCCCCACCTGGGCCTCATATCCACATGATAACTTTGCTCCGCACTTTGGCCTCAACTGGTCCTGATGACTCTGTTCCCCCCACCTAGGCCTCAGTCAGGACCTGGTGTCTCCGGTACCCACCTGGGTAGCATCAGGATATTGTTACACTGTTCACTAACAGTGACCCAGCCGGACCTATTACCTCTGGTCTTCACCTGGGCCACACCTGGACATGGTGACACTGGATCCCACCTGGGTCTCAACTTGACATTGTGAGTCGGATCCCCACCTGGTCCTCACGTGTAACTGCTGATTCTCCGTCCCACATGGACATGATGTGGACCTGGTGGCTGTTGTGTTTCTAGTTTCTCATGTACCTTGTGACTCTGGTCCCCGCCAGGGCCTCACTGGGTCCTGGGGAATGTGGTTGCCACCTCCACCTCACTTGGACCTGGTGATTATGGTTTGCACCTGAGACTACCCTGGATCTGGTGACTGTGGTCCCCACCTGGGCTTCACCTGGATATTTGGACTCCGGTCCCCATCTGGGCCTCACCTGGCCCTGTTGACCATGGTCCTCAACTGGGCAATATTGGGACCCGGTGACTGTGTTCCAAAACTGGACCTCAACTGGACCAGGTGACTCTGGTCCCCCTCTGGGTCTCACCGTGCCTAGTGACTGTGAACCCCACTTTGGCCTGACTTGGACCTGCTGACCCTGGTTGCCACCTGCGCCTAACCTCGAACTGTTAACTAGGTTCTTTCAAGGGCCTCCGCTGTACCTGGTGATCCTGGTCCCCACCTGGGCCTCACGTGTACCTGGTAACTCCTGTCCTCACCTGGGCCTCATCTGGTCCTAGAGACTCTGGTCTCCACCTGGGCTTCACCTGGATCTGGTGACTCAGGTCCCCACCTGGACTTACCTGGATCCGTTGACTCTGGTCCCCACCTGACCTCTCACTAGAACTGGTGACTCTGGTCCCCAACTGGATGTCACGTGGACCAGGTGATTCTGGTACCCCTCTAGGACTTAACCAGATCTGGTGACTGTGATTGTCAACTGGGCCTCACCTGGACCTAGTGAATATGCTCCATCTGGGCCTCATTTGGACCTAGTGACTCTGAGCCCTACCTGGGCATCATCCCGATATGGTTCCACTTCTTGGCCTGCAGGTTGGCCTTACCTGGACCTGGTATCTCTGGTCCCTACCTGGGCATCATCGGGACATTGTTCCTCTGCATGGCCGCAGGTTGGCCTCAGCTGGACATGGTGAGTGGGGTGGCCAACTTGGCCTCACCCATACCTGGTGACTCTGGTTCCCACGTGGGCCTCTTGGACCTGGTGAATCTGGTCCTTACAGGGTCCTCTCCCAGAACGGGGAATCAGGTCCCCACCTGGGCCTCACATGGACCTGGTGTATCAGGTACCCCTCTAGGCCTCACCCAGTCCTGGTGACTTTGTTCCCCCCTGGACCTGATTGCTGTGGACACCTTCTTGGCCTCACCTGGAACTGGTGACTCTGAACATCGCTGGGCCTCACACAGATCTGGTAACTCTGGTCCTCACTTGTGGATCATTATGACCTGGATACTCTGTTCCACAACTGAGCCTCACCTGGACATGTTGAGTCTGGATCCCCTCTGTGCCTCAACCTGACATGGTGACTCTGGTCCCCTTCTGGGCCTCACCCAGTCCTGGTGAATTTCTTCCCCATCTGGACCTGATTGCTGTGGACTACTTCTTTGCTTCACCTGGAACTGGTGACTCTGCTCCTACCTGGGCCTCACCCAGTTCTGTTGACTCTGGTCCTCACCTGTGGACCATTATGACCTGAATACTCTGTTCCACTCCTGAGCCTCTCTTGGACATGATGACTCTGGATCCCCTCTGGGCCTCACACTGACATGGTGACTCTGGTCCCCCTCTGGGTCTCACCGTGCCCTAATGACTGTGAACCCCACTTTGGCCTGACTTGGACCTGCTGACCCTGGTTGCCACCTGCGCTTGACTTCGACCTGTTGACTCTGGTTCTTCCTTTTTTCTTTTTTTTTTAAATTTATTTTTTATTATTGGTGTTCTATTTACTAACATACGGAATAACCCCCAGTGCCCGTCACCCATTCACTCCCACCCCCCGCCCTCCTCCTCTTCTACCACCCCTAGTTCGTTTCCCAGAGTTCACAGTCTTTACGGTCTGTCTCCCTTTCTGATATTTCCCACACATTTCTTCCCCCTTCCCTTATATTCCCTTTCACTATTATTTATATTCCCCAAATGAATGAGAACATATAATGTTTGTCTTTCTCCGACTGGCTTACTTCACTCAGCATAATACCCTCCAGTTCCATCCACGATGAAGCAAATGGTGGGTATTTGTCATTTCTAATAGCTGAGTAATATTCCATTGTATACATAAACCACATCTTCTTTATCCATTCATCTTTCGTTGGACACCGAGGCTCCTTCCACAGTTTGGCTATCGTGGCCATTGTTGCTATAAACATCGGGGTGCAGGTGTCCCGGCGTTTCATTGCATTTGTCTCTTTGGGGAAAATCCCCAACAGTGCAATTGCTGGGTCGTAGGGCAGGTATATTTTTAACTGTTTGAGGAACCTCCACACAGTTTTCCAGATTGGCTGCACCAGTTCACATTCCCACCAACAGTGTATGAGGATTCCCTTTTCTCCGCATCCTCTCCAACATTGGTTGTTTCCTGTCTTGGTAATTTTCCCCATTCTCACTGGTGTGAGGTGGTATCTCATTGAGGTTTTGATTTGTATTTCCCTGATGGCAAGTGATGCAGAGCATTTTCTCATGTGCATGTTGGCCATGTCTATGTCTTCCTCTGTGAGATTTCTGTTCATGTCTTTTGCCCATTTCATGATTGGATTGTTTGTTTCTTTGGTGTTGAGTTTGATAAGTTCTTTATAGATCTTGGAAACTAGTCCTTTATCTGATATGTCATTTGCAAATATCTTCTCCCATTCTGTAGGTTGTCTTTGAGTTTTGTTGACTGTATCCTTTGCTGTGCAAAAGCTTCTTATCTTGATGAAGTCCCAATAGTTCATTTTTGCTTTTGTTTCTTTTGCCTTCGTGGATGTATCTTGCAAGAAGTTACTATGGCCGAGTTCAAAAAGGGTGTTGCCTGTGTTCTTCTCTAGGATTTTGATGGAATCTTGTCTCACATTTAGATCTTTCATCCATTTTGAGTTTATCTTTGTGTATGGTGAAAGAGAGTGGTCTAGTTTCATTCTTCTGCATGTGGATGTCCAATTTTCCCAGCACCAATTATTGAAGAGACTGTCTTTCTTCCAATGGATAGTCTTTCCTCCTTTATCGAATATTAGTTGCCCATAAAGTTCAGGGTCCACTCCTGGATTCTCTATTCTGTTTCACTGATCTATGTGTCTGTTTTTGTGCCAGTAGACTCTAGTTCTTTCAAGGGCCTCAACTATACCTGGTGATCCACCTCACCTGTACCCACCTGGGCCTCACCTGGACGTGGTGAATCTGGTCCCCATCTGGGCCTCACCCAGTCCTGATGACTTTGTTCCCCACCTGGACCTGATTGCTGTGGACCCTTTTCTTGGCCTCACCTGGAACTGGTGACTCTGATCCTATATGCGAGTCTCCCAGATCTGGTGACTCTGGTCCTGACCTGGGAGTTATTGGTACCTGGTGACTCTGTTCCACACCTGAGCCTCACCAAGACATGACGATTCTGGAACATCTCTGGGTCTCACCCTGACCTGGTGACTCTGGTCCCCATCTGGATGTCACCTGGACCAGGTGATACTGGTACTCCTCTAGGCCTCAACCAGATCTGGTGACTCTGGTACTCAACTGGGCCTCAGCTGGACCTAGTGAATATGCTCCATCTGGGCCTCATTTGGACCTGGTAACTCTGGTCACTACCTCGGCATCATCGGGTCATGGTTCCACTGCATGGCCTGCAGGTTGCACTCACCTGGACCTGGTAAATCTGGTCCCTACCTGGGCATCATCCGGACATGGTTCCTCTGCATGGCCTGCAGGTTGGCCTCACCTGGACCTGGTGAGTGGGGTTGCCACCTAGGCCTCACCCATACCTTGTGACTCAGGTCCCCACGTGGGGCTCTTGGACCTGGTGAATCTGATCCTTTCCTGGTCCTCTCCTAGACCAGGGGACTCTGGTAAATACCTGGGCCTCCCATGGACCTAGTAAATCTGGTCCCCATCTGAGACTCACCCAGTCCTGGTGACTTTGTTCCCCACCTGGACCTGATTGCTGTGTTCCACACCTTGGCCTCCAGTAGACCTGTTTACCATGGTCCCCAAGACGGCTTCACATTGACATGATGACTCTGGAACCACTCTGGGCCTCACCCTGACCTGGTGAATCTGGTCTCCATCTGGATGTCACCTGTACCAGGTGATTCTGGTACCCCTCTGGGCCTCAACCAGATCTGGTGACTCTGGTCCTCAACAGGGCCTCAACGGGACCTAGTGAATATGCTCCATCTGGGCCTCATTTGGACCTGGTGACTTTGGTCCCTCCCTGGGCATCATCAGGACATGGTTAAATGCATGGCCTACAGGTTGGACTCACCAGGACCTGGTAACTCTGGTCCCTACATGGGCATCATCAGGACACGGTTCCTCTGCATGGCCCAAGGGTTGGACTCACCTGGACCTGGTGATTGGGGTTTCCACCTGAGCCACCTAGGCCGCACCCAGATCTGGTGACTCTTGTCCCCAGCTATGCCTCCCCTGTACCTGGTGACCCATGCACGCACGTGGGCCTCACTTGGACCTGGTGAATCTGGTCCTTACCTGGTCCACACCTGGAACTGGTAACTCTGGTCACCACCTGGGAATCACCTGGAAATGGTGAATCTGGTCCCCATGTGGGCCTCACCATATCCTGGTGACTTTGTTCCCCACCTGGACCTGATTGCTGTGGACACCTTCTTGGCCTCACCTGGAAGTGGTCAGTGTGATCCTAAATTGGCCTCACCCAGATCTGTTGACTCTGGTCCTCACCTGTGGACCATTATGATCTGGATACTCCGTTCCACACCTGAGCCTCACTTGGACCTGATGACTCTGGATCCCCTCTGGGCCTCACCCTGACATGGTGACTCTGCTCCCCATCTGGATGTCACCTAGACCAGGTGAATCTGGTACCCCTCTAGGCCTCAACTAGACCTGGTGACTCTGGTCCGCAACTGGCCTCACCGGGACCGAGTGAATATGCTCCCCACCTGCGCCTCATCTGGACCTGTTGACTCTGGTTCTACCTGGGCATCATCGGGGCATGGTTACTCTATTCCCCACTGGGACTGACCTGATCCTGGTAACTCTGGTCCTGACTTTGGGCTCTTCTGTACAAGGTGACTCTGGCTCAACATGGGCCTCACCTGTAACTGGTGACTCTGATCCTAAGCATGGCCTCACCTGACCTGGTGACTGTGGTTCCCATGGGACCTCACCTGGACCTCATGTCTCTGGTCCCACCTGGGCCTCACCAGGACATTGTGTATCTGGTACCCACCGGGGTAGCATCAGGATATGGTTACACTGTTCATTAACAGTGACCCAGCCAGACCTATTAACTCTGGTCTTCACCTGGGCCACACCTGGACATGGTGACACTGGTTCCCACCAGGGACTCACCTGGACATGGTGAGTCGGATCCCCACCTGGTCCTCACCTGTAACTGGTGATTTTCATTCCCACATGGACATAATGTGGACCTTGTGGCTGCAGTGTTTCTAGCTTCTCATATACCTCGTGACTCTGGTCCCCACCAGGGCCTCACCGGGAACTGGTGAGTGTGGTTGCCACCTGCACCTCACCTGGACCTGGTGATTCTGGTCTACACCTGAGACTACCCTGGATTTGGTGACTGTGGTCCCCACCTGGGCTTCACCTGGATTTGGGGACTCCGGTCTCCATCTGGGTTTCACCTGGCCCTGTTGACCATGGTCTTCAACTGGGCAAAATTGGGACCCGGTGACTGTGTTCCACAACTGGACCTCACCTGGACCAGATGACTCTGGTCCCCCTCTGGGTCTCACCGTGCCCTTGGGACTGTGAACCCCTCTTTGTCCTGACTTGGACCTGCTGATACTGGTTGCCACCTGCGCCTGACCTCAAACTGTAGACTCTGGTTTTTCAAAGGCCTCCCCTCGACCTGGTGATCCTGGTCCCCACCTGGGTCTCACTTGGACGTGGTGACACTTGTCACCACCGGGGACTCTCCGGGACCTGCTTACTGTGTTCCACACCTGGACCTCAAGTAGACCTGTTGACCATGGTCCCCAGGACGGCCTCACATGGACCTGTTGCCACTGGTCCCCACCGAGGCCTCACTTGTACCTGGTATCTCTGGACCCCACCTTGAGCTCATCTGGACTTAGTGACTCTGGTCCCCACCTGGACTTCACCTGGATCTGGTGACTCTGGTCCCCACCTGGACCTCTCCTGGACCTGGTGACTCTCTTTCCAACATGGAACTCACCTGGATCTGGTGACTCTGGTCCTCAGTTTGGACTCACCTGTTCCTGGTGTCTCTCTTCCCCACTTTGACCTAACTCAGAACTGCTGAATCTTGCCCCACCTAGGCCGCACCCAGACCAGGTGATTCTTGTCCACAGCTATGCCTCAATTCGACTTGATGAATCTGGTCCTCACGTGGGCCTCACATCACCTGGGTCTCATCTGGATAGACTTGCTCTGGTTCCCACAAGGGGCTCACCTGATACTGGTGACTGTGGTCTCATTCTATGCCTCCCCAGGACCTAGAGGTTCTGTTCCTGATCTGGGCCTGCATGGCCCTAGTGACTCTGGTCCTCACCCAGGCATCATTGGGACCAGGAAACTCTATTCCACACCTGGGCCTCACTTTGAACAGGGACCTCTGGTCCAATTCGGGGCCACAAACTAAACTGGTTACTCTGGTTCCCCTCTGGGCCTCACCCTTACCTGGTGACTCTGGTCACCCCTTGGGCTTCACTTGGGCCTGGTGAATCTGGTCCTTAGCTGGTCCGCACCTGGATCTGGTCGCCAGCTGGGCTTCACCTGGACTTGGTGAATCCTGTTGCCACTTCCGCCTCACCTGAACCTTGTGACTGTGGTCCCACCTGGACCTCACCTGGATCTGGTGGCTCTGGTTCCCATATGGGGCTCTCCTGGACCTGGTTCCTGTGGTCTCTATCTGGCCTCACCTGGAACACAATGACTCAGATCCATATTTGGGACTCTCTTGGACCTGTTGACTCTGGTCCTTACCTGGGCATCATTGGGACCTTGATACTCTCATATACCTGGGCCTCACCTGGACCTGGTGACTGTGGTCCCACCTGGGCCTCACCTGGATGAGGTGACTGGTTCCCACAGGGACCTCATCGGGACCTGGTGACTCAGGTCTTCATATGGACATCATGGGACCTGGTTTCTCAGTTCCACATTGGGGCCTCACCTGGAGTTAGTGATTCTCGTCCCCTGGGCCTACCCTGACGTGGTGACTCTGGTCCCCACGTGGATATCACCAGAACCGGTTGACTCTGGTCCCCCACCGGGACTCACCCGGAGCTGGGGACACTGGTCCTCAACTGGGCCTCAACAGGACCTGGTGAATCTACTCCTCAATTAGGCCTCGTCTGGACCTTGTGACTCTTTCCCACCTGGCATCAATGGGACATGGTTACTCTGTTCCCCACCTGAGCCTCATATCCACATGATAACTTTGCTTCGCACTTTGGCCTCAACTGGTCCTGATGACTCTGTTCCCCCCACCTAGGCCTCAGTCAGGACCTGGTGACTGTGGTGCCCACCTGGGTCCCACCTGTACCTGGTGATTCTCGTTCCCACATGAACCACACCTGGACCTGGTGACTGTGGTGTTCTTGTAGACTCACATTTACTTGGTGACTCCTGTCCCCACTAGGGCCTCACCTGGATCTGGTGACTCTAGCCTGCAGGTTGACCTCACCTGGACCTGTGAGTAGGGTTTGCCACCAGGGCCTCACCCATACCTGGCGGCTCAGGTCCCCACATTGGCCTCTTGGACCTGGTGATTCTGGACCTTACCTGGTACTCTACCAGTCCTGGGGTCTCTGGTCACCACCTGGGCCTCACCTGGACCTGGTGAATCTGGTCCCTATCTGGACCTCACCCAGTCCTGGTGACTTTGTTCCTCACCTGGACCTGATTGCTGTGGACTCTTTCTTGGCCTCACCTGGAACTGGTGACTCTGATTCTATCTGCGCGTCACCCAGACCTGGTGACTCTGTCCTCACCTGCGCATCATTGGTACCTGGTGACTCTGTTCCACACCTGAGCCTCACTTAGACATGATGACTCTGGAACCTCTCTGGGCCTCACCCTGACCTGGAGACTCTGGTCTCCATCTGGATGTTACCTTGACCAGGTGATACTGGTACCCCTCTAGTCCTCAACCAGATCTGGTGACTCTGGTCCTGAACTGGGCCTCACCTGGACCTAGTGAATATGCTCCATCTGGGCCTCATTTGCACCTGGTGACTCTGGTCCCTACCTGGGCATCATCGGGACATGGTTCCACAGCATGGCCTGCAGGTTGGCCTCACCTGGACCTGGGGAGTGGGGTTGCCACCTGGGCCTCACCCATACCTGGTGACACAGGTCCCCACGTGGGCCTCACGTTGACCTGTTGAATCTTGGCCTTACCTGGTCCTCACCCGGAACTGGTAAGTCTGGTCACCACCTGGAAGTCACCTGGACCTGGTGAATCTGGTCCCCAACTGGGCTTCACCCAGTCCTGGTGAATTTGTTGCCCTCCTGGACCTGATTGCTGTGGACTCTTTCTTGGCCTCACCTGGAATTGTGACTTTGATCCTAACTGGGCCTCACCCAGATCTGGTGACTCTGGTCCTCACCTGAGGACCATTATGATCTGGATACTCGGTTCCACACCTGAGCCTCACCTGGACATGATGACTCTTAATCCCCTGTGGGCCTCAGCCTGACATGGTGACTCTGGTACCCATCTGGATGTCACCTAGACCAGGTGAATCTGGTACCACTCTAGAATCAATCGAATTGAAAACAATCGAATCGAAAAGAATCGAATTGAAAAGAATCGAATCGAATCGAAAAGACTTGAATCGAATTAAAAATATCAAATCGAATCGAATCCAAAAGAATCGAAATGAAAAGACTCGAATTGAAACGAATCGATTTGAAACGAAAAGAATCGAATCGAATCGAATCGAATTGAAAGAATCTAATTGAATAGAAAAAAATCGAATAGAAAAGAATCAAACCGAAAAGAAAAGAATCAAATTGAATCAGTCGATTAAATTCTAGTCGAATCGAATCAAAAAGAATGAAATCGAGGCGAATCGAATCAAAAAGAATCGAATCGTATCGACTCGAATCGAAAAGAATCCAATTGCATCATCGAATGGAAAGTAATCGAATTGAATAGAATAGAAAAGAATCGAATCGAATCAAATCGAAAACAATCAAATTGAATTGATCGAAAAGAATCGAATTGAATCAAATCGAATCGAAATGAAAAGAATCGAATCGATTCAAATAGAAAAGAATCGAATCGAAAAGAATCAAATCGACACGAAAAGAATCGAATCGAATCAAAAAGTATCGAATTGATTCGAAAACATTCGAATCGAAAAGAATCGAATTGAAATGAATCCGATCGTAATGAAAAGAATCTACTCGATTTGAATCCAAAAGAATCGAATCCAAAAGAATCTAATCGAATCCAAAAGAATCGAATTGAATCGAATCAAAAGAAATGAATTGAATTGAATCAAAAAGGAACTAATCGAATCAAAACGAAAAAACTCGAATAGAATCAAATCGAATCAACAAGAATCGAATAGATTCGAATAAAAAAGAATCGAATTGAGGGATCCCTGTGTGGCGCAGCGGTTTAGCGCCTGCCTTTGGCCCAGGGCGCGATCCTGGAGACCCGGGATCGAATCCCACATCGGGCTCCTGGTGCATGGAGCCTGCTTCTCCCTCTGCCTGTGTCTCTGCCTCTCTCTCTCTCTCTGTGACTATCATTAAAAAAAAGAATTGAATTGAATCGCGTTGAAAAAAATCATAAAGAATCAAATCGAAAAGAATCGAATTCCATGTAACGAAAAGATTCGAACTGAAAAGAATCGAATCGAAACAAAAGAATCGAATCGAATCGACATGAATCAAAAAGAATCGAATCAAAACGAATCGAAAAGAAACAAATCAAGTAGAATCTAAAAGAATCGAATCGAATCAAATCGAAAAAATTTGAATAGAATTGAATCGAAAAGAATCAAAACGAATCGAACCAAAGAGAATCGATTCGAATCAAAATAAAAAGTATCGTATCAAATCGAATCGAAAAGAATCATACCAAATAGAATCGAAAGAATGGAATCAAATCTAAAACAATCGAATCGAATCGAAAAGAATCGGATTGAATGGAATAGAATCGAAAAGAATACAATACAATAGAATCGAAAGAAATCAAATAGAATCAAATAAAATCAGAAAGAATCGAATTGAATTGATCCTAACCAAAATAAGCGAAATGAATCGACTCGAACCGAAAAAAATCAAATCGAAAAGAATCTAATCTCAACGAAAATCATCGAAATGAATAGAATCGAAAAGAATCGATTGAATCAAATTGAAAAGAATCGAATGGAATCCAATCGAAAAGAATCAAATTGAATCGAATCGAAACAAATTGAATCCAATCGAAAGGAATCCAATTGAATCGAATCGAAAAGAATCGAATTCAATCAAAACGAATCGATTCGAATGGAATAGAAAAGAATAGAATAGAATCGAAAAGAACCAAATCGAATCGAAAAGAATCGAATCGAAAAGAAACGAATCGAACAGAATCAAAAAGAAAACAATCGAATCGAATCAAATACAAAAGAATCGCTTTGAATAGCATAGAATTGAAAAGAATCGAATCAATCGAATTGGAAACAATCGAATCGAAAAGACTCGAATCAAAAAGACTCGAATCGAATTGAATCAAATCGAAAAGAATCTAATAGAAACCACTCGAACAGAATCAAATCGAAATGATTCAAAATGAATCGAATAGAATAGAATCGAAAAAAATCGAATAGAATCGAAACGAATTGAATCGAAGAGAATCGATTAGAATCGAAATGAAAAGAATCGTATTGAATCGAATCGAAAAGAATCAACTCAAATCGAATCGAAAGAATTGAATCAAATCGAAAAGAATCCAATCGAATCGAAAAGAATCGAACTGAATGGAATCAAATCGAAAAGAATCTAATCGAATTGAAAAGAATCGAATCAAATTTAATGGAATCGAAAAGAATCGAATTGATTCGAAAAGAATCGAAATGAAACAAATCAGATCAAATGGAAAAGAATCAAATCGAATTGAAAAGAATCGAATCGAATCAAAAAGAATCGAATCGAAAAGAATCGAATTGAAAAGAATCGAATTGAATCGAAAAGATTCGAATCGAATTAAAAATATCACATCGAATCGAATTGAAAAGAATCAAATTGAAAAGACTCGAATTGAAACGAATCGATTTGAAACGAAAAGAATCGAATCGAATCGAATCGAATTGAATTGAAAGAATCGAATTGCATAGAAAAAAATCGAATAGAAAAGAATCGAACCGAAAAGAAAAGAATCAAATTGAATCAGTCGATTAAATTCTAGTCGAATCGAATCAAAAAATGAAATCGAGTCGAATCGAATCGAAAAGAATCGAATTGTATCTAATCAAAAAGAATCGAATCGTATCGACTCGAATCGAAAAGAATCCAATTGCATCATCGAATGGAAAATAATCGAATTGAATAGAATAGAAAAGAATCGAATCGAATCAAATCGAAAACAATCAAATTGAATTGATCGAAAAGAATCGAATTGAATCAAATCGAATCGAAATGCAAAAAATCGAATCAATACAAATAGAAAAGAATCGAAAAGAATGAAATCGACACGAAAAGAATCGAATCGAATCAAAAAGTATCGAATTGATTCGAAAACATTCGAATCGAAAAGAATCGAATTGAAATGAATCCGATCGAAATGAAAAGAATCTACTCGACTCGAATCCAAAAGAATCGAATCCAAAAGAATTGAATCGAATCCAAAAGAATCGAATTGAATTGAATCAAAAGAAATGAATTGAATTGAATCAAGAAGGAACTAATCAAATCAAATCGAAAAAAATCGAATAGAATCAAATCGAATCAAAAAGAATCGAATAGATTCGAATAAAGAAGAATCGAATTGAGGGATCCCTGGGTGGCGCAGCGGTTTAGCGCCTGCCTTTGGCCCAGGGCGCGATCCTGGAGACCCGGGATCGAATCCCACATCGTGTTCCCGCTGCATGGAGCCTGCTTCTCCCTCTGCCTGTGTCTCTGCCTCTCTCACTCTCTCTGTGACTATCATAAAAAAAAGAATCGAATTGAATCCAGTTGAAAAAAATCATAAAGAATCAAATCGAACAGAATCGAATTCCATGTAACGAAAAGACTCGAATTGAAAAGAATCGAATCGAAACAAAAGAATCGAATCGAATCGACATGAATCAAAAAGAATCGAATCAAAACGAATCGAAAAGAAACAAATCAAGTAGAATCTAAAAGAATCGAATCGAATCAAATCGAAAAAATTCGAATAGAATTGAATCGAAAAGAATCAAAACGAATCGAACCGAAGAGAATCGATTCGAATCAAAATAAAAACTATCGTATCAAATCGAATCGAAAAGAATCATATCAAATAGAATCGGAAGAATGGAATCAAATCTAAAACAATCGAATGGAATCGAAAAGAATTGAATTGAACGGAATGGAATCGAAAAGAATACAATAGAATAGAATCGAAAGAAATCGAATAGAATCAAATCAAATCAAAAAGAATCGAATTGAATTGATCCTAACCAAAATAAGCGAAATGAATCGACTCGAACCGAAAAAAATCAAATCGAAAAGACTCTAATCTCAACGAAAATCATCGAAATGAATAGAATCGAAAAGAATCGAATTGAATCAAATCGAAAAGAATCGAATCGAATCCAATCGAAAAGAATCAAATTGATTCGACTCGAAACAAATTGAATCCAATCGAAAAGAATCTAATTGAATCGAATCGAAAAGAATCGAATTCAATCAAAACGAATCGATTCGAATGGAATAGAAAAGAATAGAATAGAGTCGAATCGAAAAGAATCGAATCGAAAAGAATTGAATCGAATCGAAAAGAAACGAATCGAACCGAATCAAAAAGAAAACCATCGAATCGAATCAAATACAAAAGAATCGCTTTGAATAGCATAGAATTGAAAAGAATCGAATCAATCGAATTGAAAACAATCGAATCGAAAAGAATCGAATCAAAAAAAGTCGAATCGAAACGAAAACAATCGAATCGAATCGAATCTAAAAGAATCGTATTGAATTGCATCGAGTCGAAAAGACTCGAATCAAAAAGACTCGAATCGAATTGAATCAAATCGAAAAGAATCTAATAGAAACCACCCCAACAGAATCAAATCGAAATGATTCAAAATGAATCGAATAGAATAGAATCGAAAAAAATCGAATAGAATCGAAACGAATTAAATCGAAGAGAATCGATTAGAATCGAAATGAAAAGAATCGTATTGAATCGAATCGAAAAGAATCAAATCGAATCGAATCGAAAGAATTGAATCAAATCGAAAAAAATCCAATCGAATCGAAAAGAATCGAACTGAATGGAATCAAATCGAAAAGAATCTAATCGAATCGAAAAGAATCGAATCAAATTTAATGGAATCGAAAAGAATCGAATTGATTCGAAAAGAATCGAAATGAAACAAATCAGATCAAATGGAAAAGCATCAAATCGAATTGAAAAGAATCGAATCGAATCGAAAAGACTCGAATCGAATTGAAACTATCAAATCGAATCGAATCGAAAAGAATCCAATTGAAAATACTCGAATTGAAACGAATCGATTTGAAACGAAAAGAATCGAATCGAATCGAATCGAATTGAATTGAAAGAATCGAATTGAATAGAAAAAAATCGAATAGAAAAGAATCGAAACGAAAAGAATCAAAATGAATCAGTCGATTAAATTCTAGTCGAATCGAATCAAAAAATGAAATAGAGTCGAATCGAATCGAAAAGAATCGAATAAAATCGAAAAGAATCGAATTGTATCTAATCAAAAAGAATCGAATCGTATCGACTCGAATCGAAAAGAATCCAATTGCATCATCGAATGGAAACTAATCGAATTGAATAGAATAGAAAAGAATCGAATCGAATCAAATCGAAAACAAATTGAATTGATCGAAAAAAATCGAATTGAATCAAATCGAATCGAAATGAAAAGAATCGAATCGATTCAAATAGAAAAGAATCGAATCGAAAAGGATCAAATCGACACGAAAAGAATCGAATCGAATCAAAAAGTATCGAATTGATTCGAAAACATTCGAATCGAAAAGAATCGAATTGAAATGAATCCGATCGAAATGAAAAGAATCTACTCGATTGGAATCCAAAAGAATCGAATCCAAAAGAATCGAATTGAATCCAAAAGAATCGAATTGAATTGAATCAAAAGAAATGAATTGAATTGAATCAAAAAGGAACTAATCGAATCAAATCGAAAAAAATCGAATAGAATCAAATCGAATCAAAAAGAATCGAATAGATTCGAATAAAAAAAGGCGAATTGAGGGATCCCTGGGTGGCGCAGCGGTTTAGCGCCTGCCTTTGGCCCAGGGCGCGATCCTGGAGACCCGGGATCGAATCCCACATCGGGCTCCCGGTGCATGGAGCCTGCTTCTCCCTCTGCCTGTGTCTCTGCCTCTCTCACTCTCTCCGTGACTATCATAAAAAAAAGAATCGAATTGAATCCATTTGAAAAAAATCATAAAGAATCAAATCGAAAAGAATCGAATTCCATGTAACGAAAAGATTCGAATTGAAAAGAATCGAATCGAAACAAAAGAATCGAATCGAATCGACATGAATCAAAAAGAATCGAATCAAAACGAATCGAAAAGAAACAAATCAAGTAGAATCTAAAAGAATCGAATCGAATCAAATCGAAAAAATTCGAATAGAATTGAATCGAAAAGAATCAAAACGAATCGAACCGAAGAGAATCGATTCGAATCAAAATAAAAAGTATCGTATCAAATCGAATCGAAAAGAATCATATCAAATAGAATCGAAAGAATGGAATCAAATCTAAAACAATCGAATGGAATCGAAAAGAATTGAATTGAACGGAATGGAATCGAAAAGAATACAATAGAATAGAATCGAAAGAAATCGAATAGAATCAAATCAAATCAAAAAGAATCGAATTGAATTGATCCTAACCAAAATAAGCGAAATGAATCGACTCGAACCGAAAAAATCAAATCGAAAAGAATCTAATCTCAACGAAAATCATCGAAATGAATAGAATCGAAAAGAATCGAATTGAATCAAATCGAAAAGAATCGAATCGAATCCAATCGAAAAGAATCAAATTGATTCGACTCGAAACAAATTGAATCCAATCGAAAAGAATCTAATTGAATCGAATCGAAAAGAATCGAATTCAATCAAAACGAATCGATTCGAATGGAATAGAAAAGAATAGAATAGAATAGAATCGAAAAGAATCAAATCGAATCGAAAAGAATCGAATCGAAAAGAATTGAATCGAATCGAAAAGAAACGAATCGAACCGAATCAAAAAGAAAACCATCGAATCGAATCAAATACAAAAGAATCGCTTTGAATAGCATAGAATTGAAAAGAATCGAATCAATCGAATTGGAAACAATCGAATCGAAAAGACTCGAATCAAAAAGACTCGAATCGAATTGAATCAAATCGAAAAGAATCTAATAGAAACCACTCGAACAGAATCAAATCGAAATGATTCAAAATGAATCGAATAGAATAGAATCGAAAAAAATCGAATAGAATCGAAACGAATTGAATCGAAGAGAATCGATTAGAATCGAAATGAAAAGAATCGTATTGAATCGAATCGAAAAGAATCAACTCAAATCGAATCGAAAGAATTGAATCAAATCGAAAAGAATCCAATCGAATCGAAAAGAATCGAACTGAATGGAATCAAATCGAAAAGAATCTAATCGAATTGAAAAGAATCGAATCAAATTTAATGGAATCGAAAAGAATCGAATTGATTCGAAAAGAATCGAAATGAAACAAATCAGATCAAATGGAAAAGAATCAAATCGAATTGAAAAGAATCGAATCGAATCAAAAAGAATCGAATCGAAAAGAATCGAATTGAAAAGAATCGAATTGAATCGAAAAGATTCGAATCGAATTAAAAATATCACATCGAATCGAATTGAAAAGAATCAAATTGAAAAGACTCGAATTGAAACGAATCGATTTGAAATGAAAAGAATCGAATCGAATCGAATCGAATTGAATTGAAAGAATCGAATTGAATAGAAAAAAATCGAATAGAAAAGAATCGAACCGAAAAGAAAAGAATCAAATTGAATCAGTCGATTAAATTCTAGTCGAATCGAATCAAAAAATGAAATCGAGTCGAATCGAATCGAAAAGAATCGAATTGTATCTAATCAAAAAGAATCGAATCGTATCGACTCGAATCGAAAAGAATCCAATTGCATCATCGAATGGAAACTAATCGAATTGAATAGAATAGAAAAGAATCGAATCGAATCAAATCGAAAACAATCAAATTGAATTGATCGAAAAGAATCGAATTGAATCAAATCGAATCGAAATGCAAAGAATCGAATCAATACAAATAGAAAAGAATCGAAAAGAATGAAATCGACACGAAAAGAATCGAATCGAATCAAAAAGTATCGAATTGATTCGAAAACATTCGAATCGAAAAGAATCGAATTGAAATGAATCCGATCGAAATGAAAAGAATCTACTCGACTCGAATCCAAAAGAATCGAATCGAAAAGAATTGAATCGAATCCAAAAGAATCGAATTGAATTGAATCAAAAGAAATGAATTGAATTGAATCAAGAAGGAACTAATCAAATCAAATCGAAAAAAATCGAATAGAATCAAATCGAATCAAAATGAATCGAATAGATTCGAATAAAGAAGAATCGAATTGAGGGATCCCTGGGTGGCGCAGCGGTTTAACGCCTGCCTTTGGCCCAGGGCGCGATCCTGGAGACCCGGGATCGAATCCCACATCTTGTTCCCGCTGCATGGAGCCTGCTTCTCCCTCTGCCTGTGTCTCTGCCTCTCTCACTCTCTCTGTGACTATCATAAAAAAAAGAATCGAATTGAATCCAGTTGAAAAAAATCATAAAGAATCAAATCGAAAAGAATCGAATTCCATGTAACGAAAAGATTCGAATTGAAAAGAATCGAATCGAAACAAAAGAATCGAATCGAATCGACATGAATCAAAAAGAATCGAATCAAAACGAATCGAAAAGAAACAAATCAAGTAGAATCTAAAAGAATCGAATCGAATCAAATCGAAAAAATTCGAATAAAATTGAATCGAAAAGAATCAAAACGAATCGAACCGAAGAGAATCGATTCGAATCAAAATAAAAAGTATCGTATCAAATCGAATCGAAAAGAATCATATCAAATAGAATCGGAAGAATGGAATCAAATCTAAAACAATCGAATGGAATCGAAAAGAATCGAATTGAACGGAATGGAATCGAAAAGAATACAATAGAATAGAATCGAAAGAAATCGAATAGAATCAAATCAAATCAAAAAGAATCGAATTGAATTGATCCTAACCAAAATAAGCGAAATGAATCGACTCGAACCGAAAAAAATCAAATCGAAAAGACTCTAATCTCAACGAAAATCATCGAAATGAATAGAATCGAAAAGAATCGAATTGAATCAAATCGAAAAGAATCGAATCGAATCCAATCGAAAAGAATCAAATTGATTCGACTCGAAACAAATTGAATCCAATCGAAAAGAATCTAATTGAATCGAATCGAAAAGAATCGAATTCAATCAAAACGAATCGATTCGAATGGAATAGAAAAGAATAGAATAGAGTCGAATCGAAAAGAATCGAATCGAAAAGAATTGAATCGAATCGAAAAGAAACGAATCGAACCGAATCAAAAAGAAAACAATCGAATCGAATCAAATACAAAAGAATCGCTTTGAATAGCATAGAATTGAAAAGAATCGAATCAATCGAATTGAAAACAATCGAATCGAAAAGAATCGAATCAAAAAAAGTCAAATCGAAACGAAAACAATCGAATCGAATCGAATCTAAAAGAATCGTATTGAATTGCATCGAGTCAAAAAGACTCGAATCAAAAAGACTCGAATCGAATTGAATCAAATCGAAAAGAATCTAATAGAAACCACCCCAACAGAATCAAATCGAAATGATTCAAAATGAATCGAATAGAATAGAATCGAAAAAAATCGAATAGAATCGAAACGAATTAAATCGAAGAGAATCGATTAGAATCGAAATGAAAAGAATCGTATTGAATCGAATCGAAAAGAATCAAATCGAATCGAATCGAAAGAATTGAATCAAATCGAAAAAAATCCAATCGAATCGAAAAGAATCGAACTGAATGGAATCAAATCGAAAAGAATCTAATCGAATCGAAAAGAATCGAATCAAATTTAATGGAATCGAAAAGAATCGAATTGATTCGAAAAGAATCGAAATGAAACAAATCAGATCAAATGGAAAAGCATCAAATCGAATTGAAAAGAATCGAATCGAATCGAAAAGACTCGAATCGAATTAAAACTATCAAATCGAATCGAATCGAAAAGAATCCAATTGAAAATACTCGAATTGAAACGAATCGATTTGAAACGAAAAGCATCGAATCGAATCGAATTGAATTGAAAGAATCGAATTGAATAGAAAAAAATCGAATAGAAAAGAATCGAACCGAAAAGAATCAAAATGAATCAGTCGATTAAATTCTAGTCGAATCGAATCAAAAAATGAAATAGAGTCGAATCGAATCGAAAAGAATCGAATAAAATCGAAAAGAATCGAATTGTATCTAATCAAAAAGAATCGATTCGTATCGACTCGAATCGAAAAGAATCCAATTGCATCATCGAATGGAAAATAAACGAATTGAATAGAATAGAAAAGAATCGAATCGAATCAAATCGAAAACAATCAAATTGAATTGATCGAAAAGAAACGAATTGAATCAAATCGAATCGAAATGAAAAGAATCGAATCGATTCAAATAGAAAAGAATCCAAACGAAAAGGATCAAATCGACACGAAAAGAATCGAATCGAATCAAAAAGTATCGAATTGATTTGAAAACATTCGAATCGAAAAGAATCGAATTGAAATGATTCCGATCGAAATGAAAAGAATCTACTCGATTCGAATCCAAAAGAATCGAATCGAATCCAAAAGAATCGAAATGAATTGAATCAAAAGAAATGAAGTGAATTGAATCAAAAAGGAACTAATCGAATCAAATCGAAAAAAATCGAATAGAATCAAATCGAATCAAAAAGAATCGAATAGATTCGAATAAAGAAGAATCGAATTGAGGGATCCCTGGGTGGCGCAGCGGTTTAGCGCCTGCCTTTGGCCCAGGGCGCGATCCTGGAGACCCGGGATCGAATCCCACATCGGTCTCCCGGTGCATGGAGCCTGCTTCTCCCTCTGCCTGTGTCTCTGCCTCTCTCACTCTCCCTGTGACTATCATAAAAAAAAGAATCGAATTGAATCCAGTTGAAAAAAATCATAAAGAATCAAATCGAACAGAATCGAATTCCATGTAACGAAAAGATTCGATTTGAAAAGAATCGAATCGAAACAAAAGAATCGAATCGAATCGACATGAATCAAAAAGAATCGAATCAAAACGAATCGAAAAGAAACAAATCAATTAGAATCTAAAAGAATCGAATCGAATCAAATCGAAACAATTCGAATAGAATTGAATCGAAAAGAATCAAAACGAATCGAACCGAAGAGAATCAATTCGAATCAAAATAAAAAGTATCGTATCAAATCGAATCGAAAAGAATCATATCAAATAGAATCGAAAGAATGGAATCAAATCTAAAACAATCGAATGGAATCGAAAAGAATCGAATTGAACGGAATGGAATCGAAAACAATACAATAGAATAGAATCGAAAGACATCGAATATAATCAAATCAAATCAAAATGAATCGAATTGAATTGATCCAAACCAAAATAAGCGAAATGAATCGACTCGAACCGAAAAAAATCAAATCGAAAAGAATCTGATCTCAACGAAAATCATCGAAATGAATAGAATCGAAAAGAATCCAATTGAATCAAATCGAAAAGAATCGAATGGAATCCAATCGAAACGAATCAAATTGATTCGAATCGAAACAAATTGAATCCAATCGAAAAGAATCTAATTGAATCGAATCGAAAAGAATCGAATTCAATCAAAACGAATCGATTCGAATGGAATAGAAAAGAATAGAATAGAATAGAATCGAAAAGAATCAAATCGAATCGAAAAGAATCGAATCGAAAAGAATTGAATTGAATCGAAAAGAAACGAATCGAACCGAATCAAAAAGAAAACAATCGAATCGAATCAAATACAAAAGAATCGCTTTGAATAGCATAGAATTGAAAAGAATCGAATCAATCGAATTGAAAACAATCGAATCGAAAAGAATCGAATCAAAAAGACTCGAATCGAATTGAATCAAATAGAAAAGAATCTAATAGAAATCACTCGAACAGAATCAAATCGAAATGATTCAAAATGAATCGAATAGAATAGAATCGAAAAAATCGAAACGAATCGAATTGAATCGAAGAGAATCGATTAGAATCGAAATGAAAAGAATCGTATTGAATTGAATCGAAAAGAATCAAATCGAATCGAATCGAAAGAATTGAATCAAATCGAAAAGAATCCAATCGAATTGAAAAGAATCGAACTGAATGGAATCAAATCGAAAAGAATCTAATCGAATCGAAAAGATACGAATCAAATTTAATGGAATCGAAAAGAATCGAATTGATTCGAAAAGAATCGAAATGAAACAAATCAGATCAAATGGAAAAGAATCAAATCGATTTGAAAAGAATCGAAACGAATCGAAATGAATCGAATCAAAAAGAATCGAATTGAAAAGAATCGAATTGAAAAGAATCGAATCGAATCGAAAAGACTCGAATTAAAAATATCAAATCGAATCGAATCGCAAAGAATCGAATTGAAAAGACTCGAATTGAAACGAATCGATTTGAAACGAAAAGAATCGAATCGAATCGAATTGAATTGAAAGAATCGAATTGAATAGAAAAAAATCGAATAGAAAAGAATCGAACCGAAAAGAAAAGAATCAAATTGAATCAGTCGATTAAATTCTAGTCGAATCGAATCAAAAAATGAAATCGAGTCGAATCGAATCGAAAAGAATCGAATTGTATCTAATCAAAAAGAATCGAATCGTATCGACTCGAATCGAAAAGAATCCAATTGCATCATCGAATGGAAAATAATCGAATTGAATAGAATAGAAAAGAATCGAATCGAATCAAATCGAAAATAATCAAATTGAATTGATCGAAAAGAATCGAATTGAATCAAATCGAATCGAAATGCAAAGAATCGAATCAATACAAATAGAAAAAAATCGAAAAGAATCAAATCGACACGAAAAGAATCGAATCGAATCAAAAAGTATCGAATTGATTCGAAAACATTCGAATCGAAAAGAATCGAATTGAAATGAATCCGATCGAAATGAAAAGAATCTACTCGATTCGAATCCAAAAGAATCGAATCCAAAAGAATCGAATTGAATCCAAAAGAATCGAATTGAATTGTATCAAAAGAAATGAATTGAATTGAATCAAAAAGGAACTAATCGAATCAAATCGAAAAAATCGAATAGAATCAAATCAAATCAAAAAGAATCGAATAGATTCGAATAAAAAAAGGCGAATTGAGGGATCCCTGGGTGGCGCAGCGGTTTAGCGCCTGCCTTTGGCCCAGGGCGCGATCCTGGAGACACGGGATCGAATCCCACATCGGGCTCCCGGTGCATGGAGCCTGCTTCTCCCTCTGCCTGTGTCTCTGCCTCTCTCACTCTCTCCGTGACTATCATAAAAAAAAGAATAGAATTGAATCGCGTTGAAAAAAATCATAAAGAATCAAATCGAAAAGAATCGAATTCCATGTAACGAAAAGATTCGAATTGAAAAGAATCGAATCGAAACAAAAGAATCGAATCGAATCGACATGAATAAAAAAGAATCGAATCAAAACGAATCGAAAAGAAACAAATCAAGTAGAATCTAAAAGAATCGAATTGAATCAAATCGAAAAAATTGGAATAGAATTGAATCGAAAAGAATCAAAACGAATCGAACCGAAGAGAATCGATTCGAATCAAAATAAAAAGTATCGTATCAAATCGAATCGAAAAGAATCATATCAAATAGAATCGAAAGAATGGAATCAAATCTAAAACAATCGAATGGAATCGAAAAGAATCGAATTGAACGGAATGGAATCGAAAAGAATACAATAGAATAGAATCGAAAGAAATCGAATAGAATCAAATCAAATCAAAAAGAATCGAATTGAATTGATCCTAACCAAAATAAGCGAAATGAATCGACTCGAACCGAAAAAATCAAATCGAAAAGAATCTAATCTCAACGAAAATCATCGAAATGAATAGAATCGAAAAGAATCGAATTGAATCAAATCGAAAAGAATCGAATCGAATCCAATCGAAAAGAATCAAATTGATTCGACTCGAAACAAATTGAATCCAATCGAAAAGAATCTAATTGAATCGAATCGAAAAGAATCGAATTCAATCAAAACGAATCGATTCGAATGGAATAGAAAAGAATAGAATAGAATAGAATAGAATCGAAAAGAATCAAATCGAATCGAAAAGAATCGAATCGAAAAGAATTGAATTGAATCGAAAAGAAACGAATCGAACCGAATCAAAAAGAAAACAATCGAATCGAATCAAATACAAAAGAATCGCTTTGAATAGCATAGAATTGAAAAGAATCGAATCAATCGAATTGAAAACAATCGAATCGAAAAGAATCGAATCAAAAAGACTCGAATCGAATTGAATCAAATAGAAAAGAATCTAATAGAAACCACTCGAACAGAATCAAATCGAAATGATTCAAAATGAATCGAATAGAATAGAATCGAAAAAAATCGAAACGAATCGAATTGAATCGAAGAGAATCGATTAGAATCGAAATGAAAAGAATCGTATTGAATCGAATCGAAAAGAATCAAATCGAATCGAATCGAAAGAATTGAATCAAATCGAAAAGAATCCAATCGAATTGAAAAGAATCGAACTGAATGGAATCAAATCGAAAAGAATCTAATCGAATCGAAAAGATACGAATCAAATTTAATGGAATCGAAAAGAATCGAATTGATTCGAAAAGAATCGAAATGAAACAAATCAGATCAAATGGAAAAGAATCAAATCGAATTGAAAAGAATCGAAACGAATCGAAATGAATCGAATCAAAAAGAATCGAATTGAAAAGAATCGAATTGAAAAGAATCGAATCGAATCGAAAAGACTCGAATTAAAAATATCAAATCGAATCGAATCGCAAAGAATCGAATTGAAAAGTCTCGAATTGAAACGAATCGATTTGAAACGAAAAGAATCGAATCGAATCGAATTGAATTGAAAGAATCGAATTGAATAGAAAAAAATCGAATAGAAAAGAATCGAACCGAAAAGAAAAGAATCAAATTGAATCAGTCGATTAAATTCTAGTCGAATCGAATCAAAAAATGAAATAGAGTCGAATCGAATCGAAAAGAATCGAATCAAATCGAAAAGAATCGAATTGTATCTAATCAAAAAGAATCGAATCGTATCGACTCGAATCGAAAAGAATCCAATTGCATCATCGAATGGAAAATAATCGAATTGAATAGAATAGAAAAGAATCGAATCGAATCAAATCGAAAATAATCAAATTGAATTGATCGAAAAGAATCGAATTGAATCAAATCGAATCGAAATGCAAAGAATCGAATCAATACAAATAGAAAAAAATCGAAAAGAATCAAATCGACACGAAAAGAATCGAATCGAATCAAAAAGTATCGAATTGATTCGAAAACATTCGAATCGAAAAGAATCGAATTGAAATGAATCCGATCGAAATGAAAAGAATCTACTCGATTCGAATCCAAAAGAATCGAATCCAAAAGAATCGAATTGAATCCAAAAGAATCGAATTGAATTGTATCAAAAGAAATGAATTGAATTGAATCAAAAAGGAACTAATCGAATCAAATCGAAAAAATCGAATAGAATCAAATCGAATCAAAAAGAATCGAATAGATTCGAATAAAAAAAGGCGAATTGAGGGATCCCTGGGTGGCGCAGCGGTTTAGCGCCTGCCTTTGGCCCAGGGCGCGATCCTGGAGACACGGGATCGAATCCCACATCGGGCTCCCGGTGCATGGAGCCTGCTTCTCCCTCTGCCTGTGTCTCTGCCTCTCTCACTCTCTCCGTGACTATCATAAAAAAAAGAATCGAATTGAATCGCGTTGAAAAAAATCATAAAGAATCAAATCGAAAAGAATCGAATTCCATGTAACGAAAAGATTCGAATTGAAAAGAATCGAATCGAAACAAAAGAATTGAATCGAATCGACATGAATCAAAAAGAATCGAATCAAAACGAATCGAAAAGAAACAAATCAAGTAGAATCTAAAAGAATCGAATTGAATCAAATCGAAAAAATTGGAATAGAATTGAATCGAAAAGAATCAAAACGAATCGAACCGAAGAGAATCGATTCGAATCAAAATAAAAAGTATCGTATCAAATCGAATCGAAAAGAATCATATCAAATAGAATCGAAAGAATGGAATCAAATCTAAAACAATCGAATGGAATCGAAAAGAATCGAATTGAACGGAATGGAATCGAAAAGAATACAATAGAATAGAATCGAAAGACATCGAATAGAATCAAATCAAATCAAAAAGAATCGAATTGAATTGATCCTAACCAAAATAAGCGAAATGAATCGACTCGAACCGAAAAAATCAAATCGAAAAGAATCTAATCTCAACGAAAATCATCGAAATGAATAGAATCGAAAAGAATCGAATTGAATCAAATCGAAAAGAATCGAATGGAATCCAATCGAAAAGAATCAAATTGATTCGACTCGAAACAAATTGAATCCAATCGAAAAGAATCTAATTGAATCGAATCGAAAAGAATCGAATTCAATCAAAACGAATCGATTCGAATGGAATAGAAAAGAATAGAATAGAATCGAAAAGAATCAACTCGAATCGAAAAGAATCGAATCGAAAAGAATTGAATCGAATCGAAAAGAAACGAATCGAACCGAATCAAAAAGAAAACCATCGAATCGAATCAAATACAAAAGAATCGCTTTGAATAGCATAGAATTGAAAAGAATCGAATCAATCGAATTGAAAACAATCGAATCGAAAAGAATCGAATCAAAAAAAGTCGAATCGAAACGAAAACAATCGAATCGAATCGAATCTAAAAGAATCGTATTGAATTGAATCGAGTCGAAAAGACTCGAATCAAAAAGACTCGAATCACATTGAATCAAATCGAAAAGAATCTAATAGAAACCACCCCAACAGAATCAAATCGAAATGATTCTAAATAAATCGAATAGAATAGAATCGAAAAAAATCGAAACGAATCGAAACGAATCGAAACAAAATGAATCGAAGAGAATCGATTAGAATCGAAATGAAAAGAATCGTATTGAATCGAATCGAATAGAATCAAATCAAATCGAATCGAAAGAATTGAATCAAATCGAAAAGAATCGAATTCCATGTTTCCCCACCGGGACATGATTGCTGTGGACTCCTTCTTGGCCTCACCTGGAACTGGTGACTCTTATCCTCACTGGGCCTCACCCGATCTGGTGACTCTGGTTCTCACCTGTGGACCATTATGACCTGGATACTCTGGTCGACACCTGAGACTTACCTGGACATGATGACTCTGGAACCCTTCTGGGCGTCACTCTGACATGGTGACTCTGGTCCCCATCTGGATGTCACCTAGACCAGGTGAATCTGGAACCCCTCTAACCCTCAACTAGACCTGGTGACTCTGGTCCTCAAGTGGGCGTCACCAGGACCTAGTGAATATGCTCCCCACCTGCACCTCATCTGGACCTGGTGACTCTGGTTCTACCTGGGCATCATCGGGACATGGTTACTCTATTCCCCACTGGGATTAACCTGATCCTGGTAACTCTGGTCCTGAATTTGGCCTCTTCTGTACCAGGTTACTCTGGCTCCACCTGGGCCTCACCTGTAACTGGTGACTCTGATCCTAAGCATCGCCTCACCTGACCTGGTGACGGTGGTTCCCATCGTGACCTCACCTGGACCTCATGCCTCCGGTCCCACCTGGTCCTCACCACGACCTGGTGTCTCTGGTACCCACCTGGGTAGCATCAGGATATGGTTACACTCTTCACTAACAGTGACCCAGCCAGACCTATTAACTCTGGTCTTCAGCTGGGCCACACCTGGACATGGTGACACTGGTACCCACCTGGGTCTCACCTGGACATGTTGAGTCAGATCCCCACCTGGTCCTCACCTGTAACTGGGGATTCTCGTTCCCACATGGACATCATGTGGACCTGGTGGCTGCAGTGTTTCAAGCTTCTCATGTACCTCGTGACCCTGATCCCCACCAGGGCCTCACCGGGACCTGTTGAGTGTGGTTGCCCCCGGAACCTCACCTGGACCTGGTGATTCTGGTCTGCATCTGAGACTACCCTGGATCTGGTGACAGTGGTCCGCACCTGGGCTTCACCTGGATTTGGGGACTCCTGTCTCCATCTGGGCCTCACCTGGCCCTGTTGACCATGGTCCTCAACTGCGCAAAATTGGGACCCGGTGACTGTGTTCCACAACTGAACCTCACCTGGACTAGGTGACTCTGGTCCAACTTTGGGTCTCACCGTGCCCTAGTGACTGTGAACCCCACTTTGGCCTGACTTGGACCTGCTGACCCTGGTTGCCACCTGCGCCTGACCTTGAACTGTTGACTATGGTTCTTTCAAGGGACTCCTCTGGACCTGGTGATCCTGGTCCCCACCTGGGCCTCACTTGGACGTGGTGACTCTTGTCACCACCGGGGACTCACCTGGACCTGCTTACTGTGTTCCACACCTGGGCCTCATGTAGACCTGTTGACCATGGTCCCCATGCCGGCCTCACATGGACCTGTTGCCTCTGATCCCCACCGGGGCCTCACGTGTACCTGGTAACTCTGGTCCTCACCTGGGCCTCAATTGGACCTAGTGACTCTGGTCCCCACCTGGGCTTCACCTGGATCTGGTGACTCTGGTCCCCACCTGGACTTCACTTGGATCTGGTGACTCTGGTCCCCACCTGGACCTCTCCTGGACCTGGTGACTCTCTTTCCAACATGGATCTCACCTGGATCTGGTGACTCTCTTTCCAACATGGACCTCACGTGGATCTGGTGACTCTGGTCCCCACCAGGACCTCTCCTGCACCTGGTGACTCCTTTCCAACATGGACCTCACCTGGATCTGGTGACTCTGGTCCTCAGTTTGGCCTCACCTGGACCTGGTGTCTCTCGTCCCCATTTTGACCTAACTCAGAACTGCTGAATCTTGTCCCACCTAGACCGCATCCCGACCTGGTGACTCTTGTCCCCAGCTATGCCTCAATTCGACCTGATGAATCTGGTTTTCACGTGGGCCTCACATGGACCTGGGACTCAACTGGATAGAGTGGCTCTGGTTCCCACAAGGGGCTCACCAGATACTGCTGACTGTGGTCTTATTCTATGCCTCACCAACACCTAGTGATTCTGTTCCCCATCTGGGCCTGCATGGCCCTAGTGACTCTGGTCCTCACCCAGGCATCATTGGGACCTGGATACTCTATTCCACACCTGGGCCTCACTTTGACCAGGGACCTCTGGTCCCATTCTGGGCCTCAAACTAAACTGGTTACTCTGGTTACCACTCTGGGTCTCACCCTTACCTGGTGATTCTGATCACTGCTTGGGCTTCACTTGGGCCTGGTGAATCTGGTCCTTAGCTGGTCCGCACCTGGATCTCGTGACTGCTCGCCACCTGTGCCTCACCGGGACTTGGTGAATCCTCTTGCCACCTGTGCCTCACCTGGTCCTCGTGACTGTAGTCCCACCTGGACCTCACCTGGATCTGGTGTCTCTGGTTCCCATATGGGGCTCTCCTGGAACTGGTTCCTGTGGTCTCCATCTGGCGTCACCTGGAACACGATGACTCTGATCCATATTTGGGCCTCTCCTGGACCTGTTGACTCTGGTCCATACCTGGGCATCATTGAGACCTGGATACTCTCTTATATACCTGGGCCTCACGTGGACATGGTGACTGTGGTCCCACCTGGGCCTCACCTGGACGAGGTGAATGGTTCCCACAGGGACCTCGCCTGGACCTCTTGACTCAGGTCCTCATATGGGCATCATGGGACCTGGTTTCTCAGTTCCACATCGGGGCCTCCCCTGGACCTAGTGATTCTCGTCCCCTTCTGGGCCTCACCCTGACGTGGTGACTCTGGTCCGCACCTGGAAATCACCAGAACCGGGTGACTCTGGTCCCCGTCTGGGACTCACCCGGAGCTTGGGACACTGGTCCTCAACCAGGCCTCAGCAGGACCTGGTGAATCTACTCCTCACTTAGGCTTCGACTGGACCTGTGACTCTTTTCCCACCTGGCATCAATGGGACATGGTTACTCTGTTCCCCACCTGGGCCTCACCTGGACATGATAACTTTGCTCCGCACTTTGTCCTCAACTGCTGCTGATGACTCTGGACCCACCACCTAGGCCTCAATCTGGACCTGGTGACTGTGGTCCCCACCTGGGTCTCTAATGGACCTGGTGACTCTCGTTCCCACATGAATCACACCTGGACCTAGTGACTGTGGTGTTCTTGTAGACTCACTTTTACCTGGTGACTCTGGTCCCCACTAGGGCCTCTCCTGGATTTGGTGACTCTGGCCTGCTGGTTGGCCTCACCTGGACCTGGTGAGTGGGGTTGCCACCTGGCCCTGACACATACCTGGTGACTCAGGTCCCCACGTGGGCCTCTTGGACCTGGTGAATCTGGTCCTTACCTGGTCCTCTCCCAGACCCGGGGACTCTGGTCACCACCTGGTCCTCACCTGGACCTGGTGAATCTGGTCCCCACCTGGGCCTCACCCAGTCCTGGTGACTTTGTTCCCCACTGGACCTGATTGCTGTGGACTTTTTCTTGGCCTCACCTGGAACTGGTGACTCTGATCCTATCTGGGCGTCACCCAGACCTGGTGACTCTGGTCCTCACCTGTGCATCCTTTGTACCTGGTGACTCTGTTCCACACCTGAGCCTCTCCTGAACATCATGACTCTTGAACCTCTCTGGGCCTCACCCTGACCTGGTGACTCTGGTCCCCATCTGGATGTCACCTGGACCAGGTGGTTCTGGTATCCCTCTAGGGCTCAACCAGATCTGGTGATTCTGGTCCTCAACTGGGCCTCACCTGGACCTAGTGAATATGCTCCATCTGGGCCTCATTTGGACCTGGTGACTCTGGTCCCTCTCTGGGCATCATCGGGACATGGTTCCACAAATGACCTGCAGTTTGGCCTCACCTGGACCTGGTGAGTGGGGTTGACACCTGGGCCTCACACATACGTGGTGACACAGGTCCCCATGTGGGCTTCACTTGGACCTGGTGAATCTGGTCCTTACCTGGTCCTCACCCAGAACTGGTATGTCTGGTCACCACCTGTTAATCACATGGGCCTGGTGAATCTGGTCCCAATCTGGGCCTCACCCTGTCCTGGTGACTTTGTTCCCAACCTGGACCTGATTGCTGTGGACTCCTTCTTGGCCTCACCTGGAACTGGTGACTCTGATCCTAACTGGGCCTCACCCAGATCTGGTGACTCTGGTCCTCACCTGTGGACCATTATGATCTGGATACTTTGTTCCAAACCTCAGCCTCACCTGGACATGATGGCTCTGGAACCCCTCTAGACCTCACCCTGACCTGGTGAGGCTGGTCCCCATCTGGATGTCACCTGGACCAGGTGATTCTGTACTGCGATAGTCCTCAACCAGATCTGGTGCCTCTGGTCTTCAACTGGGCCTCACCTGGACCTAGTGAATAGCTCCATCTGGGCCTCATTTGCACCTGGTTACTCTGGTCCCTACCTGGGCATCATCGGGACATGGTTCCACAGCATGGCCCGCAGGTTGGCCTCACCTGGACATGGTAAGTCCTGTCCCTACCTGGGCATCATCGGGACATGGTTCCTCTGCATGGCCTGCATGTGGCCTCACCTGGACCTGTTGAGTGGCGTTGCCACCTGGGCCTCACCCATACCTGGTGACTCAGGTTCCCACGTGGGCCTCACTTGGACCTTGGTAATCTGGTCCTTACCTGGTGCTCACCCGGAACTGGTAACTCTGGTCACCACCTGGGAATCACCTGGACCTGGTGAATCTGGTCCCCATCTGGGCCTCACCCAGTCCTGGTGACTTTGTTCCCCACATGGACCTGATTGCTGTGGACTCCTTCTTGGCCTCACCTAGAACTGGTGACTCTGATCCTAACTGGGCCTAACCCAGATCTGGTGACTCTGGTCCTCACCTGTGGACCATTATGACCTGGATACTCTGTTCCACACCTGAGCCTCACCTGGACCTGATGACTCTTAAACCTCTCTTGTCCTCAGCCTGACATGGTGACGCTGGTCCCCATCTGGATGTCACCTAGAACAGGTGAACCTTGTACCCCTCCAGGTCTCAAGTAGACCTGGTGACTCTGGTGCTCAACTGGGCCTCATCAGGACCGAGTGAAAATGCTCCCCACCTGCGCCTCAATTGGACCTGTTGACTCTGGTTCTACCTAGGCATCATCGGGACATGGTTACTCTATTCCCCACTGGGACTGACCTGATCCTGGTAACTCTGGTCCTGACTTTGGCGTCTTCTGTACCAGATGACTCTGGCTCCACCTGGGCCTCACCTGTAACTGGTGAGTCTGATCCTAAGCATGGCCTAACCTGACCTGGTGACTGTGGTTCCCAATGGGACCTCATCTGGACCTCATGTCTCCGGTCCCACCTGGGCCTCACCAGGACCTAGTGTCTCTGGTACCCACCTGGGTAGCATCAGGATATGGTTACACTGTTCACTAACAGTGACCCAGCCGGACCTATTAACTCTGGTCTTCACCTGGGCCACACCTGGACATGGTGACACAGGTCCCCACGTGGACCTCACGTGGAACTGTTGAATCTTGTCCTTACCTGGTCCTCACCCGGAACTGGTAAGTCTGGTCAAGACCTGTAAGTCACCTGGACCTGGTGAATCTGGTCCCCATCTGGGCCTCACACAGTCCTGGTGAATTTGTTGCCCACCTGGACCTGATTGCTGTGGACTCCTTCTTCGCCTCAACTGGAACTTGTGACTCTGCTCCTAACTGGGCCTCACCCAGATCTGGTGACTCTGGTCCTCACCTGAGGACAATTATGATCTGGATACTCGGTTCCACACCTGAGCCTCACCTGGACATGATGACTCTTAATCCCCTCTGGGCCTCACCCTGACAAGGTGACTCTGGTCCCATCTGGATGTCACCTAGACCAGGTGAATCTGGTACCCCTCTAGGTCTCAACTAGACCTGGTGACTCTGGTCCTAAACTGGGACTCACTGGGACCTAGTGAAGATGCTCCCTCCTGCGCCTCATCTCGATCTGGTGACTGGTTCTAAGTGGGCATCATCGGGACATGGTTACTCTATTCCACACTGGGACTGACCTGATCCTGGTAACTCTGGTCCTGACTTTGGCCTATTCTGTACCAGGTGACTCTGGCTCCACCTGGGCCTCACCTGTAACTGGTGACTCTGATCCTAATCATCGTCTCACCTGACCTGGTGACTGTGGTTCCCATCGGGATCTCACCTGGCCCTCATGTCTCTGGTCCGACCTGGTCCTCACCAGGACCTAGTGTCTCTGGTACCCACCTGGGTAGCATCAGGATATGGTTACACTGTTCACTAACAGTGACCCAGCCGGACCTATTAACTCTGCTCTTCACCTGGGCCACACCTGGACTTGGTGATTCTGGTCTGCACCTGAGACTGCCCTTGAACTGGTGACTGTGGTCCCCACCTACGCTTCACCTGGATTTGGGGACTCCGGTACCCATCTGGGCCTCACCTGGTCCTGTTGACCATGGTCCTCAACTGGGCAAAATTGGTACCCGGTGACTGTGTTCCACAACTGGACCTCACCTGGACCAGGTGACTCTGGTCCCCCTCTGGGTGTCAATGTGCCCTAGTGACTGTGAAACCCACTTTGGCCTGACTTGGACCTGCAGACCCTGGTTGCCACCTGCGCCTGACCTCGAAATGTTGACTCTGGTTCTTGCAAGGTCCTGCCCTAGACCTGGTGATCCTGGTACCCACCTGGGCCTCACCTGGACGTGGTAACACTTGTCACCACCGGGGACTCACCTGGACCTGCTTACTGTGTTCCACACCTGGGCCTCAAGTAGATCTGTTTACCATGATCCCCAAGCCGGCCTCACATCGACCTGTTGCCTCTGATCATCATCGGGGACTCACGTGTACCTGGTAACTCTGGTCCTCACCTGGGCCTCATCTGGACCTAGTGACTCTGGTCCCCACCTGGGCTTGACCAGAATCTGGTGACTCTGGTCCCCACCTGGACTCACCTGGATCTGGTGGCTCTGGTTCCCACCTGGACTTCACCTGGGTCTGGTGACTCTGTTCCCCACCTGGACCTCTCCAGGACCTGGTGACTCTCTTTCCAACATGGACCTCACCTGGATCTGGTGACTCTGGTCCTCAGTTTGGCCTCAACTGGACCTGGTGTTTCTCGTCACCACTTTGACCTAACTCAGAACTGCTGAATATTGCCCCACCTAGGCCGCACCCAGACCTGGTGACTCTTGTCCCCAGCTATGCCTCAATTCGTCCTAATGAATCTGGTCCTCACGTGGGCCTCACATGGACCTGGGACTCAGGTGGATAGAGTGGCCCTGGTTCCCACAAGTGGCTCACCTGATACTGCTGACTGTGGTCTTATTCTATGCCTCACCAGGACCTAGTGATTCTGGTCCCCATCTGGGCCTGCATGGCCCTAGTGACTCTGGTCGTCACCCTGGATCATTGGGACCTGGATACTCTATTCCACACCTGAGCCTCAATTTGACCAGGGACCTCTGGTCCCATTCTGGGCTTCAAAATAAACTGGTTACTCTGGTTCCCCCTCTGGGCCACACCCTTACCTGGTGACTCTGGTCACCCCTTGGGCTTCACTTGGGCCTGGTGAATCTGGTCCTTAGCTGGTCTGCACCTGGATGTGTTGACTGTTCGCCACCTGGTCCTCACCTGGACTTGGTGAATCCTGTTGTCACCTGCGCCTCACCAGGACCTTGTGACTGTGGTCCCACCTGGACCTCACCTTGATCTGGTGGCTCTGGTTCCCATATGGGGCTCTCCTGGACCTGGTTCCTGTGGTCTCCATCTGGCCTCACCTGAAACACAATGACTCTGATCCATATTTGAACCTCTACTGGACCTGTTGACTCTGGTCCTTACCTGGGCATCTTTGGGAGCTGGATACTCTCTTATATAACTGGGCCTCACCTGGACCTGGTGACTGTGGTCCCACCTGGCCCGCACCGGGACGAGGTGACTCGTTCCCACAGGGATCTCACCTGGACCTGGTAACTCAGGTCCTCATATGGGCATCATGGGACCTGGTTTCTCAGTTCCACATCAGGGCCTCACCTGGACCTAGTGATTCTCGTCCCCCTCTGGGCCTAACCCTGACGTGGTGACTCTGGTCCCCACCTGGATATCACCATAATCGGGTGACTCTGTTCCCCCTCTGGGACTCACCCAGAGCTGGGGACATTGGTCCTCAACTGGGCCTCAACAGGACCTGGTGAATCTACTCCTCACTTAGGCCTCGTTGGGACCTTGTGACTCTTTTCCCACCTTTCATCAATGGGACATGGTTACTCTGTTCCCCACCGGCGCCTCACCTGGACATGATAACTTGGCTCCACACTTTGGCCTCAACTGGTCCTGATGACTCTGGTCTCCCCACCTAGGCCTCAATCTAGACCTGGTGACTGTGGTCCCCACCTGGGTCTCTCCTGGACCTGGTGACTCTCGTTCCCACATGAACCACACCTGGACCTGGTGACTGTGGTGTTCTGGTAGACTCACATTTACCTGGTGACTCCGGTCCCCACTAGGGCCTCACGTGGATCTGGTGACTCTGACCTGCAGGTTGGCCTCACCGGGACCTGGTGAGTGAGTTGCCACCAGGGCCTCACCCATACCTTGTGACTCAGGTCCCAACGTGGGCCTCTTGGACCTGGTGACTCTGGTCCTCACCTGGGCATCATTGGTACCCGGTGACTCTGTTCCAAACCTGAGCCTCACCTGGACATGATGACTCTGGAACTTCTCTGGGCCTCACCCTGATCTGGAGACTCTGGTCCCCATCTCGATGTCACCTTGACCAGGTGATTCTGGTACCCCTCTAGTCCTCAACCAGATCTGGTGACTCTGGTCCTCAACTGGGCCTCACCGGGACCTAGTGAATATGCTCCATCTGGGCCTCATTCGAACCTGGTGACTCTGTTCCCTACGTGGGCATCATTGGGACATGGTTCCACTGCATAGCCTGAAGGTTGGCCTCACCTGGACCTGGTAAGTCTGGTCCCTACGTGGGCATCATCGGGACATGGTTCCTCTGCATGGCCTGCACGTTGGTCTCACCTGGACCTGGTGAGTGGGATTTCCACCTGGGCCTCACCCATACCTGGAGACACAAGTCCCCACGTGGGCCTCACTTAGCCCTGGTGAATCTGGTCCTTACCTGGTCCTCACCTGGAACTGGTAACTCTCGTCACCACCTGGGAATCACCTGGACCTGGTGAATCTGGTCCCCATTTGGGCCTCACCCAGTCTTGGTGACTTTGTTCCCAACCTGGACCTGATTGCTGTGGACTCCTTCTTGGCCTCACCTGGAACTGGTGACTCTGATCCTAACTGGACCTCACCCAGATCTGGTGATTTTGGTCCTCACCTGTGGAACAATACGACCTGGATACTCTGTTCCACACCTGAGCCTCACCTGAACATGATGACTCTGGATCCCCTCTGGGCCTCAACCTTACATGGTGACTCTGGTCCCCATCTGGATGTCACCTAGACCAGGTGAATCTGGTACCCCTCTAGGCCTCAACTTGACCTGGTGACTCTAGTCCTCAACTGGGCCTCACTGGGACATAGTGAACATACTCCCCACCTGCGCCTCATCTGGACCTGGTGACTCTGGTTTTACCAGGGCATCATCAGGAAATGGTTACCCTATTCCCCACTTGGAGTGAACTGATCCTGGTAACTCAGGTCCTGACTTTGGCCTCTTCTGTACCAGGTGACTCTGGCTCCTCCTGGGCCTCACCTGTAACTGGTGACACTGATCCTAAGCATGGCCTCACCTGACCTGGTGACTGTGGTTCTCATGGGACCTCACCTGGACCTCATGTCTCTGGTCCCACTTGGGCCTCACCAGTACCTGGTGTATCTGGTACCCACCGGGGTAGCATCAGGATATGGTTACACAGTTCACTAACAGTGACCCAGCTGGAACTATTAACTCTGGTCTTCACCTGGGCCACACCTGGACATGGTGACACTGGTTCCCACCTGGGTCTCACCTGGACATGGTGAGTCGGATCCCCACCAGATCCTCACGTGTAACTGTTGATTCTCGTTCCCACGTGGACATCACGTGGAAATAGTGGCTGCATTGTTTATAGCTTCTCATGTACCTCGTGACTCTCGTCCCCACCAGGGCCTCACCGGGATCTGGTGAGTGTGGTTGCCACCTGCAACTCACCTGGACCTGGTGAATCTGGTCTGACATGAGACTATCCTGGATCTGGTGACTGTGGTCCCACCTGGTCTTCACCTAGATTTGGGGACTCCAATCCGCATCTGGACCTCACCTGGTCCTGGTGACCATGGTCCTCAACTGGGCAAAATTGGGACCCGATGACTGTGTTCTACAACTGGACCTCAACTGGACCAGGTGACTCTGGTCCCCCTCTGGGTCTCACCGTGCCCTAGTGACTGTGAAACCCACTTTGCCCTGACTTGGACCTGCTGACCCTGGTTGCTCCCTGCGCCTGACCTCGAACTGTTGACTCCGGTCCTTTCAAGGGCCGCCCCTCGACCTGGTGATCCTGGTCCCCACCTCGGCTTCACCTCGACGTGGTGACTCTTGTAACCACCGGGAACTCACCTGGATCTGCTTACTGTGTTCCACATCTGGGCCTCAAGTAGACCTGTTGACCATGGTCCCCAAGCCGGCCTCACATGGACCTGTTGCCTCTGATCCCCACCGGGGCCTCACGTGTACCTGGTAACTCTGGTCCTCACCTGGGCCTCATCTGGACCTAGTGACTCTGGTCCCCACCTGGGCTTCACCTGGATCTGGTGACTCTGGTCCCCACCTGGACCTCTCCTGGACTTGGTGACTCTCTTTCCAACATGGACCACACCTGGATCTGGTGACTCTGGTCCTCAATTTTGCCTCATCTGGACCTGGTGTCTCTCGTCCCCACTTTGACCTAACTCAGAACTGCTGAATCTTACCCCACCTAGGCCGCACCCAGACCTGGTGACTCTTGTCCCCAGCTATGCCTCAATTCGACCTGATGAATCTCGTCCTCACGTGGGCCTCACAGGGACCTGGGACTCAGCTGGATAGAGTGGCTCTGGTTCCCACAAGGGGCTCACCTGATACTGCTGACTGTGGTCTTATTCTATGCCTCACCAGGACCTAGTGATTCTGTTCCCCATCTGGGCCTGCATGGCCCTAGTGACTCTGGTCTTCACCCAGGCATCATGGGACCTAGATACTCTATTCCACGCCTGGATCTCACTCTGACCAGGGACCTCTGGTCCCATTCTGGGCCTCAAATTGAACTGTTTACTCTAGTTCCCCCTCTGGGCCTCACCCTTACCTGGTGACTCTGGTCACCCCTTGGGCTTCACTTGGGCGTGGTGAGTCTGGTCCTTACCTGGTCCTCTCCCAAGCCCGGGGACTCTGGTCAACACCTGGGCCTCACCTGGACTTGATGACTCTGGATCCCCTCTGGGCCTCACCCTGACCTGGTGACTCTGGTCCCCATCTGGATGTCACCTGGACCAGGTGATTCTGGTACCCCTCTAGGCCTCAACAAGTTCTGGGAACCTGGTCCTCAACTGGGCCTCACCTGGACCTAGTGAATATGCTCCATCTGGGCCTCATTTGTACCTGGTGACTCTGGTCACTACCTGGGCAACATCGGGACATGATACCACTGCATGGCCGGCAGGTTGGACTCACCTAGACCTGGTAACTCTGGACCCTCCCTGTGCATCATCGGGACACGGTTCTTCTGCATGGCCTGCACGTATGCCTCACCTGGCCCTGGTGAGTGAGTTTGCCACCTGGGCCTCACCGATACCTGGTGACACAGGTCCCGACGTGGGCCTCACTTAGACCTGGTGAATCTTGTCCTTACCTGGTCCTCACCGGAACTGGTAACTCTGGTCACCACTTGGGAATCACCTGGACCAGTGAATCTGGTCCCCATCTGGGCCTCACCCAGTCCTGGTGACTTTGTTCCCCACCTGGACCTCATTGCTGTGGACTCTTTCTTGGCCTCACCTGGAACTGGTGACTCTGATCCTATCTGCGCGTCACCTAGATCTGGTGACTCTGGTCCTCACCTGGGCATCATTGGTACCTGGTTACTCTGTTCCACACCTGAGCCTCACCTGGACATGATGACTCTGGAACCTCTCTGGGACTCACTCTGACCTGGAGACTCTGGTTCCCATCTCGATGTCACCTGAACCAGGTGATACTGGTATCCCTCTAGGCCTAAACCAGATCTGGTTACTCTTGTCCTCAAATGGGCCTCACCTGGACCTAGTGAATTTGTTCCATCTGGGCCTCATTTGGACCTGGTGACTCTGGTCCCTACCTGGGCATCATCGGGACATGGTTCCACAGCATCGCCTGTAGGTTGGCCTCACCTGGACCTGGTAAATCTAGTCCCTACCTGGGCATCATCGGGACATGGTTCCTCTGCATGGCCTGTAGGTTGGCCTCACCTGGACCTGGGGAGTGGGGTTGCCACCTGGGCCTCACACATGCATAGTGACATAGGTCCCCACGTTGGCCTCACTTGGACCTGGTGAATCTTGTCCTTTCCTGGTCCTCACCCAGAACTGGTAACTCTGGTCACAACCTGGGAATCACCTGGACCTGGTGAATCTGTTCCCCATCTGGGCCTCACCCATTCCTGCTGACTTTGTTCCCCACCTGGATCTGATTGCTGTGGACTCCTTCTTGGCCTCACCTGGAACTGGTGACTGTGATCCTAACTGGGCCTCACCCAGATCTGGTGACTCTGGTCCTCACCTGTGGACCATTATGACCTGGATACTCTGTTCCACACCTTACCTCACCTGGACATGATGACTCTGGATCCCCTCTGGGCCACAGCCTGACATGGTAACTCTGGACCCCATCTGGATGTCACCTAGACCAGGTGAATCTGGTACCCCTCTAGGCCTAAAATAGCCCGGTGGCCTCTTGTCCTCATCTGGGCCTCACCGGGACCTAGAGAATATGCTCCCCACCTGCGCCTCATCTGGACGTTGTGACTCGGGTTCTTCCTGGACATCATCGGGACATGGTTACTCTCTTCCCCACTGGGACTGTCATGATCCTGGTAATTCTGGTCCTGACTTTCACCTCTTCTATACCAGGTGACTCTGGCTCCACCTGGGCCTCACCTGTAACTGTTGACTCTGATCCTAAGCATGGCCTCACCTGACCTGGTGACTGTGGTTCCCATCGGGACCTCAACTGGACCTCATGTCTCTGGTCCCACCTGGGCCTCACCGGGACCTGGTGTCTCTGGTACCCACCTGGGTAGCATCAGGTTATGGTTACACTGTTCTCTAACAGTGACCCACCCGGACCTATTAACTCTGGTCTTCACCTGGGCCACACCTGGACATGGTTACACTGGTTCCCAATTGTGTCTCACCTGGACATGGTGAGTCAGATCCCCGCCTGGTCCTCACCTGTAACTGGTGATTCTCGTTCCCACATGGGCATCATGTGGACCTGGTGGCTGCAGTGTTTCTAGCTTCTCATATACCTCGTGACTCTGGTCCCCACCAGGGCCTCACCTGGACCTGGTGTGTGTGTTTGCCACCTGCATCTCACCTGGCCCTGGTGATTCTGGTCTGCACCTGAGACTACCCTGGATCTGGTGACTGTGGTCCCCACCTGGGCTTCACCTGGATTTGGGGACTCCGGTCCCCATCTGGGCCTCACCTGGCCCTGTTGACCATGGTCCACAACTGGGCAAAATTGGGACCCGGTCACTGTGTTCCACAACTGTACCTCACCTGGAACAAGTGACTCTGGTCCCCCTCTGGATCTCACCATGCCCTAGTGACTGTGAACCCCACTTTGGCCTGACTTGGACCTGCTGACCCTGGTTGCCACCTGCGCCTGACCTCGAAATGTTGACTCTGGTACTTTCAAGGGCCTCCCCTGGACATGGTGATCCTGGTGCCCACATGGGCCTCACCGGGACCTGGTGACTCTTGTCACCACAGGGCACTCACCTGGACCTGGTTACTGTGTTCCACACCTGGGCCTCAATAGACCTTTTGACGATGGTCCTCGCCGGCCTCACATGGACCTGTTGCCTCTGACCCCACCGGGGCCTCACTTGTACCTGGTAACACTGGTCCTCACCTGGGTCTCATCTCGACCTAGTGATTCTGGTCCCCACCTTGGCTTCACCTGGGTCTGGTGACTCTGGTACCCACCTGGACTTCACCTGGACCTGGTGACTCTGGTCCCGACCTGGGCCTCTCCTGGACCTGTTGACTCTCTTTCCAACTTGGAACTCTCATGGATCTGGTGACTCTGGTACTCAGTTTGGCCTCACCTGGACCTGGCGTCTCTCGTCCCCATTTTGACCTAACTCAGAACTGATGAATCTTGCCCCAACTAGGCTGCACCCAGACCTGGTGACTCTTGTCCCCAGCTATGCCTCAATTCGACCTGATGAATCTGGTCCTCAAGTGAGCCTCACATGGACCTGGGACTCAGCTGGATAGAGTGGCTCTGGTTCCGGTAAGGGGCTCAAATGATACTGCTGACTGTGGTCTTATTCTATGCCTCAACAACACCTAGTGATTCTGTTCCCCATCTGGGCCTGCATGGCCCTAGTGACTCTGGTCCTCACCCAGGCATCATTGGGACCTGGATACTCTATTCCACACCTGGGCCTCACTCTGAACAGGGACCTCTGGTCCCATTCTGGGCCACAAACTAAACTAGTTACTCTGGTTCCCCCCTCGGGGTCTCACCCTTACCTGGTGACTCTGGTCACCCCTTGGGCTTCATTTGGGCCTGGTGAATCTGGTCTTTAGATTGTCCTCACTTGGATCTGGTGACAGCTCACCACCTGGGCCTCACCTGGACATGGTGAATCCTGTTGCCACCTGCGCCTCACCTGGACCTTGTGACTGTGGTCCCACCTGGACCTCTCCTGGATCTCGTGGCTCTGGTTCCCATATGGGGCTCTCCTGGACCTGATTCCTGTGGTCTCCATCAGACCTCACCTGGAACACAATGACTCTGAACCATATTTGAACCTCTCCTGGACCTGTTGACTCTGGTCCTTACCTGGGCGTCGTTGGGACCTGGATACTCTCTTATATACCTGGGCCTCACCTGGACCTGGTGACTCTGATCCCACCTGGGCCTCACCTGGACGAAGTGTCTGGTTCCCTCAGGGACCTCACCTGGACCTGGTGACTCAGGTCCTCATATGGGCATCATGGGACCTGGTTTCAGTTCCACATCGGGGCCTCTCCTGGACCTAGTGATTCTCGCCCCCTCTGGGCCTCACCCTGACGTGGTGACTCTGGTCCCCACCTGGATATCACCAGAACCGGGTGACTCTGGTCCCCCTCTGGGACTCACCCGGATCTGGGGACACTGGTCCTCAACTGGGCCTCAGCAGGACCTGGTGAATCTACTCCTCACTTAGGCCTCGACTGGACCTGTGACTCTTTTCCCACCTAGGATCAATGGGACATGGTTACTCTGTTCCCCACTTGGGCCTCACCTGGACATGATAACTTTGCTCCGCACTTTGGCCTCAACTGGTACTGATGACCCTGGACCCACCACCAAGGCCTCAATCTGGACCTGGTGACTGTGGTCCCCACCTGGGTTTCACCTGGACCTGGTGACTCTCGTTCCCAAATGAATCACACCTGGACCTGGTGACTGTGGTGTTCTTGTAGATTCAATTTTACCTGGTGACTGGTCACCACTAAGGCCTCACCTGGAACTGGTGACTCTGGCCTGCAGGTGGGACTCACCTGTACCTGGTGAGTGGGGTTGCCCCCTGGGCCTCACCCTTACCTGGTGACTCAGGTCCCCACGTGGGCCTCTTGGACCTGGTGAATCTGGTCCTTACCTGGTCCTCTTCCAGACCCGGGGACTCTGGTCACCACCTGGGCCTCATCTGGACCTGGTGAATCTGGTCCCCATCTGGGCCTCACCCAGTTCTGCTGACTTTGTTCCCCACCTGGACCTGATTGCTGTGGACTCTTTCTTGGCCTCACCTGGAACTGGTGACTCTGATCCTATCTAGGCGCCAGCCAGACCTGGTGATTCTGGTCCTCACCTGGGCATCCTTGGTACCTAGTGACTCTGTTCCACACCTGAGGCTCACTTGAACATGATGACTCTTGAACCACTCTGGGCCTCACCCTGAACTAGTGACTCTGGTACCCATCTGGATGTCACCTGGACCAGGTGATTCTGGTATCCCTCTACGCCTCAACAAGATCTGGTGACTATGGTCCTCAACTGGGCTTCACCTGGACCTAGTGAATATGCCCCATCTGGGCCTCATTTGGACCTGGTGACTCTGGTCCCTACCTGGGAATCATCGGGACATGGTTCCACAGCATGGCCTGCAGGTTGGCCTCACCTGGACCCGGTAAGTGGGATTGCCAACTGGGCCTCACCCATATCTGGTGACACAGATCCCCACGTGGGCCTCACTTGGACCTGGTGAATCTGGTCCTTACCTGGTCCTCAACCGGAACTGGTATCTCTGGTCACCACATGGGAATCACATGGGCCTGGTGAATCTTGTCCCCATCTGGGCCTCACCCAGTCCTGGTGACTTTGTTCCTCACATGGACATGATTGTTGTGGACCCCTTCTTGGCCTCACCTTGAACTTGTGACTCTGAACCTAACTGGGCCTCACCCAGATCTGGTGACTCTGGTCCTCTCCTGTGGACCATTATGACCTGGATACTGTGTTCCAAACCTCAGCCTCACCTGGACATGATGACTATGGAACCCCTCTGGGCCTCAGTCTGACATGGTGACTCTGGTCCCCATCTGGATGTCACCTAGACGAGGTGAATCTGGTACCACTCTAGGCCTCAACTTGACCTTGCGACTCTGGTCCTCAACTGGGCCTCACCGGGACCTAGTGAACATGCTCCCGACCTGTGCCTCATCTGGACCTGGTGACTCTGGTTCTACCTGGGCATCATCGGGACATGGTTACTCTATTCCCCACTGGGACTGACCTGATCCTGGTAACTCTGGTCCTGACTTTGGCCTCTTCTGTACCAGGTGACTCTGGCTCCACCTGGGTCTCATCTGTAACTTGTGACTCTGATCCTAAGCATGGCCTCACCTGACCTGGTGACTGTGGTTCCCATCGGGACCTCACCTGGACCTCATGTCTCCGGGCCAAACTGGGCCTCACCAGGACCTTGTGTCTCTGGCACCCACCTGGAGAGCATCAGGATATGGTTACACTGTTCACTAACAGTGACCCAGGCGGACCTATTAACTCTGCTCTTCACCTGGGCCACACCTGGACATGGTGATACTGGTCTGCACCTAAGACTACCCTTGATCTGGTGACTGTGGTCCCCACCTGGGCTTCACCTGGATTTGGATACTCCGGTCCCCATCTGGGCCTCACCTGGCCCTGTTGACCATGGTTCTCAACTGGGCAAAATTGGGACTCGTTGACTGTGTTCCACAACTGGACCTCTCCTGGACCAGGTGACTCTGGTCCCCCTCTGGATGTCACCGTGCCCTAGTGACTGTGAACCCCACTTTGGCCTGACTTGGACCTGCTGACCCTGGTTGCCACCTGCGCCTGACCTCGAACTGTTGACTCTGGTTCTTTTAATGGCCTCCCCTGTACCTGGTGATCCTTGTGCCCACCTTGGCCTCACCTGGACGTGGTGACTCTTGTCACTACCGGGGACTCACATGGAACTGGTTACTGTGTTCCACACCTGGGCCTCAAGTAGATCTGTTGACCATGGTCCCCAAGACGGCCTGACATAGACCAGTTGCCTCTGATCCTCACCTGGGCCTCGCGTGTACCTGGTAACTCTGGTCCTCATCTGGGAGTCATCTGAACCTAGTGACTCTGGTCCCCACCTGGGCTTCACCTGCATCTGATGACTCTGGTCCCCACCTGGACTTCACCTGGATCTGGTGACTCTGGTCCCCACCTGGACCTCTCCTGGTCCTGCTGACTCTCTTTCCATCATGGACCTCACCTGGATCTGGTGACTCTGGTCCTCAGTTTGGCCTCACCTGGAATTGGTATCTCTCGTCCACTCTTTGACCTAACTCAGAACTGCTGAATCTTACCCCACCTAGTCCGCACCCTGACCTGGAGACTCTTGTCCCCCCTATGCCTCAATTCAACCTGATGAATCTGGTCCTCACGTGGGCCTTACATGGACCTGAGACTCAGCTGGATAGAGTGGCTCTGGTTCCCACAAGGGGCTCACCTGATACTGGTGACTGTGGTCTTATTCTATGCCTCACCAGGACCTAGTGATTCTATTCCCCATCTGGGCCTGCATGGCCCTAGTGACTCTGGTCCTCACCCAGGCATCATTGGGACTTGGATACTCTATTCCACACCTAGGCTTCACTTTGAACAGGGACCTCTGGTCCCATTCAGGGCCTCAAACTAAACTGGTTACTCTGGTTCCCCCTCTGGGCCTCACCCTTTCCTGGTGACCCTGGTCACCCTTTGGGCTTCACTTGGGCCTGTTTAATCTGGCGCTTAGCTGGTCCGCACTTCGATGTGGTGAATGGTCGCCACCTGGTCTTCACCTGGACTTGGTAATCCTGTTGCCACCTGCGCCTCACCTGGACCTTGTGACTGTGTTCCCACCTGGAACTCACCTGGATCTGGTGGCTCTGGTTCCCATATGGGGCTCTCCAGGACCTGGTTCCTGTGGTCTCCATCTGGCCTTACCTGGAACACAATGACTCTGATCCATATTTGGGCCTCTCCTGGACCTGTTGACTCTGGTCCTTACCTTGGCATCATTGGGACCTGAACACTCTCTTATAAACCTGTGCCTAACCTGGACCTGGTGACTCTGGTCCCACCTGGGCCTCACCTGGACGAGGTGACTGGTTCCCACAGGGAACTCACCTGGTTCTGGTGACTCAGGTCCTCATATGGGCATCATGGGACTTGGTTTCTCAGTTCCACCTTGGGGCCTCCCCTGGACCTAGTGATTCTCGTCCCACTCTGAGTCTCACCCTGACGTGGTAACTCTGGTCCCCCATCTGGATATCACCAGAACCGGCTGATTCTGGTCCCCCTCTAGGACTCACCCGGAGCTGGGGACACTGGTCTTCACCCGGCCTCAACAGGACCTGGTGAATCTACTCACTTAGGCCTCGTCTGGACCTTGTGACTCTTTTCCCACCTGGCATCAATGGGACATGGGTAGACTGTTCCCCACCTGGGCCTCACCTGGACACGATAACTTTGCTTCACACTTTGGCCGCAACTAGTCCTGATGACTCTGGTCCCCCCACCTAGGCCTCAATCTGGACCTGGTGACTGTGGTCCCCACCTGGGTCTCACCTGGACCTGGTGACTCTCGTTCCCACATGAACCACACCTGGACCTGGTGACTGTGGTGTTTTTGTAGACTCACGTTTAACTGGTGACTCCGGTCCCCACTAGGGCCTCACCTGGATCTGGTGACTCTGACCTGCAGGTTGGGCTCACCTGTACCTTGTGAGTGGGGTTGCCACCTGGGCCTCACCCATACCTGGTGACTCAGGTCCCCACGTGGGCCTCTTGGATCTGGTGAATCTGGTCCTTACCTGGTCCTCTCCCGGACCCGGCGACTCTGGTCACCACCTGGGCCTCACCTGGATCTGGTGAATCTGGTCCCCATGTGCGTCTCACCCAGTCCTGGTGATTTTGTTCCCCACCTGGACCTGATTGCTGTGCACGCTTTCTTGGCCTCACCTGGAATTGGTGACTCTGATCCTATCTGCGTGACAACCAGACCTGGTGACTCTGGTCCTCACCTGGGCATCATTGGTACCTGGTGACTCCGTTCCGCACCTGAGGCTCACATGGACATGATGACTCTGGAACCTCTCTGGGCCTCACCCTGACCTGGTGACTCTGGTCCCCAACTGGATGTCACCTGGACCAGGTGATTCTGGTACCACTCTAGGCCTCAACCAGATCTGGTGACTCTGGTCCTCAACTAGGCCTCACCTTGACCCAGTGAATATGCTCCATGTGGGCCTCTTTTGGACCTGGTGCCTCTGGTCCCTACCTGAGCATCATCGGGACTTGGCTCCACTGCATGGCCGGCAGGTTGGCCTCACCTGGACCTGGTAACTCTGGTCCCTACCTGGGCATCATCAGGACACGGTTCCTCTGCATGGCCTGCAGGTTGGCCTCACCTGGCCCTGGTGAGTGGGGTTGCCACCTGGGCCTCACCCATACCTGGTGACTCGGGTCCCCACGTGGGACTCTTGGACCTGATGAATCTGGTTCTTACCTGGTCCTCTCCCAGACCCGGGGACTCTGGTCACCACATGGACCTGATTGCTGTGGACACCTTCTTGGCCTCACCTGGCACTGATGACTCTGATCCTAACTGGGCCTCACCCAGATCTCCTGACTCTGGTCCTCACCTGTGGACCATTATGACCTGGATACTATGTTCCACACCTGAGCCTCACCTGGACCTGATGACTCTTAATCCTCTCTGGGCCTCAGCCTGATATGGTGACTCTGGTCCCCATCTGGATCTCACCTAGACCAGGTGAATCTTGTACCCCTCCAGGCCTCAACTAGACCTGATGACTCTGGTGCTCAAATGGGCCTCATCGGGACCGAGTGAAAATGCTCCCCCCTTCGCTACAATTGGACCTGTTGACTCTGGTTCTACCTAGGCATCATCGGGACATGGTTACTCTATACCCCACTGGGACTGATCTGATCCTTGTAACTCTGGTCCTGACTTTGGCCTCCTCTGTACCAGGTGACTCTGGCTCCACCTGGGCCTCACCTGTAACTGGTGACTCTGATTCTAAGCATGGCCTAACCTGACCTGGTGACTGTGGTTCCCAATGGTATCTCACCTGGACCTCATGTCTCTGGTCCCACCTGGGCCTCACCAGGACATAGTGTCTATGGTACCCACCTGGGTAGCATCAGGATATAGTTACACTGTTCATTAACAGTGACCCAGCCAGACCTATTAACTCCGGTCTTCACCTGGGCCACACCTGGACATGGTGACCCTCGTTCCCACCTGGGTCTCACCTGGACATGGTGAGTCGGATCCCCACCTGGTCCTCACCTGTAACTGGTGATTCTCGTTCCCAACTGGACATCATGTGGACTTGGTGGCTGCAGGGTTTCTAGCTTCTCATATACCTCGTGACTCTGGTCCCCACCAGGGCCTCACCGGGACCTGGTGAGTGTGTTTGCCACTTGCACCTCACCTTGACCTGATGAATCTGGTCTGCACCTGAGACTGCCCAGGATCTGGTGACTGTGGTCCCACCTGTGCCTCACCTGGACGAGGAGACTGGTTCCCGCAGGGACCTCACCTGGACCTCGTGGCTTAGGTCCTCATATGGGCATCATGGGACCTGGTTTCTCAGTTCCACATCGGTGCCTCACCTGGACCTAGAGATTCTCGTCCCGCTCTGGGCCTCACCCTGACGTGGTGACTCTGGTCCCCACCTGGATATCACCAGAACTGGGTGACTCTGGTCCCCCTCTGGGACTCACCCGGAGCTGAGGACACTGCTCCTCAACTGGGCCTCAACAGGACCTGGTGAATCTCCTCCTCACTTAGGCCTCGACTGGACCCGGTGACTCTTTTCCCACCTTGCACCAATGGGACTTGGTTACTCTGTTCCCCACCTGGGCCTCACCTGGACATGATAACTTTGCTCCGTACTTTGGCCTCAAATGTTCCTCATGACTCTGGCCCCCCACCTAGGCCTCAATCTGGACCTGGTGACTGTGGTCCCCACCTGGGTCTCACCTGGACCTGGTGACTCTTGTTCCCACATGAACCACACCAGGACCTGGTGACTGTGGTGTTCTTGTAGACTCACATTTACCTGGTGACTCCGGTCCCCACTAGGGCCTCACCTGGATCTGGAGACTCTGGCCTGCAGGTTGGCCTCACCTGGACCTGGTGAGTGGGGTTGCCACCTGGGCCTCACCCTTACCTGGTGACTCAGTTCACCACGTGGGCCTCTTGGACCTGGTGAATCTGGTCATTACCTGGTCCTCTCCCGGACCCGGGGACTCTGGTCACCACCTGGGACTCACCTGGACTTGGTGAATCTGGTCCCCATCTGGGTCTCACCCAGTCCTGGTGATTTCTTCCCCACTATGGACCTGATTGCTGTGGACTCTTTCTTGGCCTCACCTGGAACTGGTGATTCTGATTCAATCTGCGCATCACCCAGACCTGGTGACTCTGGTCCTCACCTGGGCATCGTTGGTACCTGGTGACTCTGTTCCACCCCTGAGCCTCACCTGGACATGATGTATCTGCAAAATCTCTGGGCCTCACCGTGACCTTGTGACTTTGGTCCCCATCTGGATATCACCTAGACCAGGTGATTCTGGTACCCCTCTAGGCCTCAACCGGATCTGGAATTTCTGGTCCTCAACTGGGCCTCATCTGGACCTAGTGAATATGCTCCATCTGGGCCTCATTTGGACCTGGTGACTCTGGTCCCTACCTGAGAATCATCGGGACATGGTTCCACTGCATGGCCTGCAGGTTGGCCTCACCTGGATCTGATAAGTCTGGTCCCAACCAGGGCATCATCGTGACATGTTTCCTCTGCATGGCCTGCATGTTGGCCTCACCTGGACCTGGGGAGTGGTGTTGCCACCTGGGCCTCACCCATACCTGGTGACACAGGTCCCCACGTGGGCCTCACGTGGACCTGTTGAATCTTGTCCTTACCTGGTCCTCACCCGGAAGTGGTAAGTCTGGTCACCACCTGGAAGTCACCTGGACCTGGTGAATCTGGTCCCCATCTGGGACTCACCCAGTCCTGGTGAGTTTGTTGCCCACCTGGACCTGATTGCTGTGGACTCCTTCTTCGGCTCACCTGGAACTGGTGACTCTGATCCTAACTGGGCCTCACCTAGATCAGCTGAGTCTGGTCCTAACCTGTGTCCATTGTGACCTGGATACTCTGTTCCACACCTGAGCCCTACCTGAACATGATGACTCTGGATCCCCTCTGGACCTCACCCTGACATGCTGACTCTGGTCCTCATCTGGATGTCACCTAGACCAGGTGAATCTGGTACCCCTCTAGGCCTCAACTAGACCTGATGACTCTGTTCCTCAACTGGCCCTCACCGGGACCTAGTGAACATGCTCCATACCTGTGCCTCATCTGGACGTGGTACTCTGGTTCTACCTGGGCATCATCGGGACATGGTTACTCTATTCCCCACTGGGACTGACCTGATCCTGGTAACTCTTGTCCTGACTTTGGCCTCGTCTGTACCAGGTGACTCTGGCACCACTTGGGCCTCACTTTTATCTGGTGACACTGATTCTAAGCATGACCTCACCTGACCTGGTGACTGTGGTTCCCATCAGGACCTCACCTGGACCTCATGTCTCTGGACCCACCTGGGCCTCACCGAGACCTGGTGTCTCTGGTACCCACCTGGGTAGCATCAGGATATGGTTACCCTGTTCACTATCAGTGACCAAGCCGGACCTATTAACTCTGGTCTTCACCTGGGCCACACCTGCACATGGTGATACTGGTTCTCACCTGGGACTCACCTGGACATGGTGAGTCGGATCCCCACCTGGACCTCACCTGTAACTGGTGATTCTCGTTCCCGCATGGACATCATGTGGACCTGGTGGCTGCAGTGTTTCTAGCTTCTCATGTACCTCGTGACTCTGATCCCCACCAGGGCCTCACCGGGTCCTGGTGAGTTTGGTTTCACCTGCACCTCACCTGGACCTTGTGATTCTGGTCTGCACCTGAGACTACCCTGGATCTGGTGACTGTGGTCCCCACCTGGGATTCACCTGGATTTCGGGACTCCGGTCCCCATCTGGGCCTCACCTGGCCCTGTTGACTCTCGTTCCCACATGAACCACACCAGGACCTGGTGACTGTGGTGTTCTTGTAGACACATTTACCTGGTGACTCCGGTCCCCACTAGGGCCTCAGCTGGATCTGTTGACTCTGGCCTGCAGGTTGGCCTCACCTGGACCTGGTGAGTGGGGTTGCCACCTGGGCGTCACCCATTCCTGGTGACTCAGGTCCCCACGTGGGCCTCTTGGACCTGGTGAATCTGGTCCTTATATGGTCCTCTCCCAGACGTGGGACTCTGGTCACCACCTGGGCCTCAACTGGACCTGGTGAATCTGGTCCCCATCTGGGCGTCACCCAGTCCTGGTGACTTTGTTCCCCTCCTGGACCTGATTGTTGTGGACTCCTTTTGGGCCTCACCTGGAACTGGTGACTCTGATCCTAACTGGGCCTCACCCAGATCTGGTGACTCTGGTCCTCACCTGGGCATCATGGTACCTGGTGACTCTGTTCCTCACCTGAGCCTCACCTGAACATGATTACTCTTGAACCTCTATGGGCCTCTCTCTGACCTGGTGACTCTGGTCCCCATCTGCATGTCACCTGGACCAGGTGATTCTGGTACCCCTCTAGGCATCAACCAAATCTGGTGACTCTGCTCCTCAACTGGGCCTCAACTGGACCTAGTGAATTTGCTCCATCTGGACCTCATTTGGACCTGGTGTCTCTGGTCCCTACCTGGGCATCATCGGGACATGGTTCCACTGCATGGCCTGCAGGTTGTGTTCACCTGGACCTGGTAACTCTGTTCCCTACTAGGGCATCATCGGGACATGGTTCCTCTTCATGGCCTGCAGGTTGGCCTCACCTGGACCTGGTGAGTGGGGTGGTAATCTGGGCCTCACACATACATTGTGACACAGGTCCCCACCTGGGTCTCACTTGGACCTGGTGAATCTCATCCTTAACTGGTCCTCACCCGGAACTGGTAACTCTGGTCCCCACCTGGGAATAACCGGGACCTTGTGAATCTGGTCCCCATCTTGGCCTCACACAGTCCTGGTGACTTTGTTCCCCACCTGGACCTGATTGCTGTGGACACCTCTTGGCCTCACCTGGAACTGGTGACTCTGATCATAACTGGGCCTCATCCAGATCTGGTGACTCTGGTCCTCACCTGTGGACTATTATGACCTGGATACTCTTTTCCACACCTGAGACTCACTTGGACATGATGACTCTGGATCCTCTCTGGGCCTCACCCTGACCTGGTGACTCTGGTCCCCATCTGGAATTCACCTAGACCTTGTGAATCTGGTACTCCTCTAGGCCTCAACTAGACTGGGGGAATCTGGTCCTCAACTGGGCCTCACCGGGACCTAGTGAATATACTCCCCACCTGCGCTTCATCTGGACGTTGTGACTCGGGTTCTACCTGGGCATCATCGGGACATGGTTACTCTATTCCCCACTGGGACTGACCTGATCCTGGTAACTCTGGTCCTGACTTTTGCATCTTCTCTACTTGGTGACTCTGGCTCCACCTGGGCCTCACCTGTAACTGGTGACTCTGATCCTAAGCATGGCCTCACCTGACCTGGTGACTGTGGTTCCCATCGGGACCTCACCTGGACCTCATGTCTCTGGTCCCTCCTGGGCCTCACCAGGACCTGGTGTCTCTGGTACCCACCTGGTAGCATCAGGATATGGTTACACTCTTCACTAACAGTGACCCAGCCAGACCTATTAACTCTGGTCTTCACCTGGGCCACACCTGGACATGGTGGCACTGGTTCCCTCTTGGGTCTCACGTGGACATGTTGTATCGGATCCCTGCCTGGTCCTCACCTGTAACTGGTGATTCTCGTTCCCACATGGACATCATGTGGATCTGGTGGCTGCAGTGTTTTTAGCTTCTCATGTACCTCGTGACTCTGGTCTCCACCAGGGCCTCACCGGGACCTGTTGAGTGTGGTTGCCACCTGCACCTCACCTGGACCTGGTGATTCTGGTCTGCACCTGAGACTACCCTGGATCTTGTGACTGTGGTCCCCACCTGTGTCTCACCTGGACCTGGTGGTCTCGTTCCTACATGAACCACGACTGGACCTGCTGACTCTGGCGTTCTTGTAGACTCACTTTTACCTGGTGAATACGGTCCCCACTAGGGACTCACGTGGATCTGGTGACTCTGGCCTGCAGGTTGGTCTCACCAGGACCTGGTGAGTGGGGTTGCCACCTGGGCCTCACCCATACCTGGTGACTCAAGTCCCTACGTGGTCCTCTTGTACCTGGTGAATCTTGTCCTTACCCGGTCCTCTCCTAGACCCGGGGACTCTTGTCACCACCTTGGCCTCACCTGGACCTGGTGAATCTGGTCCCCATCTGGGCCTCACCCAGTCCTGGTGACATTGTTCCCCACCTGGTCCTGATTGCTGTGCCTTTTCTTGGCCTCACCTGGACTGGTGAGTCTGATCCTATCTGTGCGTCACCCAGACCGGGTGACTCTTGTCCTCACCTGGGCATCATTGGTACCTGGTGACTCTGTACCACACCTGAGCCTCACCTGGAAATGTTGACTCTGGAACCGCTCTGGGCCTCACCCTGACCTAGTGACTCTGGTCCCCATCTGGATGTCACATGGACAAGGTGATTCTCGTACCCCCTAGGCCTCAAACAGATCTGGTGACTCTGGTCTTCAAAGGGGACTCACCTGTACCTAGTGAATATGCTCCATCTGGGCCTCATTTGGACCTGGTGACTCTGGTCCATACCTGGGCATCATCGGGATATGGTTCCACTGCATGGCCTGCAGGTTGGCCTCACCTGGACCTGGTAAGTCTGGTCTCTACCTGGGCATCATCTGGATATGTTTCCTCTGCATGGCATGCAGGTTGGCCTCACCTGGACCTGGTAACTCTTCTCCCTAACTGGGCATCATCGGGATATGGTTCCACTGCATGGCCTGCAGGTTGGCCTCAACTGGACCTGGTGAGTGTTATTGCCACCTGGGCCTCACCCATACCTGGTGACTCAGGTCCCCACGTGGGCCTCTTGGACCTGGTGAATCTGGTCCTTACCTGGTCCTTTCCCAGAACGGGGACTCTGGTCACCACCTTTGCCTCACCTGGACCTGGTGAATCTGGTACCCCTCTAGGCCTCAACAAGATCTGGTGACTCTGATCCAATCTGCGCGTCACCCAGACCACGTGACTCTGTTCCTCACCTGGGCATCATTGGGACCTGGTGACTCTGTTCCACACCTGAGCCTCACCTGGACATGATGACTCTAGAACCTCTCTGGGCCTCACCCTGACCTGATGACTCTGGTCCCCATGTGGATGTCACCTGGACCAGATGATTCTGGTACCCTTCTAGGCCTCAACCAGATCTGGTGACTCTGGTCCTCAACTGGGCCTCACATGGACGTGGTGAATATGCACCATCTGGGCCTCTTTTGGACCTGGTGACTCTGGTCCCTACCTGGGCATCATCGGGACATGGTTCCACTGCATGGCCTGCAGGTTGGCCTCACCTGGACCTGGTCAGTGGGGTTGCCACCTGGGCCTCACGCATGCCTGGTGACACAGGTCCCCACGTGGGCCTCACTTGGACCTGGTGAATCTTGTCCTTACCTGGTCCTCACCCGGAACGGTAAGTCTGGTCACCACCTGGATATCACCTGGACCTTGTGTATCTGGTCCCCATCTAGGCCTCACTCAGTCCTGGTGACTTTGTTCCCCACCTGGACCTGATTTCTGTGGACTCCTTCTTGGCCTCACCTGGAACTGGTGACTCTGGTCCCCACCTGGACCTCTCCCGGACCTGGTGACTTTCTTTCAAACATGGACCTCACATGGATCTGGTGACTCTGGTACTCAGTTTGGCCTCACCTGGAACTGGCGTCTCTCGTCCCCACTTTGACCTAAATCAGAACTGCTGAATCTAGCCCAACTTAGGCTGCATCTCGACCTGGTGACTCTTGTCCCCAGCTATGCCTCAATTCGACCTAATGAATCTGGTCCTCACGGGAGACTCACCTGGACCTGGGACTCAGCTGGATAGAGTGGCTCTGGTTCCCGCAAGGGGCTCAGCTGATACTGCTGACTGTGGTCTTATTGTATGCCTCACCAGGACCTAGTGATTCTGTTCCCCATCTGGGCCTGCATGGCCACAGTGACTCTGGTCCTCACCCAGGCTTCAATGGGTGATGGACCCATTGATCCTCACCCTGGATACTCTATTCCACACCTGGGCCTCACTTTGACCAGGGACCTCTGGTCCCATTCTGGGCCTGAAACTAAACTGGTTACTCTGGTCCCCCTCTGGGGCTCACCCTTACCTGGTGACTCTGGTCACCCTTTGGGCTTCACTTCGGCCTGGTGAATCTGGTCCTTAGCTGGTCCGCGCCTGGATGTGGTGACTGGTCGCCACCTGGGCCTCACCTGGACTTGGGGAATCCTGTTGCCACCTGTGCCTCACCTGGACCTTGTGACTGTGGTCCCACCTGGAACTCACCTGGATCTCGTGGCTCTGGTTCCCATATGGGGCTCTCCTGGTCCTGGTTCCTGTGGTCTCTATCTGGCCTCACCTGGAACACAATGACTTTCATCCGTATTTGGGCCTCTCCTGAACCCGTGGACTCTGGTCCTTACCTGGGCATCATTGGGACCTCGATACTCTCTTATATAACTGGGCCTCACCTGGACCTGGTGACTGTGGTCCCACCTGTGCCTCACCTGGACGAGGTGACTGGTTCCCACAGGGACCTCACCTGGACCTGCTGACTCAGGTCCTCACATGGGCATCATGGGACCTGGTTTATCAGTTCAACATCGGGCCTCACCTGGACCTAGTGATTCTCGTCCCCCGCTGGGCCTCATCCTGACGTGGCAACTCTGGTCCCCACCTGGATATCACCAGAACCGGGTGACTCTGGTCCCCCTCTGAGACTCACCGGAGCTGTGGACACTGGTCCTCAACTGGGCCTCCACAGGACCTGATGAATCTACTCTTCACATAGGCCTCGTCTGGAACTTGTGACTCTTTTCCCACCTGCATTCAATGGGACATGGTTACTCTGTTCCCCACCTGGGCCTCACGTGGACATGAAAACTTTGCTCCACACTTTGGCCTCACCTGGTCCTGATGACTCTGGTCCCCCCACCTAGGCCTCAATCTGGACCTGGTGACTGTGGACCCCACCTGGGTCTCACCTGGACCTGGTGACTCTTGTTCCCACATGAACCACACCTGGACCTGGTGACTGTGGTGTTCTTGTAGATTCACATTTACCTGGTGACTCCGGTCCCCACTAGGGCCTCACCTGGATCTGGTGACTCTGGCCTGCAGGTTGGCCTCACCTGGACCTGGTGAGTGGGGTTGCCACCTGGGCGTCACCCATACCTGGTGACTCAGGTCCCCACGTGGGCCTCTTGGACCTGGTGAATCTGGTCCTTACATGGTCCTTTCCCAGACGTGGGACTCTGGTCACCACCTGGGCCTCAACTGGACCTGGTGAATCTGGTCCCCATCTGGGCCTCACCCAGTCCTGGTGACTTTGTTCCCCACCTGGACCTGATTTCTGTGGACTCCTTTTGGGCCTCACCTGGAACTGGTGACTCTGATCCTAACTGGGCCTCACCCAGATCTGGTGACTCTGGTCCTCACCTGGGCATCATGGTACCTGGTGACTCTGTTCCTCACCTGAGCCTCACCTGGACATGATGTCTCTGGAACCTCTCTGGGCCTCTTCCTGACCTGGTGACTTTGGTCCCCATCTGCATGTCACCTGGACCAGGTGATTCTGGTACCCCTCTAGGCATCAACCAAATCTGGTGACTCTGGTCCTGAACTGGGCCTCACCTGGACCTAGTGAATTTGCTCCATCTGGACCTCATTTGGACCTGGTGTCTCTGGTCCCTACCTGGGCATCATCGGGACATGGTTCCACTGCATGGCCTGCAGGTTTTCCTCACCTGGATCTGGTAACTCTGGTCCCTACTAGGGCATCATCGGGACATGGTTCCTCTTCATGGCCTGCAGGTTGGCCTCACCTGGACCTGGTGAGTGGGGTGGTAATCTGGGCCTCACACATACATTGTGACACAGGTCCCCACCTGGGTCTCACTTGGACCTGGTGAATCTCGTCCTTAACTGGTCCGCACCCGGAACTGGTAACTCTGGTAGCCACCTGGGAATAATCTGGACCTTGTGAATCTGGTCCCCGTCTTGGCCTCACCCAGTCCTGGTGACTTTGTTCCCCATCTGGACCTGATTGCTGTGGACTCCTTCTTGGCCTCAACTGGACCTGGTGAGTGGGGTTGCCATCTGGGCCTCACCCATACCTGGTGACTCGGGTCCCCACGTGGGCGTCTTGCACCTGGTGAATCTGGTTCTTACCTGGTCCTCTCCCACACCCGGGGACTCTGGTCACCACCTCGGCCTCACCTGGACCTGGTGAATCTGGTCCCCATCTGGACCTCATCCAGTCCTGGTGACTTTGTTCCCCACCTGGACCTGTTTGCTGTTGACTCCTTCTTGGCCTCAGCTGGAATTGGTGACTCTGATCCTAACTGGTTCTCACCCAGATCTGGTGACTCTGGTCCTCACCTGTGGACCATTATGACCTGGATACTCTCTTCCACACCTGAGCCTCACCTGGACATGATGACTCTGGATCCCCTCTGGGCCTCACCCTGACATGGTGACACTGGTCTCTATGTGGATGTCACCTAGACCAGGTGAATCTGGTACCCCTCTAGGCCTCAACTAGACCTTTTGACTCTTATCCTAAACTGGGCCTCACCGGGACCTAGTGGTTTGCTCCCCACCTGGGCCTCATATGGAACTGGTGACTCTGGTTCTACCTGGACATCATCGAGACATGGTTATTCTATTCCCCACTGGGACTGACCTGATACTGGTATCTCTGGTCTGACTTTGGCCTATTCTGTTCCAGGTGACTCTGGCTCCACCTGGGCCTCATATGTAACTTGTGACTCTGATGCTAAGCATGGCCTCACCTGACCTGGTGACTGTGGTTCCCATCGGGACCTCACCTGGACCTCATGTCTCTGGTCCCCCCTGGGCCTCACCAGGACCTGGTGTCTGTGGTACCCACCTGGGTAGCATCAGGATATGGTTACACTGTTCACTAACAGTGACCCAGCCGGACCTATTAACTCTGATCTTCAACTGGGCCACACGTGGACATGGTGACACTGGTTCACACCTGGGCCTCACCTGGACATGGAAGTCGGATCCCCATCTGGTCCTCACCTGTAACTGATGATTTTCGTTCCCACATGGACATCATGTGGACCTGTTGAATGCAGTGTTTATAGCTTCTCATGTACCTCTTCACTCTGGTCCCCACCAGGGACTCACCGGGACCTGGTGAGTGTGGTTGCCACCGGCAACTCACCTGGACCTGGTGATTCTGGTCTGCACCTGAGACTACCCTGGAGAGGTGAATGTGGTCCCCACCTGGGCTTCACCTGGATTTGGGGACTCCAGTCCCCATCTGGGCCTCACCTGGCCCTGTTGACCATGGTCCTCAACTGGGCAAAATTGGGATCCGGTTACTGTGTTCCACAACTGGACCTCACCTGGACCAGGTGACTCTGGTCCCCCTCTGGGTCTCACCGTGCCCTAGTGACTGTGAACCCCACTTTGGCCTGCTTTGGACCTGCTGACCCTGGATGCCACCTGCGCCTGACCTCGAACTGTTGACTCTGGTTCTTTCAAGGGCCTCCCCTGGACCTGGTGATCCTGGTCCCCACCTGGGTCTCAACTGGACGTGGTGACTCTTGTCACCACCTGGGACTCACCTGGACCTGGTTACTGTGTTCCACACTTGGGCCTCAAGTAGACATGTTGACCATGGTCCCCAAGCCGGCCTCACATGGACCTGTTGCCTCTGATCCCCACCGGGGCCTCACGTGTACCTGGTAACTCTGGTCCTCACCTGGGCCTCATCTGGACCTAGTGACTCTGGTCCCCACCTGGGCTTCACCTGGATCTGGTGACTCTGGTCCCCACCTGGACTTCACCTGGATCTTGTGAATCTGATCCCCACCTGGACCTCTCCTGGACCTGGTGACTCTCTTTCCAAAATGGACCTCACCTGGATACGGTTATTCTGGTCCTCAGTCTGGCCTCACCTGGATCTAGTGTCTCTCGTCCCCACTTTGACCTAACTCAGAACTGATGAATCTTGCCCCACCTAGGACGCACCTAGACCTGGCGACTCTTCTCCCCAGCTATGCCCACTTCGACCTGATGAATCTGGTCCTCACCTGGGCCTCACATGGACCTGGGACTCAGCTGGATAGAGTGGCTCTGGTTCCCGCAGGGGGCTCAAATGATACTGCTGACTGTGGTCTTATTCTATGCCTCACCAGGACCTAGTGATTCTGTTCCCCATCTGGGCCTGCATGGCCCTCGTAACTCTAGTCCTCACCCAGGCATCATTGGGACCTGGATACTCTATTCCACACCTGGGCCTCACTCTGACCAGGGACCTCTGGTCCCATTCAGGCCTCAAACTAAACTGGTTACTCTGGTTCCCCCTCTGGGGCTCACCCTTACCTGGTGACTCTTGTCACACCTTGGGCTTCACTTGGGCCTGGTGATTCTGCTCCTTAGCTGGTCCACACCTGGATCTGGTGACTGGCTGCCACCTGGGCCTCAGCTGGACATGGTGAATCCTGTTGCCACCTGTGCCTCACCTGGACCTTGTGACTGTGGTCCCACCTGGAACTCACCTGGATCTTGTGGCTCTGGGTCCTATATGGGGCTCTCCTGGACCTGGTTCCCGTGGTATCCATCTGGACTCACCTGGAACAAAATGACTCTGATCCATATTTGGGCCTCTCCCCGGCCTGTTGACTCTGGTCCTAACCTGGGGATCATTGGCAACTGGATAGTCTCTTATATACGTGGGCCTGACCTGGACCTGGTGACTGTGGTCCCACCTGGGCCTCACCTGGATGAGGTGACTGGTTCCCACAGGGACCTCACTTGGTTCTGGTGACTCCGGTCCTCATATGGGCATCATGGGACCTGGTTTCTCAGTTCCACATCGGGGCCTCACCTGGACCTAGTGATTCTCGTCCCCTTCTGGGCCTCACCCTGACGTGGTGACTCTGGTCCCCACCTGGATATCACCAGAACCGGGTGACTCTGGTCCCCCTCTGGGACTCACCCGAGCTGGAGACACTGGTCCTCAAGTAGGCCTCAGCAGGACCTGGTGAATCTACTCCTCACTTAGGCTTAGACTGGACATGTGACTCTTTTCCCACCTGGCATCAATGGGACATGGTTACTCTGTTCCCCACCTGAGACTCACCTGGACATGATAACTTTGCTCCGCACTTTTGCCTCAAATGGTCCTGATGACTCTGGACAGACCATCTAGGCCTCAATCTGGACCTGGTGACTGTGGTCCCCACCTGGATCTCACCTGGACCTGGTGACTGTCGTTCCCACATGAATCACACCTGGACCTGGTGACTGTGGTGTTCTTGTAGACTCACTTTTACCTGGTGACTCTGGTCCTCACTAGGGCCTCTCCTGGATTTGGTGACTCTGGCCTGCTGGTTGACCTCACCTGGACCTGGTGAGTGGGGTTGCCACCTGGGCCTCACCCATACCTGGTGACTCAGGTCCCCACGTGGGCCTCTTGGACCTGGTGAATCTGGTCCTTACCTGGTCCTCTCCCAGACCCGGGGACTCTGGTCACCACCTGGGCCTCACCTGGACCTGGTGAATCTGGTCCCCACCTGGGCCACACCCAGTCCTGGTGACTTTGTTCCCCACCTAGACCTGATTGCTGTGGACTCTTTCTTGGCCTCACCTGGAAGTGGTGACTCTGATCCTATCTGGGTGTCACCCAGACCTGGTGAGTCTGGTCCTCACCTGGGCATCCTTGGTACCTGATGACTCTGTTCCACACCTGAGCCTCTCCTGAACATGATGACTCTTGAACCTCTCTGGGCCTCACCCTGACCTGGTGACTCTGGTCCCCATCTGGATGTCACCTGGACCAGGTGATTCTGGTATCCCTCTAGGGCTCAACCAGATCTGGTGATTCTGGTCCTCAACTGGGCCTCACCTGGACCTAGTGAACATGCTCCATCTGGGCCTCATTTGGACCTGGTGACTATGGTCCCTCTCTGGGCATCATCGGGACATGGTTCCACAGCATGTCCTGCAGTTTGGCCTCACCTGGACCTGGTGAGTGGGGTTGCCACCTGGGCCTCACCCATAAGTGGTGACACAGGTCCCTACGTGGGCTTCACTTGGACCTGGTGAATCTAGTCCTTTCTTGGTCCTCACCCGGAACTGGTATGTCTGGTCAACACCTGGGAATCACATGGGCCTGGTGAATCTCGTCCCCATCTGGGCATCACCCTGTCCTGGTGACTTTGTTCCCCACCTGGACCTGATTGCTGTGGACACCTTCTTGGCCTCACCTGGAACTGGTGACTCTGATCCTAAGTGGGCCTCTCCCAGATCTGGTGACTCTGGTCCTCACCTGTGGACCATTATGACCTGGATACTTTGTTCCAAACGTCAGCCTCACCTGGACATGATGACTCAGGAACCTCTCTGGCCCTCACCCTGACATGGTGACTCTGGTCCCCATCTGGATGTCACCTAGACCAGGTGAATCTAGTACGACTCTAGGCCTCAACTTGACCTGGTGACTCTGGTCCTCAACTGGGCCTCACCGGGCCCTAGTGAACATGCTCCCCACCTGCGCCTCATCTGGACCTGGTGACTCTGCTTCTACCTGGGCATCATCGGGACATAGTTACTCTATTCCCCACTGGGACTTACCTGATCCTGGTAACTCTGGTCCTAATTTTGGCCTCTTCTGTACCAGGTGACTCTGTCTCCACCTGGGCTTCACCTGTACCTGGTGACTCTGATCCTAAGCATGGCCTCACCTGACCTGGTGACTGGGGAACCCATCGGGACCTCATCTGGATCTCATGTCTCCGGTCCCACCTGGGCCTCACCAAGACCTTGTGTCTCTGGTACCCACCGGGATAGCATCAGGATATGGTTACACTCTTCACTAACAGTGACCCAGCCGGACCTATTAACTCTGCTCTTCACCTGGGCCACACCTGGACATGGTGATTCTGGTCTGCACCTGAGACTACCCTGGATCTGGTGACTGAGGTCCCCACCTGGGCTTCACCTGGATATTTTGACTCCGGTCCCCATCTGGGCCTCACCTGGACTAGGTGACTGGTACCTCACCTGGACCTGGTGACTCAGGTCCTCATATGGGCATCACGGGACCTGGTTTCTCAGTTCCATATCGGGGCCTCACCTTGACCTGGTAACTCAGGTCCCTACATGGGCATCATCGGGACATGGCTCCTCAGCAGGTCCCAAAGGTTGGCCTCACATGGACCTGGTAAGTCTGGTCCCTACGTGGGCATCATCGGGACATGGTTCCTCTGCATGGCCTGCACGTTGGCCTCACCTGGACCTGGTGATTGGGATTTCCACCTGGGCCTCACCCATACCTGGAGACACAAGTCCCCACGTGGGCCTCACTTGGACCTGGTGAATCTAGTCCTTACCTGGTCCTCACCTGGAACTGGTAACTCTGGTCACCACCTGGGAATCACCTGGACCTGGTGAATCTGGTCCCCATCTGGGCCTCAACCAGTCTTGGTGACTTTGTTCCCAACCTGGACCTGATTGCTGTGGACTCCTTCTTGGCCTCACCTGGAACTGGTGACTCTGATCCTAACTGGACCTCACCCAGATCTGCTGATTCTGGTATTCACCTGTGGACCTTTATGACCTGGATATTCTGTTCCACACCTGAGCCTCACCTGGACATGATGACTCTGGATCCTCTCTGGGCCTCACTCTGACATGGTGACTCTGGTCCCCATCTGGATGTCACCTAGACCAGGTGATTCTGGGACCCCTGTCGGCCTCTACCAGACCTGGTGACTCTGGTCCTCAACTGGGCCTCAACTGGACCTAGTGAACATTCTCCAGACCTGCGCCTCATCAGAACGTGGTGACTCGGGTACTACCTGGGCATCATCGGGACATGGTTACTCCATTCCCCAATGGGACTGACCTGATCTTAGTAACTCTGGTCCTGACTTTGGCCTCTTCTGTACCAGGTCACTCTGGCTCCACCTGGGCCTCACCTGTAACTGGTGACTATGATCCTAAGCATGGCCTCACCTGACCTGGTGACTGTGGTTCCCATCGGGATCTTACCTGGACCTCATGTCTCTGGTCCCACCTGGGCCTCACCAGGACCTGGTGTTTCCGGTACCCACCTGGGTAGCATCAGGATATGGTTACACTGTTCACTAACAGTGACCCAGCCGGATCTATTAACTCTGGTCTTCACCTGCGCCACACCTGGACATGGTGACACTGGATCCCACCTGGGTCTCAACTTGACATGGTGAGTCGGATCCCCACCTGGTCCTCACGTGTAACTGCTGATTCTCCGGCCCACATGGACATCATGTGGACCTGGTGGCTGCAGTGTTTCTAGCTTCTCAAGTACGTTGTGACTCTGGTCCCCGCCAGGGCCTCACTGGGTACTGGGGAATGTGGTTGCCACCTGCACCTCACGTGGACCTGGTGATTATGGCCTGCACCTGAGACTACCCTGGATCTGCTGACTGTGGTCCCCACCTGGGCTTCACCTGGATATTTGGACTCCGGTCCCCATCTGGGCCTCCCCTGGCCCTGTTGACCATGGTCCTCAACTGGGCAATATTGGGACCCGCTGACTGTGTTCCAAAACTGGACCTCAACTGGACCAGGTGACTCTGGTCCCCCTCTGGGTCTCACCGTGCCCTAGTGACTGTGAACCCCACTTTGGCCTGACTTGGACCTGCTGACCCTGGTTGCCACCTGCGCCTAACCTCGAACTGTTGACTCTGGTTCTTTCAAGGGCCTCCCCTGTACCTGGTGATCCTGGTCCCTACCTGGGCCTCACCTGGACGTGTTGACTCTTGTCACCAACGGGGACTCACCTGGACCTGCTTACTGTGTTCCACACCTGGGCCTCAAGTAGACCTGTTGACCATGGTCCCCAAGCCGGCCTCTCATGGACCTGTTGCGTCTGATCCCCACCAGGGCCTCACGTGTACCTGGTATCTCCTGTCCTCACCTGGGCCTCATCTGGTCCTAGAGACTCTGGTCTCCACCTGGGCTTCACCTGGATCTGGTGACTCAGGTCCCCACCTGGACTTACCTGGATCCGTTGACTCTGGCCCCCACCTGGACCTCTCCTGGACCTGGTGACTCTCTTTCCAACATGGACCTCACCTGGATCTGGTGACTCTGGTCCTCAGTTTGGCCTCACCTGGACCTGGTGCCTCTCGTCCCCACTTGAACCTAACTCAGAACTGCTGAATCTTGCCCCACCTAGGCTGCATCCAGACCTGGTGACTCTTGCCCCCACCTATGCCGAATTCCACCGGATGATTCTGGTCCTCACGTGGGCCTCACTTGGACCTGGGACTCAGCTGCATAGAGTGGCTCTGGTTCCCACAAGGGCTCACCTGATACTGGTGACTGTCGTCTTATTCTATGCCTCACCAGGACCTAGTGATTCTGTTCCCCATCTGGGCCTCCATGGCCCTAGTGACTCTGGTCCTCACCCAGGCATCATTGGGACCTGGATACTCTATTCCACATCAGGGACTCACTCTGACCAGGGACCTCTGATCTCATTCTTGGCCTCAAACTAAACTTTTTACTCTGGATCCCCCTCTGGGCCTCACCCTTACCTGGTGACTCTGGTCTCCCCTTGGGCTTCATTGGGCTTGGTGAATCTGGTCCTTAGATTGTCCTCACTTGGATTTGGTGACTGGTCGCCACCTGGGCCTCACCTGGACTCGGTGAATCCTGTTGCCACCTGCGCCTCACCTGAACCTTGTGACTGTGGTCCCACCTGGACCTCACCTGGATCTGGTGGCTCTGGTTCCCATATGGGACTCTCCTGGACCTGGTTCCTGTGGTCTCCATCTGGCCTCACCTGGAACACAATGACTCTGATCCATATTTGGGACTCTCCTGGACCTTTTGACTCTGGTCCTTACCTGGGCATCATTGGGACCTGGATACTCTCATATACCTGGGCCTCACCTGGACCTGGTGACTGTGGTCCCACCTGGGCCTCACCTGGATGAGGTGACTGGTTCCCACAGGGACCTCACCGGGACCTGGTGACTCAGGTCTTCATATGGACATCATGGGATCTGGTTTCTCAGTTCCACATTGGGGCCTCACCTGGAGCTAGTGATTCTCGTCCCCCTCTGGTCCTCACCCTGACATGGTGACTCTGGTCCCCACCTGGATATCACCAGAACCGGGTGACTCAGGTCCCCCTCCGGGACTCACCCGGAGCAGGGGACACTGGTCCTCAACTGGGCCTCAACAGGACCTGTTGAATCTACTCCTCACTTAGGCCTCGTCTGGACCCGGTGACTCTTTTCTCACCTGGCATCAATGGGACATGGTTACTCTGTTCCCCACCTGGGCCTCACCTGGACATGATAACTTTGCTCCGCACTTTGGCCTCAAACGGTGCTGATGACTCTGGTCCCCCCACCTAGGCCTCAATCTGGACTTGGTGACTGTGGTCCCCACCTGGGTCTCAAATGGACCAGGTGAATCTCGTTCCCACATGAACCACACCTGGACCTGGTGACTGTGGTGTTCTTGTAGACTCACATTTACCTGGTGACTCCAGTACCCACTAGGGCCTCACCTGCATCTGGTAACTCTGGCCTGCATGTTGACCTCACCTGGACCTGGTGAGTAGGGTTTGCCACCAGGGCCTCACCAATACCTGGTGACTCAGGTCCCCACGTGGGCCTCTTGGACCTGGTGAATCTGGACTTTATCTGGTCCTCTCCCAGACCCGGGGACTCTGGTCACCACCTGGGCCTCACCTGGACCTGGTGAATCTGGTCCCCACCTGGGCCTCACCCAGTCCTGGTGACTTTGTTCCTCACCTGGACCTGATTGCTGTGGACTCTTTCTTGGCCTCACCTGGAACTGGTGACTCTGATTCTATTTGCGCGTCACCCAGATCTGGTGACTCTGTACTCTCCTGGGCATCATTGGTACCTCGTGACTCTGTTCCACACCTGGGCCTCACCTGGATATGATGACTCAGGAACCTCTCTGGGCCTCACCCTGACCTGGAGACTCTGGTCCCCATCTGGATGTCACCTTGACCAGGTGATTCTGGTACCCCTCTAGTCCTCAACCAGATCTGGTGACTCTGGTCCTCACCTGGGCCTCACCTGGACCTAGTGAATATGCTCCATCTGGGCCTCATTTGGACCTGGTGACTGTGGTTCCTACCTGGGCATCTTTGGGACATGGTTCCACTGCATGGCCTGCAGGTTTCCCTCACCTGGACCTGGTAAGTCTGGTCCCAACGTGGGCATCATCGGGACATGGTTCCACTGCATGGCCTGCACGTTGGCCTCACCTGGACCTGGTGAGTGGGATGTCCACCTGGGCCACACCCATACCTGGAGACACAAGTCCCCACGTGGGCCTCACTTGGACCTGGTGGATCTGGACCTTATCTGGTCCTCACCTGGAACTGGTAACTCTGGTCACCACCTGGGAATCACCTGGACCTGGTGAATCTGGTCCAAATCTGGGCCTCACCAAGTCCTGGTGACTTTCTTCACCTCCTGGACCTGATTACTGTGGACGCCTTCTTGGCGTCACCTGGAATGGGTGACTCTGATCCTATCTGCGTGTCACCCAGATCTGGTGACTCTGGTCCTCACCTGGGCATCATTGGTACCTGGTGATTCTGTTCCACACCTGAGCCTCACCTACCCGATGACTCTGGAACCACTCTGGGCCTCACCCTGACCTGGTGACTCTGGTCCCCATTTGGATATCACCTCGATCAGGTGATTCTGGTACCCTTCTAAGCCGAACCAGATATGGTGAAACTGGTCCTCAATTGGACCTCACCTGGACCAGGTGACTCTGGTCCCCCTCTGGGTCTCACCGTGCCCTAGTGACTGTGAACCCCACTTAAGCCTGACTTGGACCTGTTGACCCTGGTTGCTACCTGCGCCTGACCTCGAACTGTTGACTCTGGTTCTTTCAAGGGCCTCCCCGGGACCTGATGATCCTGGTCCCCACCTGGGTCTCACCTGGACGTGGTCACTCTTGTCACCACTGGGGCTCACCTGGATCTGCTTACTGTGTTCCACACCTGGGCGTCAAGTAGATCTGTTGACCATGGTCCCCAAGTCGGCCTCACATGGACCTGTGGCCTCTGATCCCCACCGGGGCCTCACGTGTACCTGATAACTCTGGTCATCACCTGGGCCTCATCTGGACCTAGTGACTCTGATCCCCACCTGGGCTTCACCTGGATCTGGTGACTCTAGTCCCCACCTGAACCTCTCCTGGCCCTGGTGACTCTCTTTCCAACATGGACCTCACCTGGATCTGGTGACTCTGATCCTCAGTTTGGCCTCACCTGGACCTGGCGTCTCTCGTCCCCACATTGACCAAACTCAGAACTGATGAATCTTGCCCCACCTAGGCCGCACCCAGTCCTGGTGACTCTTGTCCCCAGCTATGCCTCATTTCGACCTGATGAATATGTTACTCACATGGGCCTCCCATGGACCTGGGACTCAGCTGGATAGAGTGGCTCTGGTTTCCACAAGGGGCTCACCTGATACTGGTGACTGTGGTCTTATTCTATGACTCATCAGGACCTAGTGATTCTGTTCCCCATCTGGGCCTGCATGGCCCTAGTGACTCTGGTCCTCACTCAGCCATCATTGGGACCTGGATACTCTATTCCACACCTGGGCCTCACTTTGACCAGGGACCTCTGGTCCAATTCGGGGCCTCAAACTAAACTGGTTACTCTGGTTCCCCCTCTGCGACTCACCCTTACCTGGTGACTCTGGTCACCCCTGAGTCTTCACTTGGGCCTGGTGAATCTGGTCCTTAGATTGTCCGAACCTGGATCTGGTGACTGGTCGCCACCTGGGCCTCTCCTGGACTTGGTGAATCCTGTTGCCACCTGCGCGTCACCGGGACCTTGTGACTGTGGTCCCACCTGGACCGCACCTGGATCTGGTGGCTCTGGTTCCCATATGGGGCTCTCCTGGTCCTGGTTCCTGTGATCTCCATCTGGCCTCACCTGGAACACAATGACTCTGATCCATATTTGGGACTCTCCTGGCCCTGTTTACTCTGGCCCTTACCTGGGCATCATTGGGACCTGGATACTCTCTTATATACCTGGCCTCACCTGGACCTGGTGACTGTGTTCCCACCTGGGCCTCACCTGGACGAGGTGACTGGTTCCTTCAGGGACCTCACAAGGACCTGGTGACCTCAGGTCCTCATATGGGCATCATGGGACCTGGTTTCTCAGTTCCCCATCGGGGCCTGCCCTGTACCTAGAGATTCTCGTCTCCCTCTGGTCCTCACCCTGACGTGGTGACTCTGGTCCCCACCTGGATATCACCAGAACCGGGTGACTCTGGTCCCCCTCTGGGAATCCCCTAGAGCTGGGGACACTGGTCCTAAACTGGGCCTCAACAGGACCTGGTGAATCTACTCCTCACTTAGGCCTCATCTGGATCTTGTGACTCTTCCAACCTGGCATCAATGGGACATGTTACTCTGTTCCCCACCTGGGCCTCACCTGGACATGATAACAATGCTCCACACTTTGGCCTCAACTGCTCCTGATGACACTGTTCCCCCCACCTAGGCCTCAATCTGGACCTGGTGACTGTGATCCCCACCTGGGTCTCACCTGGACCTGGTGACTCTCGTTCCCACATGAACCAAACCTGGACCTGGTGACTGTGGTGTTCTTGTAGACTCACATTTACCTGGTGACTCCGGTCCCCACTAGAGCCTCACCTGGATGTGGTGACTCTGGCCTGCAGGTTGGCCTCACCTGGACCTGGTGAGTAGGGTTGCCACCTGGGCCTCACCAAAACCTGGCGACTTGCGTCCCCATGTGGGCCTCTTGGACCTGGTGAATCTGGTCCTTACCTGGTCCTCTCCCAGACCCGGGGACTCTGGTTAACAACTGGGCCGCATCTGGACCTGTTGAATCTTGTCCCCATCTGGGCCTCACACAGTCCTGGTGATTTTGTTCCTCACCTGGACCTGATTGCTTTGGACAGTTTCTTGGCCTCACCTGAAACTGGTGACTTGATCCTATCTGCGCGTCACCAAGACCTGGTGACTCTGGTCCTCACCTGGGCATCATTGGTACCTGGTGACTCTATTCCACACCTGAGCCTCACCTGGACATGATGACTCTGGAACCTCTCTGGGCCTCACCCTGACCAGGTGTCTCTGGTCCCCATCTGGATGTCACCTGGACCACGTGATTCTGATACCCCTCTAGGCCTCCACCAGTTCTGGTGACACTGGCCCTCAACTGGACCTCACATGGACCTAGTGAATATGCTCCATCTGGGCCTCATTTGGACATGGTGACTCTGGTCTCTACCTGGGCATCATCCGGACATGGTTCCACTGCAAGGCCTACAGGTTGTCCTCACCTGGACCTGGTAACTCTGGTCCCTACCTGGGCATCATCGGGACATGGTTCATCTCCATGGCCTGCATTTTGGCCTCACCTGGACCTGGTGAGTGGGGTTGCCACCTGGGCCTCACACATAGCTGGTGACTCAGGTCCTCACATGGGCCTCATTTGGACCTGTTGAATCTGGTCCTTAGCTGGTCCTCTTCCAGACCCGAGGACTCTGGTCACCACCTGGGAATAACCTGGACTGGTGAATCTGGTCCCCATCTGGGCCTCACACATTCTTGGTGACTTTGTTCCCCACCTGGACCTGATTGCTGTGGAATCCTTCTTGGCCTCACCTGGAACTGGTGACTCTGATCCTAACTGGGCCTCACACAGATCTGGTGACTCTGGTCCTCACCTGTGGACCATTATGACCTGGATACTCTGTTCCACACCTGAGCCTCACCTGAACTTGATGACTCTGGATCCCCTCTGGGCCTCACCCTGACATGGTGACTCTGGTCCCCAACTGGATGTCACCTAGACCAGGTGAATCTGGTACCCCTCTAGGCCTCAACTTGACCTGGTGACTCTAGTCGTCATCTGGGCCTCACTGGGACATAGTGAACATACTCCCCACTGCACATCATCTGGACCTGGTGACTCTGGTTTTACCAGGGCATCATCAAGACATGGTTACTCTATTCCCTACTGGGACTGAACTGATCCTGGTAACTCAGGTCCTGACTTTGGCCTCTTCTGTACAAGGTGACTCTGACTCCTCCTGGGCCACACCTGTAACTGGTGACTCTGATCCTAAGCATGGCCTCACGAGACCTGGTGACTGTGGTTCCCATGGGACCTCACCTGGACCTCATGTCTCTGTTCCCACCTGGGCCTCACAAGTACATGGTTTATCTCGTACCCACCTGGGTAGCACCAGGATATGGTTACCCTGTTCACTATCAGTGATCCAGCGGGACCTATTAACTCTGGTCTTCACCTGGGCCACACCTGGACATGGTGACACTGGTTCCCACCTGGGTCTCACCTGGACATGGTGAGTCGGATCCCCACCTGGTCCTCACCTGTAACTGGTGATTCTCGTTCCCACATGGACATCATGTGGACCTGGTGGTTGCAGTGTTTCTAGCTTTTCATGTACCTCGTGACTCTGATCCCCACCAGGGCCTCACCGTGTACTGGTGAGTGTGGTTTCACCTGCACCTCACCTGGACCTGGTGATTCTGGTCTGCACCTGAGACTACCCTGGATCTGGAGACTGTGGTCCCCACCTGGGCTTCACCTGGATTTGGGGACTCCGGTCCCCATCTGGGCCTCACCTAGCCCTGTTGACCATGGTCCTCAACTGGGCAAAATTGGGACCCGGTGACTGTGTTCCACAACTGGACTTCACCTGGACCAAGTCACTCTGGACCCCCTCTGGGACTCACGTGCCCTAGTGAATGTGAACCCCACTTTAGCCTGACTTGGACCTGCCGACCCTGGTTGCCACCTGCGCCTGACCTCGAACTGTTGACTCTGGTTCTTTCAAGGGCCTCCACTGTACCTGGTGATTCTGGTCCCCACCTGGGCCCAACCAGGACCTGGTGACACTTGTCACCACCGGGGACTCACTTGGACCTGCTTACTGTGTTCCATAACTGGGCCTCAATTAGACCTGTTGACTATGGTCCCCAAGCCGGCCTCACATGGACCTGTTGCCTCTGATCCCCCCCGGGGCTACACGTGTACCTGGTAACTCTGGTCCTCATCTGGGAGTCATCTGAACCTAGCGACTCTGGTCCCCACCTGGGCTTCACCTGGATCTGGTGACTCTGGTCCACACCTGGACTTCACCTGAATCTGGGGACTCTGGCCCACACCTGGACCAGACCTGCATCTGGTGACTCTGGTCCTCAGATTGGCCTCACCTGGACCTGGTGTCTCTCGTCCCCAGTTTGACCTAACACAGAACAGCTGAATCTTGCCCCAACTCACCCGCAACCAGACCTGGTGACTCCTGTCCCCAGCTATGCCTCAATTCGACCTGATGAATCTGGTCCTCACGTGGGCCTCACATGGACCTGGGACTCAGCTGGATAGAGTTGCTCTGGTTCCCACAAGGGGCTCACCTGATACTTCTGACTCTGGTCTTATACTATGCCTCACCAGGACCTAGTGATTCTGTTCCCCATCTGGGCCTGCATGGCCCTAGTGACTATGGTCCTCACCCAGGCATCATTGGGACTTGGATACTCTATTCCACACCTGGGCCTCACTTTGACCAGGGACCTCTGGTCCCATTCTGGGCCTCAAACTAAACTGTTTACTCTGGCTCCCCCTCTGGGCCTCACCATTACCTGGTGAGTCTGGTTACCCCTTGGGCTTCACTTGGGCCTGGTGAATCTGGTCCTTAGCTGGTCCTCACCTGGATCTGGTGACTGGTCGCCACCTGAGCCTCAGCTGGACATGGTGAATCCTGTTGCCACCTGTGCCTCACCTGGGCCTTGTGACTCTGGTCCCACCTGGAACTCACCTGGATCTGGTGGCTCTGGTTCTCTTATGGGGCTCTCCTAGACTGGTTCCCGTGGTATCCATCTGGACTCACCTGAAACAAAATGACTCTGATTCATATTTGGGCCTCTCCTGGACCTGTTGACTCTGGTCCTAACCTGGGGATCATTGGCAACTGGATACTCTCTTATATACGTGGGCCTCACCTGGACCTGGTGACTGTGGTCCCACCTGGGCCTCACCTGCACGAGTTGACTGGTTCCAACAGGGACCTCACCAGGACCTGGTGATTCAGGTCCTCATATGAGCATCATGGGACCTGGTTTCAGTTCCACATCGGGGCCTCACCTGGACCTGGTGATTCTCATCCCCTTCTGGGCCTCACCCTGACGTGGTGACTCTGGTCCCCAGCTGGATATGCCCAGAACCGGGTGACTCTGGTCCCCCTCTGGGACTCACCCGGAGCTGGGGACACTGGTACTCAACCGGGCCTGAACAGGCCCTGGTGAATCTACTCCCCACTTAGGCCTAGTCTGGACCTTGTGACTCTTTTCCCACCTGGCATCAATGGGACATGGTTACTCTCTTCCCCACCTGGGCCTCACTTGGACATGATAACTTTGCTCCACACTTTGGCCTCAACTGGTCCTGATGACTCTTGTCCCCCCACCTAGGCCTCAATCTGGACCTGGTGACTGTGGTCCCCATCTGGGTCTCACCTGGATCTGGTGACTCTCGTTCACAAATGAACCACACCAGAACCTGGTGACTGTGGTGTTCTTGTAGACTCACATTTACCTGGTGACTCCGGTCCCCACCAGGGCCTCACCTGGATCTGGTGACTCTGGCATGCAGGTTGGCCTCACCTGGACCTTGTGAGTGGGGTGGCCACCTGGGCCTCACCCATACCTGTTGACTCAGGTCCCCTGTATGCCTCTTGGACCTGGTGAATCTGGTCCTTACCTCGTCCTCTCCCAGTCCCGGCAACTCTGGTCACCACCTGGGCCTCACCTGGACCTGGTGAATCTGGTCCCCATCTGGGCCTCACCCAGTCCTGGGGACTTTGTTACCCACCTGGACCTGCTTGCTGTGGACACTTTCTTCGCCTCACCTAGATCTGGTGACTCTGATCCTATCTGCGCATCACCCATATCTGGTGACTCTGGTCCTCACCTGGGCATCATAGGTACCTGGTGACTCTGTTCCACACCTGAGTCTCACCTGGACATGATGACTGTGGATCCTCTCTGGGCCTCACCCTGACCTGGTGATTCTGGTCCCCATCTGGTTGTCACCTGGACCATGTGATTCTGGTACCCCTCTAGGCCTCAACCAGATCTGGTGTCTCTGGTCCCACTTGGCCCTCACCAGGACCTGGTGTCTCTGGTACCCACCTGGTTAGCATCAGGATATGGTACTCTGTTAACTAACAGTGACCCAGTGGGAACTATTAACTCTGGTCTTCACCTGGGCCACACCTGGACATGGTGACACTTGTTTCCACCTGGGTCTCACCTGGACATGGGGAGTCGGATACCCACCTGGTCCTCACCTGTAACTGGTGATTCTCGTTCCCACATGGACATCATGTGGACCTGGTGGCTGCAGTGTTTCTAGCTTCTCATGTACCTCGTGTCTCTGGTCCCCATCATGGCCTCACCTGGACCTGGTGAGTGTGGTTTCCACCTGCTCCTCACTTGGACTGGTGATTCTGATCTGCACCTGAGACTACCCCGTATCTGGTGACTGTGTTCCCCACCTTGCTTCACCTGGATTTGGGGACTCCAGTCCCCATCTGGGCCTCACCTGGCCCTGTTGACCATGGTCCTCAACTGGGCAAAATTGGGACCCGGTGACTGTGTTCCACAACTGAACCTCACCTGGACCAGGTGACTCTGGTCCCCCTCTGGGTCTCACCGTGCCCTAGTGACTGTGAACCCCACTTTGGCCTGACTTGGACCTGCTGACCCTGGTTGCCACCTACGCCTGACCTCGAAGTGTTGACTCTGGTTCTTTCAATGGCCTCCCGTCTACCTGGTGATCCTGGTCCCCACGTGGGCCTCACCTGGACATGGTGACTCTTGTCACCCCCGGAGACTTCCTGGACCTGCTTACTGTGTTCCACACCTGGGCTTCAAGTAGATCTGTTGACCATGGTCCCCACGCCGTCCTCACATGGACCTGTTTCTTCTGATCCCCACCGGGGCCTCACGTGTACCTGGTAATTCCGGTCCACACCTGGGCCTCATCTGGACCTATTGACTTTAGTCCCCACCTGTACTTCACCTGGATCTGGTGACTCTGGTCCCCACCTGGACTTCATCTGGATCTGGTGACTCTGGTCTCCACCTGGACTTCTCCTGGACCTGGTGACTCTCTTTGAACATGGACCTCACCTGGATATGGTGACTCTGGTCCCCACCTGGACCTCACCTGCATCTGGTGACTCTGGCCTGCAGGTTGGCCTCACCTGGACCTGGGGAGTGGGGTTGCCACCTGGGCCTCACACATAGCTGGTGACTCAGGTCCTCACATGGGCCTCATTTGGACCTGTTGAATCTGGTCCTTAGCTGGTCCTCTTCCAGACCCGAGGACTCTGGTCACCACCTGGGAATAACCTGGACCTGGTGAATCTGGTCCAAATCTGGGCCTCACCAAGTCCTGGTGACTTTCTTCACCACCTGGTCCTGATTGCTGTGGACGCCTTCTTGGCGTCACCTGGAACTGGTGACTCTGATCCTATCTGCGCCTCACCCAGAACTGGTGACTCTGGTCCTCAACTGGTCATCATTGGTACCTGGTGATTCTGTTCCACATCTGAGCCTCACCTGGACCCGATGACTCTGGAACCACTCTGGGCCTCACCCTGACCTGGTGACTTGGTCCCCTTCTGGATATCACCTCGATCAGGTGATTCCGGTACACTTCTAAGCCGAACCAGATATGGTGAAACTGGTCCTCAACTGGGCCTCACCTGGACCAGGTGACTCTGGTCCCCCTCTGGGTCTCACCGTGCCCTAGTGACTGTGAACCCCACTTTGGCCTGACTTGGACCTGCTGACCCTGGTTGCCACCTGCGCCTGACCTCGAACTGTTGACTCTGGTTCTTTCAAGGGCCTCCCCGGGACCTGATGATCCTGGTCCCCACCTGGGCCTCACCTGGACGTAGTCACTCTTGTCACCACTGGGGACTCACCTGGACCTGCTTACTATGTTCCACACCTGGGCCTCACGTAGATCTGTTGACCATGGTCCCCAAGCCGGCCTCACATGGACCTGTGGCCTCTGATCCCCACCAGGGCCTCACGTGTACCTGATAACTCTGGTCCTCACCTGGGCCTCATCTGGACCTAGTGAATATGCTCCCCACCTGCTCCTCATCTGGAACTGGTGACTCTGGTTCTACCTGGGCATCATCGGTACATGGTTACTCTATTCACCACTGGGACTGAACTGATCCTGGTAACTATGGTCTTGACTTTGGCCTCTTCTGACCAGGTGACCCTGGCTCCACCTGGGCCTCACCAGTAACTGGTGACTCTGATCCAAAGCGTGGCCTCACCAGACCTGGTGACTGTGGTTCCCATCGGGACCTCACCTGGACCTCAAGTCTCTGGTCCCACCTGGGCCTCACGAGGACCTGGTGTCTCTGGTACCCACCAGGGTAGCATCAGGATATGGTTACACTGTTCACTAACAGTGACCCTGCCGGACCTATTAACTCTGGTCTTCACCTGGGCCACAACTGGACATGGTGACACTGGTTCCCACTTGGGTCTCACCTGGACATGCTGAGAAGGATCCGCACCTGGTCCTCACCTGTAATTGGTGATTCTTGTTCCCACATGGACATCATGTGGACCTGCTGGCTGCAGTGTTTCTAGCTTCTCATGTACCTCGTGACTCTGGTCCCCACCAGGGCCTCAACGGGACCTGGTGAGTGTGGTTGCCACCTGCACCTCACCTGGACCTGCTGATTCTGGTCTGCACCTGAGACTACCCTGGAGAGGTGAATGTGGTCCCCACCTGGGCTTCACCTGGATTTGGGGACTCCAGTCCCCATCTGGGCCTCACCTGGCCCTGTTGACCATAGTCCTCAACTGGGCAAAATTGGGACCCGGTGACTGTGTTCAACAACTGGACGTCACCTGGACCAGGTGACTCTGGTCCCCCTCTGGGTCTCACCGTGCCCTAGTGACTGTGAACCCCACTTTGGCCTGCTTTGGACCTGCTGACACTGGATTCCACCTGCGCCTGACCTCGAACTGTTGACTCTGGTTCTTTCAAGGGCCTCCCCTGGACCTGGTGATCCTGGTCCCCAACTGGGCCTCAACTGGACGTGGTGACTCTTGTCACCACCTAGGACTCACCTGGACCTGGTTACTGTGTTCCACACTTGGGCATCAAGTAGACCTTTTGACCATGGTCCCCAAGCCGGCCTCACATGGACCTGTTGCCTCTGATCCTCACCGGGGCCTCACGTGTACCTGGTAACTCTGGTCCTCACCTGGGCCTCATCTGGACCTAGTGACTCTGGTCCCCACCTGGGCTTCACCTGGATCTGGTGACTCAGGTCCCCACGTGGGCCTCTTGGACCTGGTGAATCTGGTCCCTACCTGATCCTTCCCGGACCCGGGGACTCTGGTCACCACCTGGGACTCACCTGGACCTGGTGAATCTGGTCCCCATTTGGGTCTCACCCAGTCCTGGTGATTTCTTCCCCACCTGGACCTGAATGATGTGGACTCTTTCTTGGCCTCACCTGGAACTAGTGACTCTGATTCTATCTGCGCATTCGCAGACCTGGTGACTCTGGTCCTCACCTGGACATCTTTGTACCTGGTGAGTCTGTTCCACACCTGAGCCTCACCTGGACATGATGACTCTGGAAAATCTCTGGGTCTCACCCTGACCTGGTGACTCTGGTCCCCATCTGGATGTCACCTGGACCAGGTGATTCTGGTACACCTCTAGGCCTCAACCAGATCTGGAGACTCTGGTCCTCAACCGGGCCTCACCTGGACCTAGTGAATATGCTCCATCTGGGCCTCATTTCACCTGTTGACTCTGGTCCCTACCTGGGCGTCATCCCGACATGGTTCCACTGCATGGCCTGCAGGTTGGCCTCACCTGGATCTGGTAAATCTGGTCCCAACCAGGGCATCATTGTGACATACTTCCTCTGCATGGCCTGCAGGTTGGCCTCACCTGGACCTGGGGAGTGGGGTTGCCACCTGGGCCTCACCCATACCTTGTGACACAGGTCCCCACTTGGGCCTCACGTGGACCTGTTGAATCTTGGCCTTACCTGTTCCTCACCCGGAACTGGTAAGTCTGGTCACCACCTGGAAGTCACCTGGAGCTGGTGAATCTGGTCCCCAACTGGGCCTCACCCAATCCTGGTGAATTTGTTGCCCACCTGGACCTGATTGCTGTTGACTCCTTCTTGGCCTCACCTGGAACTTGTGACTTTGATCCTAACTGGGCCTAACCCAGATCTGGTGACTCTGGTCCTAACCTGAGGACCATTATGATCTGGATACTCGGTTCCACACCTGAGCCTTACCTGGACATGATGACTCTTAATCCCCTCTGGGCCTCAGCCTGACATGGTGACTCTGGTCCCCATCTGGATGTCACCTAGACCAGGTGAATCTGGTACCACTCTAGAATCAATCGAATTGAAAACAATCGAATCGAAAAGAATCGAATCAAAAAAAGTTGAATCGAAACGAAAACAATCGAATCGAAACGAATCTAAAAGAATCGTATTGAATTGAATCGAGTCGAAAAGACTCGAATCAAAAAGACTCGAATCGAATTGAATCAAATCGAAAAGAATCTAATAGAAACCACTCGAACAGAATCAAATCGAAATGATTCAAAATGAATCGAATAGAATAGAATCGAAAAAAATCGAATAGAATCGAAACGAATCGAAACGAATCGACGAGAATCGATTAGAATCGAAATGAAAAGAATCGTATTGAATCGAACCGAAAAGAATCAAATCAAATCGAATCGAAATAATTGAATCAAATCGAAAAGAATCCAATCGAATCGAAAAGAATCGAACTGAATGGAAACAAATCGAAAGGAATCGAATCGAATCGAATCGAAAAGAATCGAATCAAATTTAATGGAATCGAAAAGAATCGAATTGAATCGAAAAGAATCGAAATGAAACAAATCAGATCAAATGGAAAAGCATCAAATCGAATTGAAAAGAATCGAATCGAATCGAAAAGAATCGAATCAAAAAGACTCGAATCGAAAAGAATCGAACTGAAAAGAATCGAATCGAATCGAAAAATTTCAAAAGGATTTAAAAATATCAAATCGGGGATCCCTGGGTGGCGCAGCGGTTTGGCGCCGGCCTTTGGCCCAGGGCACGATCCTGGAGACGCAGGATCGAGTCCCACATCGGGCTTCCGGTGCATGGAGCCTGCTTCTCCCTCGGCCTGTGTCTCTGCCTCTCTCTCTCTCTCTATGTGACTATCATAAATAAATAAATAAAATTAAAAAAAATCTAAAAATATCAAATCGAATCGAATTGAAAGAATCGAATTGAAAAGACTCGAATTGAAACGAATCGATTTGAAACGAAAAGAATCGAATCGAATCGAATCGAATCGAATTGAAAGAATCGAATTGAATAGAAAAAAATCGAATAGAAAAGAATCGAACCAAAAAGAAAAGAATCAAATTGAATCAGTCGATTAAATTCTAGTCGAATCGAATCAAAAAGCATGAAATCGAGTCGAATCGCCTCGAAAAGAATCGAATCGAATCGAAAAGAATCAAATTGTATCTAATCAAAAAGAATCGAATCGTATCAACTTGAATCGAAAAGAATCCAATTGCATCATCGATTGGAAACTAATCGAATTGAATAGAATAGAAAAGAATCGAATCGAATCAAATCGAAAACAATCAAATTGAATTGATCGAAAAGAATCGAATTGAATCAAATCGAATCGAAATGAAAAGAATCGAATCAATACAAATAGAAAAGAATCGAATCGAAAAGAATCAAATCGACACGAAAAGAATCGAATCGAATCAAAAAGTATCGAATTGATTCGAAAACATTCGAATCGAAAAGAATCGAATTGAAATGAATCCGATCGAAATGAAAAGAATCTACTCGATTCGGATCCAAAAGAATCGAATCCAAAAGAATCGAATCGAATCCAAAAGAATCGAATTGAATTGAATCAAAAGAAATGAATTGAATTGAATCAAAAAGGAACTAATCGAATCAAATCGAAAAAACTCGAATAGAATCAAATCGAATCAAAAAGAATCGAATAGATTCGAATAAAGAAGAATAGAATTGAGGGATCCCTGGGTGGCGCAGCGGTTTAGCGCCTGCCTTTGGCCCAGGGCGCGATCCTGGAGACCCGGGATCGAATCCCACATCGGGCTCCTGGTGCATGGAGCCTGCTTCTCCCTCTGCCTGTGTCTCTGCCTCTGTCTCTCTCTGTGACTATCATAAAAAAAGAATCGAATTGAATCGAGTTGAAAAAAATCATAAAGAATCAAATCGAAAAGAATCGAATTCCATGTAACGAAAAGATTCGAATTGAAAAGAATCGAATCGAAACAAAGGAATCGAATCGAATCGACATGAATCAAAAAGAATCGAATCAAAACGAATCGAAAAGAAACAAATCAAGTAGAATCTAAAGAATCGAATCGAATCAAATCGAAAAAATTCGAATACAATTGAATCGAAAAGAATCAAAACGAATCGAACCGAAGAGAATCGATTCGAATCAAAATAAAAAGTATCGTATCAAATTGAATCGAAAAGAATCATATCAAATAGAATCGAAAGAATGGAATCAAATCTAAAACAATCGAATCGAATCGAAAAGAATTGGATTGAATGGAATCGAATCGAAAAGAATAGAATAGAATAGAATCGAAAGAAATCGAATAGAATCAAATCAAATCAAAAAGAATCGAATTGAATTGATCCTAACCAAAATAAGCGAAATGAATCGACTCGAACCGAAAAAAATCAAATCGAAAAGAATCTAATCTCAACGAAAATAATCGAAATGAATAGAATCGAATTGAATCAAATCGAAAAGAATCGAATGGAATTGAATTGAAAAGAATCAAATTGATTCGAATCGAAACAATTTGAATCCAATCGAAAAGAATCTAATTGAATCGAATCGAAAAGAATGGAATTCAATCAAAACGAATCGATTCGAATGGAATAGAAAAGAAAAGAATAGAATAGAATTGAAAAGAATCAAATCGAATCGAAAAGAATCGAATCGAAATGAATTGAATCGAATCGAAAAGAAACGAATCGAACCGAATCAAAAAGAAAACAATCGAATCGAATCAAATACAAAAGAATCGCTTTGAATAGCATAGAATTGAAAAGAATCGAATCAATCGAATTGAAAACAATCGAATCGAAAAGAATCGAATCAAAAAAAGTCGAATCGAAACGAAAACAATCGAATCGAATCTAAAAGAATCGTATTGAATTGCATCGAGTCGAAAAGACTCGAATCAAAAAGACTCGAATCGAATTGAATCAAATCGAAAAGAATCTAATAGAAACCACTCGAACAGAATCAAATCGAAATGATTCAAAATGAATCGAATAGAATAGAATCGAAAAAAATCGAATAGAATCGAAACGAATCGAAACGAAATGAATCGAAGAGAATCGATTAGAATCGAAATGAAAAGAATCGTATTGAATCAAATCGAAAAGAATCAAATCAAATCGAATCGAAAGAATTGAATCAAATCGAAAAGTGACTCTGGTCCATACCTGGGCATCATCGGGATATGGTACCACTGCATGGCCTGCAGGTTGGCCTCACCTGGACCTGGTAAGTCTGGTCTCTACATGGGCATCATCTGGATATGCTTCCACTGCATGGCATGCAGGTTGGCCTCACCTGGACCTGGTAACTCTTCTCCCTACCTGGGCATCATCGGGATATGGTTCCACTGCATGGCCTGCAGGTTGGCCTCACCTGGACCTGGTGAGTGTTATTGCCACCTGGGCCTCACCCATACCTGGTGACTCAGGTCCCCACGTGGGCCTCTTGGACCTGGTGAATCTGGTCCTTACCTGGTCCTTTCCCAGAATGGGGACTCTGGTCACCACCTGTGCCTCACCTGGACCTGGTGAATCTGGTACCCCTCTAGGCCTCAACAAGATCTGGTGACTCTGATCCTATCTGCGCGTCACCCAGACCTGGTGACTCTGTTCCTCACCTGGGCATCATTGGGACCTGGAGACTCTGTTCCACACCTGAGCCTCTCCTGGCCATGATGACTCTGGAACCTCTCTGGGCCTCACCCTGACCTGGTGACTCTGGTCCCCATCTGGATGTCACCTGGACCAGGTGATTCTGGTACCCCTCTAGGCCTCAACCAGATCTGGTGACACTGGTCCTCAACTGGGCCTCATTTGGACCTAGTGAATATGCACCATCTGGGCCTCTTTTGGACCTGGTGACTTTGGTCCCTACCTGGGCATCATCGGGAAATGGTTCCACTGCATGGCCTGCAGGTTGGCCTCACATGGACCTGGTAAGTCTGGTCCCTACATGGTCATCATCGGGACATGGTTCCTCTGCATGGCCTGCACGTTGGCCTCACCTGGACCTGGTCAGTGGGGTTGCCACCTGGGCGTCACCTATGCCTGGTGACACAGGTCCCCACGTGGGCCTCACTTGGACCTGGTGAATCTTGTCCTTACCTGGTCCTCACCCGGAACTGGTAAGTCTGGTCACCACCTGGATATCACCTGGACCTTGTGTATCTGGTCCCCATCTAGGCCTCACCCACTCCTGGTGACTTTGTTCCCCACCTGGACCTGATTTCTGTGGACTCCTTCTTGGCCTCACCTGGAACTGGTGACTCTGGTCCCCACCTGGAACACTCCCGGACCTGGTGACTTTCTTTCAAACATGGACCTCACATGAATCTGGTGACTCTGGTACTCAGTTTGGCCTCACCTGGAACTGGCGTCTCTCGTCCCCACTTTGACCTAACTCAGAACTGCTGAATCTAGCCCAACTTAGGCTGCACCCAGACCTGGTGACTCTTATCCCCAGCTATGCCTCAATTCGACCTAATGAATCTGGTCCTCACGGGAGACTCACCTGGACCTGGGACTCAGCTGGATAGAGTGGCTCTGGTTCCCGCAAGGGGCTCAGCTGATACTGCTGACTGTGGTCTTATTGTATGCCTCACCAGGACCTAGTGATTGTGTTCCCCATCTGGGCCTGCGTGACCCAGTGACTCTGGTCCTCACCCAGGCATCATTGTGTGATGGACCCAATGATTCTCACCCTGGATACTCTATTCCACACCTGGGCCTCACTTTGACCAGGGACCTCTGGTCCCTTTCTGGGCCTCAAACTAAACTGGTCACTCTGGTTCCCCCTCTGGGGCTCACCCTTACCTGGTGACTCTGGTCACCCTTTGGGCTTCACTTCGGCCTGGTGAATCTGGTCCTTAGCTGGTCCGCGCCTGGATGTGGTGACTGGTTTCCACCTGAGCCTCACCTGGACTTGGTGAATCCTGTTGCCACCTGTGCCTCACCTGGACCTTGTGACTGTGGTTCCACCTGGACCTCACCTGGATCTCGTGGCTCTGGTTCCCATATGGGGCTCTCCTGGACCTGGTTCCTGTGGTCTCCATCTGGCCTCACCTGGAACACAATGACTCTGATCCGTATTTGGGCCTCTCCTGGACCTGTTGACTCTGGTCCTTACCTGGGCATCATTGGGACCTCGATGCTCTCTTATATACCTGGGCCTCACCTGGACATGGTGACTGTGGTCCCACCTGGGCCTCACCTGGACGAGGTGACTGGTTCCCAAAGGGACCTCACCTGGATCTGGTGACTCAGGTCCTCATATGGGCATCATGGGACCTGGTTTCTCAGTTCCACATCGGGCCTCACCTGGAGCTAGTGATTATCGTCCCCCTCTGGGCCTCATCCTGACGTGGTGCTCTAGTTCCCACCTGGATATCACCAGAACCGGGTGATTCTGGTCCCCCTCTGAGACTCACTGGAGCTGTGGACACTGGTCCTCAATTGGGCCTCAACAGGACCTGATGAATCTATCTTCACATAGGCCTCTTCTGGAACTTGTGACTCTTTTCCCACCTGCCATCAGTGGGACATGGTTACTCTGTTCCCCACCTGGGCCTCACCTGGACATGATAACTTTGCTCCACACTTTGGCCTCACCTGGTCCTGATGACTCTGGTCCCCCCACCTAGGCCGCAATCTGGACCTGGTGACTGTGGTCCCCACCTGGGTCTCACCTGGACCTGGTGACTCTCGTTCTCACATGAACCACACCTGGACCTGGTGAATGTGGTGTTCTTGTAGACTCACATTTACCTGGTGACTGCGGTCCCCACTAGGGCCTCACCTGGATCTGGTGACTCTGGCCTGCAGGTTGGCCTCACCTGGACCTGGTGAGTGGGGTTGCCTCCTGGGCGTCACCCATACCTGGTGACTCAGGTCCCTACGTGGGCCTCTTGGACCTGGTGAATCTGGTAATTCTGGTCACCACCTTGGAATCCCCTGGACCTGGTGAATCTGGTCGCCATCTGGGCCTCACCCAGTCCTGGTGACTTTGTTCCCCACCTGGACCTGATTGCTGTGGACTCCTTCTTGGCCTCACCTGGAACTGGTGACTCTGATCCTAACTGGGCCTCACCCAGATCTGATGACTCTGGTCCTCACCTGTGGACCACTATGACCTGGATACTCTGTTCCACACCTGAGCCTCACCTGGACATGATGACTCTGGATCCTCTCTGGGCCTCACTCTGACATGGTGACTCTGGTCCCCATCTGGTTGTCACCTAGACCAGGTGAATCTGGGACCCCTGTCGGCCTCAACCAGACCTGGTGACTCTGGTCCTCAACTTGGCCTCACCTGGACCTAGTGAACATGCTCCCCACCTGCGCCTCATCTGGACGTGGTGACTCGGGTTCTACCTGGGCATCATCCGGACATGGTTACTCTATTCCCCAATGGGACTGACCTGATCCTAGTAATTCTGGTACTGACTTTGGCCTCTTCTGTACCAGGTCACTCTGGCTCCACTTGGCCTCACCTGTAACTGGTGACTCTGATCCTAAGCGTGGCCTCACCTGACCTGGTGACTGTAGTTCCCATTGGGACCTCACCTGGACCTCATGTCTCTGGGCCCACCTGGGCCTCACCAGTACATGGTTTCTGTGGTTCCCACCTGCGTAGCATCAGGATATGGTTACACTGTTCACTAACAGTGACTGCTCCGACTGGCTTACTTCACTCAGCATAATACCCTCCAGTTCCATCCACGTTGAAGCAAATGGTGGGTATTTGTCATTTCTAATAGCTGAGTAATATTCCATTGTATACATAAACCACGTCTTCTTTATCCATTCATCTTTCGTTGGACACCGAGGCTCCTTCCACAGTTTGGCTATCGTGGCCATTGCTGCTATAAACATCGGGGTGCAGGTGTCCCGACGTTTCATTGCATTTGTCTCTTTGGGGAAAATCCCCAACAGTGCAATTGCTGGGTCGTAGGGCAGGTATATTTTTAACTGTTTGAGGAACCTCCACACAGTTTTCCAGAGTGGCTGCACCAGTTCACATTCCCACCAACAGTGTATGAGGATTCCCTTTTCTCCGCATCCTCTCCAACATTGGGTGTTTCCTGTCTTGTTAATTTTCCCCATTCTCACTGGTGTGAGGTGGTATCTCATTGTGGTTTTGATTTGTATTTCCCTGATGGCAAGTGATGCAGAGCATTTTCTCATGTGCATGTTGGCCATGTCTATGTCTTCCTCTGTGAGATTTCTGTTCATGTCTTTTGCCCATTTCATGATTGGATTGTTTGTTTCTTTGGTGTTGAGTTTGATAAGTTCTTTATAGATCTTGGAAACTAGTCCTTTATCTGATATGTCATTTGCAAATATCTTCTCCCATTCTGTAGGTTGTCTTTGAGTTTTGTTGACTGTATCCTTTGCTGTGCAAAAGCTTCTTATCTTGATGAAGTCCCAATAGTTCATTTTTGCTTTTGTTTCTTTTGCCTTCGTGGATGTATCTTGCAACAAGTTACTATGGCCGAGTTCAAAAAGGGTGTTGCCTGTGTTCTTCTCTAGGATTTTGATGGAATCTTGTCTCACATTTAGATCTTTCATCCATTTTGAGTTTATCTTTGTGTATGGTGAAAGAGAGTGGTCTAGTTTCATTCTTCTGCATGTGGATGTCCAATTTTCCCAGCACCATTTATTGAAGAGACTGTCTTTCTTCCAATGGATAGTCTTTCCTCCTTTATCGAATATTAGTTGCCCATAAAGTTCAGGGTCCACTTCTGGATTCTCTATTCTGTTTCACTGATCTATGTGTCTGTTTTTGTGCCAGTAGACTCTAGTTCTTTCAAGGGCCTCAACTGTACCTGGTGATCCTGGTCCCCACCTGGACGTGGTGACTCTTTTCACCACCGGGGACTCATCTGGACCTGCTTACTGTGTTACACACCAGGGCCTCAAGTAGACCTGTTGACCTTGGTCCACAAGCCGACCTCACATGGACCTGTTGCCTCTGATCCCCACCGGGGCCTCACGTGTACCTGGTAACTCTGGTCCTCACCTGGGCCTCATCGGGACCTAGTGACTCTGGTCCCCACCTGGACTTCACCTGGATCTGGTGACTCTGGTCCCCACCTGGACCTCTCTTGGACCTGGTGACTCTCTTTCCAACATGGACCTCACATGGATCTGGTGACTCTGGTCCTCAGTTTGGCCTCACCTGGACCTGGCGTCTCTCGTCCCCACTTTGACCTAACTCAGAACTGCTGAATCTTGCCCCACCTAGCCCGCACCCAGACCTGGTGACTCTTGTCCCCAGCTATGCCTCAATTCGACCTAATGAATCTGGTCCTCATGTGAGCCTCTCATGGACCTGGGACTCAGCTGGATAGAGTGGCTCTGGTTCACGCAAGGGGATCAAATGATACTGCTGATTGTGGTCTTATTCTATGCCTCACCAGGACCTAGTGATTTGTCCCCATCTGGGCCTGCATGGCCCTAGTAACTCTGGTCCTCACCCAGGCATCATTGGGACCTGGATACACTATTCCACACCTGGGCCTCACTCTGATTAGGGATCTCTGGACCCATTCTGGGCCTCAAACTAAACTGGTTACTCTGGTTCCCCCTCTGGGACTCACCCATACCTGGTGACTCTAGTCACCCCATGGGCTTCATTTGGGCCTGGTGAATCTGGTCCTTAGCTTGTCCTCACTTGGATCTGGTGACTGGTCGCCAGCTGGGCCTCACCTGGACTTGGTGAATCCTGTTGCCAGCTGCCCCTCACCTGGACCTTGTGACTGTGGTCCCACCAGGACCTCACCTGGATCTGGTGGCTCTGGTTCCCATATGGGGCTCTCCTGGACCTGATTCCTGTGGTCTCCATCAGGCATCACCTGGAACAAAATGACTCTGATCCATATTTGGGCCTCTCCTGGACTGTTGACTCTGGTCCTTACCTGGGCATCATTGCGACATGGATACACTCATATATACCTGGGCCTCACGTGGACCTGGTGACTGTGGTCCGACTTGGGCCTTACCTGGACGAGGTGACTGGTTCCCACAGGGACTTCACCTGGACCTCCTGACTCAGGTCCTCATATGGGCATCATGGGACCTGGTTTCAGTTCCACATCGGGACCTCACCTGGAGCTAGTGATTCTCGTTCCCCTCTGGGCCTCACCCTGACGTGGTGACTCTGGTCCCCACCTGGATATCACCGGAACCGGGTGACTCCGGTCCCCCTTTGGGACCCACCCGGAGCTGGGGACACTGGTCCTCAACTGGGCCTCACCTGGACCTGGTGAATCTGGTCCCCATCTGGGCCTCACCCAGTCCTGGTGACTTTGTTCCCCACCTGGACCTGATTGCTCTGGACTCTTTCTTGGCCTCCCCTTGGAACTGGTGACTCTGAACCTATCTGCGCGTCACCCAGATCTGGTGACTCTGGTCCTCACCTGGGCATCATTGGTACCTGGTGACTCTGTTCCTCACCTGAGCCTCACCTGGACATGATGACTCTGGAACCTCTCTGGGCCTCTCCCTGACCTGGTGACTCTAGCCCCTACCTGGGCATCATCGGGACATGGTTCCACTGCATGGCCTGCAGGTTGGCCTCACCTGGATGTGATAACTCTCGTCCTTACCTGGGTATCATCGGGACATGGTTCCTCTGCATGGCCTGCAGATTGGCCTCACCTGGACCTCTGGAGTGCCTTGCCACCTGGCCTCACCAATACCTGGTGCTCAGGTCCCCACGTGGGCCTGATTTGGACCTGTTGAATCTGGTCCTTACCTGGTCGTCACCCGGACCTGGTAAGTCTGTTCACCACCTGGGAATAACCTGGACCTGGTGAATCTGGTCCCCATCCGGGCCTCACACAGTCCTGGTGACTTTGTTCTCCACCGGGACCTATTTGCTGTGGACTCCTTCTTGTCCTTACCTGGAACTGGTGACTCTGATCCTAACTGGGCCTCACCCAGATCTGGTGACTCTGGTCCTCACCTGTGGACCATTATGATCTGGATACTCTGTTCCACACCTGAGCCTCACCTGGACATGATTACACTGGATCCCCTCTGGACCTCACCCTGACATGGTGACTCTGGTCCCCATGTGGATGTCACCTAGACCAGGTGAATCTGGTACCCCTCTAGGCCTCAACTAGACCTGGTGACTGTGGTCCTCAACTGGGCCTCACCGGGACCTAGTGGATATGCTCCCCTCCTGCGCCTCATCTGGACCTGGTGACTCTGGTTCTACCTGGGCATCATTGGGACCTGGATACTCTCTTATATACCTGGGGCTCACCTGGACCTGATGACTGTGGTCCCACCTGGGCCTCACCTGGACCTGGTGAATCTGGTCCCCATCTGGGCCTCACCCAGTCCTGATGACTTTGTTCCCCACCTGGACCTGATTGCTGTGGACCCTTTTCTTGGCCTCACCTGGAACTGGTGACTCTGATCCTATATGCGATTCTCCCAGATCTGGTGACTCTGGTCCTCACCTGGGAGTTATTGGTACCTGGTGACTCTGTTCCACACCTGAGCCTCACCTGGACATGACGATTCTGGAACTTCTCTGGGTCTCACCCTGACCTGGTGACTCTGGTCCTCAACTGGGCCTCAGCTGGACCTAGTGAATATGCTCCATCTGGGCCTCATTTGGACCTGGTAACTCTGGTCACTACCGCGGCATCATCGGGTCATGTTTCCACTGCATGGCCTGCAGTTTGCACTCACCTGGACCTGGTAACTCTGGTCCCTACCTGGGCATCATCCGGACATGGTTCCTCTGCATGGCCTGCAGGTTGGCCTCACCTGGACCTGGTGAGTGGGGTTGCCACCTAGGCCTCACCCATACCTTGTGACTCAGGTCCCCACGTGGGGCTCTTGGACCTGGTGAATCTGATCCTTTCCTGGTCCTCTCCTAGACCAGGGGACTCTGGTCACTACCTGGGCCTCCCATGGACCTGGTGAATCTGGTCCCCATCTGGACCTCATCCAGTCCTGGTGACTTTGTTCCCTACCGGGACCTGATTGCAGTGGACTCCTTCTTGGCCTCACCTGGTACTGGTGCGTCTGATGCTATGTGGGCCTCAACCAGATCTTGTCACTCTGGTCTTCACCAGTGGACCATTATGACCTGGATACTCTGTTCCACACCTGAGCCTCACCTGGACATGATGACTCTGGATCCCCTCTGGGCCTCAACCTTACATGGTGACTCTGGTCCCCATCTGGATGTCACCTAGACCAGGTGAATCTGGTACCCCTCTAGGCCTCAACTTGACCTGGTGACTCTAGTCCTCAACTGGGCCTCACTGGGACATAGTGAACATACTCCCCACCTGCGCCTCATCTGGACCTGGTGACTCTGGTTTTACCAGGGCATCATCAGGAAATGGTTACCCTATTCCCCACTTGGAGTGAACTGATCCTGGTAACTCAGGTCCTGATTTGGCCTCTTCTGTACCAGGTGACTCTGGCTCCTCCTGGGCCTCACCTGTAACTGGTGACACTGATCCTAAGCATGGCCTCACCTGACCTGGTGACTGTGGTTCCCATGGGACCTCACCTGGACCTCATGTCTCTGGTCCCACTTGGGCCTCACCAGTACCTGGTGTATCTGGTACCCACCGGGGTAGCATCAGGATATGGTTACACAGTTCACTAACAGTGACCCAGCTGGAACTATTAACTCTGGTCTTCACCTGGGCCACACCTGGACATGGTGACACTGGTTCCCACCTGGGTCTCACCTGGACATGGTGAATCGGATCCCCACCAGATCCTCACGTGTAACTGGTGATTCTCGTTCCCACGTGTACATCACGTGGAAATAGTGGCTGCATTGTTTATAGCTTCTCATGTACCTCGTGAGTCTGGTCCCCACCAGGGCCTCACCGGGATCTCGTGAGTGTGGTTGCCACCTGCAACTCACCTGGACCTGGTGAATCTGGTCTGACATGAGACTATCCTGCATCTGGTGACTGTGGTCCCACCCGGTCTTCACTTAGATTTGGGGACTCCAATCCGCATCTGGACCTCACCTGGTCCTGGTGACCATGGTCCTCAACTGGGCAAAATTGGGACCCGATGACTGTGTTCTACAACTGGACCTCACCTGGACCAGGTGACTCTGGTCCCCCTCTGGGTCTCACCGTGCCCTAGTGACTGTGAAACCCACTTTGCCCTGACTTGGACCTGCTGACCCTGGTTGCTCCCTGCGCCTGACCTCCAACTGTTGACTCCGGTCCTTTCAAGGGCCTCCCCTCGACCTGCTGATCCAGGTCCCCACCTCGGCTTCACCTCGACGTGGTGACTCTTGTAACCACCGGGAACTCACCTGGATCTGCTTACTGTGTTCCACACCTGGGCCTCAAGTAGATCTGTTGACCATGGTCCCCAAGACGGCCTCACATGGACCAGTTGCCTCTGATCCTCACCGGGGCCTCACGTGTACCTGGTAACTCTGGTCCTCACCTGGGCCTCATCTGGACCTAGTGACTCTGGTCCCCACCTGGGCTTCACCTGGATCTGGTGACTCTGGTCCCCACCTGGACCTCTCCTGGATCTGGTGACTCTGGTCCCCACCTGGACCTCTCCTGGTCCTGCTGACTCTATTTCCATCATGGACCTCACCTGGATCTGGTGACTCTGGTCCTCAGTTTGGCCTCACCTGGACCTGGTATCTCTCGTCCCCTCTTTGACCTAACTCAGAACTGCTGAATCTTACCCCACCTAGTCCGCACCCTGACCTGGTGACTCTAGTCCCCAGCTATGCCTCAATTCAACCTGATGACTCTGGTCCTCACGTGGGCCTCACATGGACCTGGGACTCAGCTGGATAGAGTGGCTCTGGTTCCCACAAGGGGCTCACCTGATACTGGTGACTGTGGTCTTATTCTCTGCCTCACCAGGACCTAGTGATTCTATTCCCCATCTGGGCCTGCATGGCCCTAGTGACTCTGGTCCTCACCCAGGCATCATTGGGACTTGGATACTCTATTCCACACTGGGCCTCACTTTGAACAGGGACCTCTGGTCCCATTCTGGGCCTCCAACTAAACTGGTTACTCTGGTTCCCCCTCTGGGCTTCACCCTTTCCTGGTGACCCTGGTCACCCTTTGGGCTTCACTTGGGCCTGTTTAATCTGGTGCTTAGCTGGTCCGCACTTCGATGTGGTGAATGGTCGCCACCTGGTCTTCACCTGGACTTGGTGAATCCTGTTGCCACCTGCGCCTCACCTGGACCTTGTGACTGTGGTCCCACCTGGACCTCACCTGGATCTGGTGGCTCTGCTTCCCTTATGGGGCTCTCCAGGACCTGGTTCCTGTGGTCTCCATCTGGCCTCACCTGGAACACAATGACTCTGATCCATATTTGGGCCTCTCCTGGTCCTGTTGACTCTGTCCTTACCTTGGCATCATTGAGACCTGGACACTCTCTTATATACCTGGGCCTAACCTGGACCTGGTGACTGTGGTCCCACCTGGGCTTCACCTGGACGAGGTGACTGATTCCCACAGGGAACTCACCTGGTTCTGGTGACTCAGGTCCTCATATGGGCATCATGGGACCTGGTTTCTCAGTTCCACATTGGGGCCTCCCCTGGACCTAGTGATTCTCGTCCCACTCTGAGTCTCACCCTGACGTGGTGACTCTGGTCCCCACCTGGATATCACCAGAACCGGGTGACTCTGGTCCCCCTCTTGGACTCACCCGGAGCTGGGGACACTGGTCTTCACCCGGCCTCAACAGGACCTGGTGAATCTACTCACTTAGGCCTCATCTGGACCTTGTGACTCTTTTCCCACCTGGCATCAATGGGACATAGGTAGACTGTTCCCCACCTGGGCCTCACCTGGACGTGATAACTTTGCTTCACACTTTGGCCGCAACTAGTCCTGATGACTCTGGTCCCCCCACCTAAGCCTCAATCTGGACCTGGTGACTGTGGTCCCCACCTGGGTCTCACCTGGACCTGGTGACTCTCGTTCCCACATGAACCACACCTGGACCTGGTGACTGTGGTGTTCTTGTAGACTCACATTTACCTGGTGACTCCGGTCCCCATTAGGGCCTCACCTGGATCTGGTGAGTGGGGTTGCCACCTGGGCTTCACCCATACCTGGTGACTCAGGTACCCAAGTGGGCCTCTTGGACCTGGTGAATCTGGTCCTTACCTGGTCCTATCCCGGAACTAGGGACTCTGGTCACCACCTGGGACTCACCTGGACCTGGTGAATCTGCTCCCCATCGGGGTCTCAACCAGTCCTGGTGATTTGTTCCCTACCTGCACCTGATTGCTATGGACTCTTTCTTGGCCTCCCCTGGAACTGGTGACTCTGATTCTATCTGCGCCTCACCCAGACCTGGTGACTCTGGTCCTCACCTGGGCATCATTGGTACCTGGTGACTCTGTTCCACACCTGAGCCTCACCTGGACATGATGACTCTAGAAACTCTCTAGGCCTCACCCTGACCTGGTGACTCTTGTCCCCATCTGGATGTGAACTGTACCAGGTGATTCTGGTACCCTTCTAGGCCTCAACCAGATCTGGAGACTCTGGTCCTCAAAAGGGCCTCACCTGGGCTTAGTGAATATGCTCCATCTGGGACTCATTTGGACCTGGTGACTCTGGTCCCAACCTGGGCATCATCGGGACATGGTTTCTCTGCATGGCCTGCAGGATGGCCTCACCTGGACCTGGGGAGTGGGGTTGCCACCCTGGCCTAACGCATACCTGGTGACACAGGTCCCCACGTGGACCTCACTTGCACCTGTTGAATCGTGTACTTACCTGGTCCTCACCCGGAACTGGTAAGTCTGGTCGCCACCTGGAAATCACCTGGACCTGGTGAATCTGGTCCCCATCTTGGCCTCACCCAGTCCTAGTGACTTTGTTCCCCACCTGGACCTGAGTGCTGTGGACAACTTCTTGGCCTCACCTGGAACTGGTGACTCTGATCCTAACTGGGCCTCCCCCAGATCTGGTGACTCTGGTCCTCACCTGTGGACCATTAACATGGATACTCTTTTCCACACCTGAGACTCACTTGGACATGATGACTCTGGAACCCCTCTGGGCCTCAGCCTAACATGGTGACTCTGGTCCCCATCTGGATGTCACCTAGACCAGGTGAATCTGGTACCCCTCTAGGCCTCAACTAGACCGGGTGATCTGGTCCTCAACTGGGCCTCACCGGGACCTAGTGAATATACTCCCCACCTGCGCCTCATCTGGACGTGGTGACTCGGGTTCTACCTGGGCATCATCGGGACATGGTTACTCTATGCCCCACTGGGACTGACCTGATCCTGGTAACTCTGGTCCTGACTTTGGCGTCTTCTCTACCGGGTGACTCTGGCTCCACCTGGGCCTCACCTGTAACTGGTGACTCTGATTCTAAGCATGGCCTCACCTGACCTGGTGACTGTGGTTCCCATCGGGACCTTACCTGGACCTCATGTCTCTGGTCCCACCTGGGCCTCACCAGGACCTGGTGTCTCTGGTACCCACCCGAGTAGCATCAGGATATGGTTACACTCTTCACTAACAGTGACCCAGCCGGACCTATTAACTCTGGTCTTCACCTGGGCCACACCTGGACATGGTGACACTGGTACACACTTGGGTCTGACCTGAACATGGTGAGTCGGATCCCCACCTGGTCCTCACCTGTAACTGGTGATTTTCATTCCCACATGGACATTATGTGGACCTGGTTGCTGCAGTGTTTCTAGCTTCTCATGTACCTCGTGACTCTGGTCCCCACCAGGGCCTCACCGGGACCTGGTGAGTGTGGTTGCCACCTGCACCTCACCTGGACCTGGTGATTCTGGCCTGCACCTGTGACTACCCTGGATCTGGTGACTGTAGTCCCCACCTGGGCTTCACCTGGATTTGGGGACTGCGGTCCTCATCTGGGCCTCACCTGGCCCTGTTGACCATGGTCCTCAACTGGGCAAAATTGGGACTCGGTGACTGTGTTCCACAACTGGACCTCACCTGGACCAGGTGACTCTGGTCCCCCTCTGGGTCTCACCGTACCCTAGTGACTGTGAACCCCACTTTGGCCTGACTTGGACCTGTTGACCCTGGTTGCCACCTGCGCATGACCTCGAACTGTTGACTCTGGTTCTTTCAAGGGCGTCCACTGGACATGGTGATCCTGGTGCCCACATGGGCCTCACCTGGACCTGGTGACTCTTGTCACCACCGGGAACTCACCTGGATCTGCTTACTGTGTTCCACACCTGGGCCTCAAGTAGACCTGTTGTCCATGGTCCCCACGCCGGCCTCACCTAGACCTCTTGCCTCTGATCCCCACCGGGGCTTCACGTGTACCTTGCAACTCTGGTCCTCACCTTCGCCTCATCTGGACCTAGTGACTCTGGTCCCCACCTGGGCTTCACCTGGATCTGGTGACTCTGGTCCCCACCTGCACTTCACCTGGATCTGGTGTCTCTGGTACCCTCCTGGACCTGACCTGCATCTGGTGACTCTGGTCCTCAGTTTGGCCTCACCTGGACCTGGTGTCTCTCGTCCCCACTTTGACATACCTCAGCACTGCTGAATCTTGCCCCACCTGGGCCTCACCCAGACCTGGTGCCTCTTGTCCCCAGCTATGAGTCAATTGGACCTGTTGAATCTGGTCCTCACATGGGCCTCACCTGGACCTGGGACTCAGCTGGATAGAGTGGCTCTTGTTCCCACATGGGGCTCACCTCATTCTGGTGACTATGGTTTTATTCTATGCCTCACCAGGACCTAGTAATTCTGCTCCTCATCTGGGCCTGCATGGCCCTAGTGACTCTGGTCCTCACCCAGGCATCATTGGGACCGGGATACTCTATTCCACACCTGGGATTCACTCTGACCAGGGACCTATGTTCCCATTCTGGGCCTCAAACTAAACTGGTTACTCTGGTACCCCCTCTGGGCCTCACCCTAACCTGGTGACTCTGGTCACCACTTTGGCTTCACTTGGGCCTGGTGAATCTGGTCCTTAGCTGGTTCTCACCTGGATCTGGTGACTGGTCTCCACCTGGGCCTCACCTGGAATTGGTGAATCCTGTTGCCATCTGCGCCTCACCTGGACCTTGTGACAGTGGTCCCACCTAGACCTCACCTTGATCTGGTGGCTCAGGTTCCCATATGGGGCTCTCCTGGTCCGTGTTCCTGTGGTCTCCATCTGGCCTCACCTGGAACACAATGACTCTGATCCATATCTGGGCCTATCCTGGACCTGTTAACTCTGGTTAACAGGCATCATTGTGACCTGGGTTCTCTATTATATACCTGGGCCTCACTTGGACCTGGTGACTGAGGTCCCACCTTGGCCTCACCTGGATGAGGTGACTGGTTCCCACAGGGACCTCACCTCGTCCTGGTGACTCAGGTCCTCATATGGGCATCATGGCACCTGGTTTCTCAGTTCCACATCGGGGCCTCACCTGGACCTAGTGATTCACCTCCCCCTCTGGGCCTCACCCTGACGTGGTGACTCTGGTCCCCACCTGGATATCACCAGAACCGGGTGACTCTGGTCCCCCTCTGAGACTCACCCGGAGCTGTGGACACTGGTCCTCAACTGGGCCTCAAGAAGACCTGATGAATCTACTCTTCACTTAGGCCTCGTCTGGACCTTGTGACTCTTTTCTCACCTGGCATCAATGGGACATGGTTACTCTGTTCCCCACCTGGGCCTCAGCCGGACATGATAACTTTGCTCCATACTTTGGCCTCAAATGGTCCTGATGACTCTCGTCCCCCCACCTAAGCCTCAATCAGGACCTGGTGACTGTGGTCCCCACCTGGGTTTCCCCTGGACCTGGTGACTCTCGTTCCTACATGAACCACACCTGGACTTGGTGACTGTGGTGTTCTTGTAGACTCACATTTCCCTGGTGACTCCTGTCCCCACTAGGGCCTCACCTGGATCTGGTGACTCTTGCCTGCAGGTTGGCCTCACCTGGACTTGGTGAGTGGGGTTGACACCTGGGCGTCACCTCTACCTGGTGACTCAGGTCCCCACGTGGGTCTCTTGGATCTGGTGAATCTGGTCCTTACCTGGCCTCTCCCAGACCCAGTGACTCTGGTCACCACCTGGGCCTCACCTGAACCTGGTGATTCTGGTCCCCATCTGGGCCTCACCCAGTCCTGGTGATTTTGTTCCCCACCTGGACCTGATTGCTGGGCACTCTTTCTTGGCCTCACCTGGAACTGGTGACTCTGACTCTGCTCCTAACCTGGGGATCATTGCGAAGTGGATACTCTCTTATATACCTGGGCCTCACCTTGACCTGTGACAGTGGTCCCACCTGGGCCTCACCTGGACGAGTTGACTGGTTCCAACAGGGACCTCACCTGAACCTGGTGACTCAGGTCATCATATGGGCATTATGGGACCTGGTTTCTGAGTTCCACATCGGGGCCTCACCTGGACCTAGTGATTCTCATCCCCCTCTGGGCCTCACCCTGACATGGTGACTCTGGTCCCCAGCTGGATATCACCAGAACTGGGTGACTCTGGTCCCCCTCTGGGACTCACTCGGAGCTGGGGACACTGGTCCTCAACTGGGCCTCAACAGGACCTGGTGAATCTACTCCTCACTTAGGCCTCGTCTGGACCTTGTGACTCTTTTCCCACCTGACATCAATGGGACATGGTTTCTCTGTTCCCCACCTGGGCCTCAGCTGGACATGATAACTATCCTCCACACTTTGGCCTCAACTGGTCCTGATGACTCTGTTCCCCCCACCTTGGCCTCAATCTGGTCCTGGTGACGGTGGTCCACACCTGGGTCTCACCTGGACCTGGTGACTCTCGTTCCCACATGAACCCCACCTGGACCTGTTGACTTTGGTGTTCTTGTAGACTCACATTTTCCTGGTGTCTCCTGTGTCCAGTAGGGCCTCACCTGGATCTGGTGACTCTGATCCTATCTGCGCGTCACCCAGACCTGTTGACTCTGCTCCTAACTTGGGCATCATTGGTACCTGGTTACTCTGTTCGACACCTGAGCCTCACCTGGACATGATGACTCTGTAACCTGGCTCGGCCTCATCCTGACCTGGTGACTCTGGTCACCATCTGGTTTTCACATGGACCAGGTGACTCTGGTACCCCTCTAGGCCTCAAACAGTTCTGGTGCCTCTCGTCCTCAACTGGGCCTCACCTGGACCTACTGAATAAGCTCCATCTGGGCCTCATTTGGACCTGGTGACTCTGGTCCCTACCTGGGCATCATCGGGACATGGTTCCACTGCATGGCCTGCAGGTTGGCCTCACATGAACCTGGTAACTCTGGTCCCTACCTGGGCATCATCGTGTCACGGTTCCTCGGCATGGCGTGCAGGTTGGCCTCACCTTGAACTGGTGAGAGGGTTTGCCACCTGGGCCTCACCCGTACATGGTGACACAGGTCCCCATTTGGGCCTTACTTGGACCTGGTGAATCTGGTCTTTACCTGATCCTCACCTGGAACTGGTAACTCTGGTCACCACCTGGGCCTCACCTGGACTTGGTGAATCTGGTCCCCATCTGGGCCTCACCCAGTCCTGGTGACTCTCTTCCCCACCTGGACCTGATTGATGTGGACTCTTTCTTGGCCTCACCTGAAACTGGTGACTCTCATCCTATCTGCACGTCACCCAGACCTGGTGACTCTGCTCCTAACCTGGGCATCATTGGTACCTGGTTACTCTGTTCGACACCTGAGCCTCACCTGGACATGATGACTCTGGAACCTGGCTGGGCCTCACCCTGACCTGGTGACTCTGGTCCCCATCTGGTTGTCACGTGGACCAGGTGACTCTGGTACTCCTCTAGGCCTCAACCAGTTCTGGTGCCTCTCGTCCTCAACTGGGCCTCACCTGGACCTAGTGAATAAGCTCCATCTGGGCCTCATTTGGACCTGGTGACTCTGGTCCCTACCTGGGCATCATCAGGACATGGTTCCACGCATGGCCTGCAGGTTGGCCTCACATGAACTTGGTTACTTTGGTCCCTACCTGGGCATCATCGGGTCACTGTTCCTCGGCATGGCGTGCAGGTTGGCCTCACCTTGAACTGGTGAGAGGGTTTGCCACCTGGGCCTCACCCATACATGGTGACACAGGTCCCCATGTGGGCCTTAATTGGACCTGGTGAATCTGGTCCTTACCTGATCCTCACCTGGAACTGGTAACTCTGGTCACCACCTGGGCCTCACCTGGACCTGGTGAATCTGGTCCCCATCTGGGCCTCACCCAGTCCTGGTGACTATGTTCCCCACCTGGACCTGATTGCTGTGGACTCTTTCTTGGCCTCACCTGAAACTGGTGACTCTGATCCTATCTGCGCGTCACACAGACCTGGTGACTCTGGTCCTCACCTGGGCATGATTGGTACCTGGTGACTCTGTTCCACACCTGAGCCTCACCTGGACATGATGACTCCGGATCCCCTCTGGGCCTCACCCTGACATGGTGACTCTGGTCCCCATCTGGATTTCACCTAGACCAGGTGAATCTGGTACCCCTCTAGGCCTCAACTAGACCTGGTGACACTGGTCCTCAAGTGGGACTCACTGGGACCTAGTGAATATGCTCCCCAACTGAGCCTCATCTGGACCTGGTGACTCTGGTTCTACCTGGGAATCATCGGGACATGGTTACTCTATTCCCCACTGGGACTGACCTGATCCTGGTAAGTCTGGTCCTGACTTTGGCCACTTCTGTACCAGGTGACTCTGGCTCCACCTGGGCCTCACCTGTAACTGGTGACTCTGATCCTAAGCATGGCCTCACCTGACCTGGTAACTGTGGTTCCCATCGGGACCTCCCCTGGACCTCATGTCTCTGGTCCCACCTGGGCCTCACCAGGACCTTGTGTTTCTGGTACCCACCAGGGTAGCATCAGGATATGGTTATACTGTTCACTAACAGTGACCCTGCCGGACCTATTAACTCTGGTCTTTACCTGGGCCACACCTGGACAAGGTGACACTGGTTCCCACCTGGGTCTCACCTGGACATGGTTAGTCGGATCTCCACCTGGTCGTCACCCGTAACTGGTGATTCTCGTTCCCACATGGACATAATATGGACCTGGTTGCTGCAGTGTTTCTAGCTTCTCATGTAGCTCGTGACTCTGGTCCCCACCAGGGCCTCACCGGGACCTGGTGAGTGTAGTTGCCACCGGCAACTCACCTGGACCTGGTGATTCTGGTCTGCACCTGAGACTACCCTGGATCCGGTGACTGTGGTCCCCACCAGGGCTTCACCTGGATTTGGGGACTCCGGTCCTCATCTGGGCCTCACCTGGGCCTGTTGACCATGGTCCTCAACTGGGCAAAATTGGGACCCGGTGTCTGTGTTCCACAACTGGACCTCACCTGGACCAGGTCACTCTGGTCCCCCTCTGGGTCTCACCGTGCCCTAGTGATTGTGGAACACACTTTGGCTTATCTTGGACCTGCTGACCCTGGTTGCCACCTGCGCCTGACCTCGAACTTTTGACTCTGGATCTTTCAAGGTCCTCCCTTGTACCTTGTGATCCTGATTCACACCTGGGACTCACCTGGACGTGGTGACACTTGTCGGCACCGGGGACTCACCTGGACCTGCTTACTGTGTTCCACACCTGGGCCTCATGTAGACCTGTTGACCATGGCCCCAAGCCGGCCTCACATAGACCTGTTGCCTCTGGTCCCAACCGGGGCCTCACGTGTACCTGGTAACTCTGGTACTCACCTGGGCCTCATTGGACCTAGTGACTCTGGTCCCCACCTGGGCTTCACCTGAATCTGGTGACTCTGGTCCCCACCTGGACTCACCTGGATCTGGTGGCTCTGGTTCCCACCAGGACTTCACCTGGATCTGGTGACTCTGTTCCCCACCTGGACCTCTCCTGGACCTGGTGACTCTCTTTCCAACATGGACCTCACCTAGATCTGGTGACTCTTGTCCTCAGTTTGGCCTCATCTCGACCTGGTGTCTCTCGTCCCCGCTTTGACCTAACTCAGAACTGCTGAATATTGCCCCAACTAGGCCGCACCCAGACCTGGTGACTCTTGTCCCCAGCTATGCCTCAATTCGACCTAATGAATCTGGTCCTCACTTGGGCCTCACATGTACCTGGGACTCAGGTGGATAGAGTGGCTCTGGTTCCCACAAGTGGCTCACCTGATACTGCTGACTGTGGTCTTATTTTATGCCTCACCAGGACCTAGTGATTCTGTTCCCCATCTGGGTCTGCATGGCCCTAGTGACTATGGTCCTCACCCAGGCATCATTGGGACCTGGATACTCTATTCCCCACCTGGGCCTCACTTTGACCAGGCACCTCTGGTCCCATTCTGTGCCTCAAACTAAACTGTTTACTCTAGTTCCCCCTCTGGGCCTCACCATTACCTGGTGACTCTGGTCACCCCTTGGGCTTCACTTGGGCCTGGTGAATCTGTTCCTTAGCTGGTCCGCACCTGGATCTGTTGACTGGTCGCCACCTGGGACTCAGCTGGATATAGTGAATCCTGTTGCCACCTGTGCCTCACCTGGACCTTGTGACTGTGGTCCCACCTGGAACTCACCTGGATCTGGTTGCTCTGGTTCCCATATGGGGCTCTCCTGGAACTGGTTCCTGTGGTCTCCATCTGGACTCACCTGGAACAAAGTGACTCTGATCCATATTTGGGCCTCTCCTGGAGTTGTTGACTGTGGTCCTAACCTGGGGATCATTGGCAACTGGATACTCTCTTATATACGTGGGCCTCACCTGGACCTGGTGACTGTGGTCCAACCTGGGCCTCACCTGGATGAGTTGACTGGTTCCAACAGGACCTCACCAGGACCTGGTGATTCAGGTCCTCATATGGGCATCATGGGACCTGGTTTCAGTTTCACATCGGGGCCTCACCTGGACCTAGTGATTCTCAACCCCTTCTGGGCCTCACCCTGACGTGGTGACTCTGGTCCCCACCTGGATATGCCCAGAACCGGGTGACTTTGGTCCCCCTCTGGGACTCACCCGGAGCTGGAGATACTGGTACTCAACCGGGCCTCAACAGGACCTGGTGAATCTACTCCTCACTTAGGCCTCGTCTGGACCTTGTGACTCTTTTCCCACCTGGCATCAATGGGACATTGTTACTCTGTTCCGCACCTTGGCCTCACCTGTACATGGTAACTTTCCTCCACACTTTGGCCTCAAATGTTCCTCATGACTCTGGTTCCCCCACCTAGGCCTCAATCTGGACCTGGTGACTGTGGTCCCCACCTGGGTCTCACCTGGACCTGGTGACACTTGTTCCCACATGAACCACACCAGGACCTGGTGACTGTGGTGTTCTTGTAGACTCACATTTACCTGGTGACTCCGGTCCCCACCAGGGCCTCACCTGGATCTGGAGACTCTGGCCTGCAGGTGGGCCTCACCTGAACCTGGTGAGTGGGGTGGCCACCTGGGCCTCACCCATACCTGGTGACTCAGGTCCTCCCGTGGGCCTCTTTGACCTGGTGAATCTGGTCCTTACCTGGTCCTCTCCCAGACCCGGAGACTCTGGTCACCACCTGGGCCTCACCTGGACTTGGTGAATGTGGTCCCCATCTAGGCCTCACCCAGTCCTGGTGATTTTGTTCCCCACCTGGACCTCATTGCTGTGGACACTTTCTTGGCCTCACCTGGAACTGGTGACTCTGAACCTATTTGCGCGTCACCCAGACCTGGTGACTCTGATCCTCCCCTTGGCATCATTGGTACCTGGTGACTCTGTTACACACCTGAGCCTCACCTGGATATGATGACTCTGGAACCTCTCTGGGCCTCACTCTGACCTGGAGACTCTGGTCTCTATCTGGATTTCACCTGGACCAGGTGATTCTGGTACCGCTCTAGGCCTCAACCAGATCTGGAAACTCTGGTCCTCAACTGAGCCTCACCTGGACATAGTGAATATGCTCCATTTGGGCCTCATTTGGACCTGGCGACTCTGGTAACTCCCTGCCCATCATCGGGACATGGTTCCACAGCATGGCCTGCAGTTTGGCCTCACCTGGACCTGGTGAGTGGGGTTGCCACCTGGGCCTCACCCATACGTGGTGACACATGTCCCTACGTGGGCTTCACTTGGACCTGGTGAATCTGGTCCTTACCTGGTCCTCACCCGGAACTGGTATGTCTGGTCACCACCTGTGAATCACATGGGCCTGGTGAATCTGGTCGCCATCTGGGCCTCACCCTGTCCTGGTGACTTTGTTCCCCACCTGGACCTGATTGCTGTGGACTCCTTCTTGGCCTCACCTGGAACTGGTGACTCTGATCCTAAGTGGGCCTCCCCCAGATCTGGTGACTCTGGTCCTCACCTGTGGACCATTATGACCTGGATACTTTGTTCCAAACCTCAGCCTCACCTGGACATGATGACTCTGGAACCCCTCTGGCCCTCACCCTGACATGGTGACTCTGTTCCCCATCTGGATGTCACCTAGACCAGGTGAATCTGGTACGACTCTAGGCCTCAACTTGACCTGGTGACTCTGGTCCTCAACTGGGCCTCATCGGGCCCTAGTGAACATGCTCCCCACCTGCGCCTCATCTGGACCTGGTGACTCTGGTTCTACCTGGGCATCATCGGGACATAGTTACTCTATTCCCCACTGGGACTGACCTGATCCTGGTAACTCTGGTCTGAATTTGGCCTCTTCTGTACCAGGTGACTCTGTCTCCACATGGACTTCACCTGTACCTGGTGACTCTGATCCTAAGCATGGGCTCACCTGACCTGGTTACTGGGGAACCCATCGGGACCTCACCTGGACCTCATGTCTCCGGTCCCACCTGGGCCTCACCACGACCTTGTGTCTCTGGTACCCACAGGGATAGCATCAGGATATGGTTACACTCTTCATTAACAGTGACCCAGCCGGACCTATTAACTTTGCTCTTCACCTGGGCCACACCTGGACATGGTGATTCTGGTCTGCACCTGAGACTACCCTGGATCTGGTGACTGTGGTCCCCACCTGGGCTTCACCTGGATATTTTGACTCCGGTCACCATCTTGGCCTCACCTGGCCCTGTTGACCATGGTCCTCAACTAGGCAAATTTGGGACTCGGTGACTGTGTTCCACAACTGGACCTCACCTCGACCAAGTTACTCTGGTCCCCCTCTGGGTCTCACCGTGCCCTAGTGACTGTGAACCCCACTTTGGCCTGACTGGGACATGCTGATCCTGTTTGCCACCTGCGCCTGACCTCGAACTGTTGACTCTGGTTCTTTCAAGGCCATCCCCTGTACCTGGTGATCCTGGTCCCCACTTGGGCCTCACCTGGACGTGGTGACTCTTGTCAACACCGGGGACTCACCTGGACAAGCTTACTGTGTTCCATACCTGGGCCTCAAGTAGACCTGTTGACCATTGGCCCCAAGCCGGCCTCACATGGACCTGTTGCCTCTGATCAAAACCGGAGTTCACGTGTACCTGGTTACTCTGGTCCTCACCTGGGACTCATCTGGACCTAGTGACTCTGGTCCCCACCTGGACTTCACCTGGATCTCGTGACTCTGGTCCCCACCTGGACTTCACCTGGATCTGATGACACTGGTCCCCACCTGGACCTCACCTGGTCCTGGTGACTCTGGTCCTCAGTTTGGCCTCACCTGGACCTGTTGACTCTTGTCCCCACTTTGACCTACCTCAGAACTGCTGAATCTTGCCCCACCTAGGCCGCACCCAGACCTGGTGACTCTTGTCCCCAGCTTTGCCTCAATTCGATCTGATGAATCTGGTCCTCACGTGGGCCTCACATGGACCTGGGACTCAGCTGGATAGAGTTGCTCTGGTTCCCACAAGGGGCTCACCTGATACTGCTGACTGTGGTCTTATTCTATGCCTCACCAGGACCTGGTGATTCTGTTCCCCATCTAGGCCTGCATGGCCCTAGTAACTCTGTTCCTCACCCAGGCATCATTGGGACCTGGATACTCTATTCCACACCTGGGCCTCACTTTGACCAGGGACCTCTGGTCGCATTCTGGGCCTCAAACTAAACTGGTTACTCTGGTTCCCCCTCTGGGCCTCACCCTTACCTGGTGACTCTGGTCACCCCTTTGACTTCTCTTGGGCCTGGTGAATCTGGATCTTAGCTGCTCCGCACCTGGATGTGGTGACTGGTCGCCACCTGGGCCTCCCCTGGACTTGGTGAATCCTGTTGCCAATTGCGCCTCACATGGACCTTGTGACTGTGTTCCCACCTGGATCTAACATGGATCTGGTGGATCTGGTTCCCATATTGGGCTCTCCTGGACCTGGTTCCTGTGGTCTCCATCTGGCCTCACCTGGAACACAATGACTCTGATCCATATTTGGGCCTATCCTGGATCTGTTGTCTCTGGTCCTTACCTGGCCTCATTGGGACCTGGACTCTCACTTATATACCTGGGCCTCACCTGGACCTGGTGACTGTGGTCCCACATGGGCCTCACTTGGACGAGGTGCCTGGTTCCCACAGGGACCTCACCTGGACCTGGTGACTCAGGTCCTCATATGGGCATCATGGGACCTTGTTTCTCAGATCCACATCGGGACCTCACCTGGACCTAGTGATTCTCGTCCCCCTCTGGGCCTCACCCTGACGTGGTGACTCTGGTCTCCAGCTGGATATCACCAGAACCGGGTGACTCTGGTCCCCCTATGGGACTCACCTGGATCTGGGGACACTGGTCCTCAACTGGGCCTCCACAGGACCTGGTGAATCTACTCCTCACTTAGACCTCGTCTGGACCTTGTGACTCTTTTCCCACCTGGCATCAATGGAACATGGATACTCTGTTCCCCACCTTCGCCTCACCTGGACATGATAACTTTGCTCAACACTTTTGCCTCAACTGGTCCTGATGACTCTGGCTCTCCACCAAGGCCTCAATCTGGACCTGGTGACTGTGGTCCCCACCTGGGTCTCACCTGGACCTGGTTACTCTCGTTCCCACATGAATCACACCTGGACCTGGTGACTGTGGTGTTCTTGTAGACTCTCTTTTACCTTGTGACTCCGGTCCCCACTAAGGTCTCACCTGTATCTGGTGACTCTGGCCTGCAGGTTGGCCTCACCTGGACCTGGTGAGTCAGGTTGCCACCTGGCCCTCACTCATACCTGGTGACTCAAGTCCCCAAAGGGGCCTCTTGGACCTGGTGAATCTTCTCCTTACCTGGTCCTGCCCCAGACCCGGGACTCTGGTCACCACCTGGGCCTCACCTGGACCTGGTGAATCTGTTCCCCACCTGGGCGTCACCCAGTCCTGGTGACTTTGTTCCCCCCTGGACCTGATTGCTGTGGACTCTTTCTTGGCCTCACCTGGAACTGGTGACTCTGATCCTATCTGGGCGTAACCGAGACCTGGTGACTCTGGTCCTCACCTGGGCATCCTTGGTACCTGGTGACTCTGTTCCACACTTGAGCCACACCTGTACATTATGACTCTGGATCCCCTCTGGGCCTCACCCTGACATGGTGACTCTGGTCCCCATCTGGATGTCACCTAGACCAGGTGAATCTGATACCGCTCTAGGCCTCAACTAGACCTTGTGACTCTGGTCCTCAAATGGGCCTCACCGGACCTAGTGAACATGCTCCCCAACTGCGCCTCATCTATAACTGGTGACTCTGTTTCTACCTGGGCATCATCGGGACATGGTTCCTCTATTCCCCTCTGGGACTGACCTCATCGTGGTAATTCTGGTCCTGACTTTGGACTCTTCTCTACCAGGTGACTCTGGCTCCACCTGGCCTCACCTGTAACTGGTGACTCTGATCCTAAGCATGGCCTCACCTGACCTGTTGACTGTGGTTCCCATCGGGACCTCACCTGGACCTCATGTCTCTGGTCCCACCTGGGCCTCACCAGGACCTGGTGTCTCTGGTACCCACCTGGGTAGCATTAGGATATGGTTGCACTGTTCACTAACAGTGACCCAACCGGACCTATTAACTCTCGTCTTCACCTGGGCCACACCTGGACATGGTGACACTGGTTCCCACCTGGGTCTCACCTGGACATGGTGAGTCGGATCCCCACCTGGTCCTCACCTGTAACTGGTGATTTTCGTTCCCACATGGACATCCTGTGGACCTGGTGGCTGCAGTGTTTCTAGCTACTCATGTACCTCGTGACTCTGGTCCCCACCAGGGCCTCACCGGGACCTGGTGAGTATGGTTGCCACCTGCACCTCACCTGGACATGGTGATTCTGGTCTGCACCTGAGACTACCCTGGATCTGGTGACTGTGGTCCCCACCTGGGCTTCACCTGGATTTGGGGACTCCGGTCCCCATCTGGGCCTCACCTGGCCCAGTTGACCATGGTCCTCAACTGGGCGAAATTGGGACCCAGTGACTGTGTTCCACAACTGGACCTCACCTGGACCAAGTGACTCTCGTCCCACTCTGGGTCTCACCGTGCCCTAATGACTGTGAACCCCACTTTGACCTGACTTGGGCTTGCTGACCCTGGTTCCCACCTGCTCCTGACCTCGAACTCTTGACTCTGGTTCGTTCAAGGGCCTCCCCTGGACCTGGTGATCCTGGTCCCCACCTGGGCCTCACCGGGACCTGGTGAGTGTGTTTGCCACTTGCACCTCACCTTGACCTGATGAATCTGGTCTGCACCTGAGACTGCCCAGGATCTGGTGACTGTGGTCCCACCTGGGCCTTACCTGGACGAGGAGACTGGTTCCCACAGGGACCTCACCTGGACCTCGTGGCTCAGGTCCTCATATGGGCATCATGGGACCTGGTTTCTCAGTTCCACATCGGGGCCTCACCTGGACCTAGAGATTCTCGTCCCGCTCTGGGCCTCACCCTGACGTGGTGACTCTGGTCCCCACCTGGATATCACCGGAACCGGGTGACTCTGGTCCCCTTCTGGGACACACCCGGAGCTGGGGACACTGGTCCTCAACTGGGCCTCACCTGGACCTGGTGAATCTGGTCCCCATCTGGGCCTCACCCAGTCCTGGTGACTTTGTTCCCCAACTGGACCTGCTTGCTGTGGACTCTTTCTTGGCCTCCCCTTGGAACTGGTGACTCTGAACCTATCTGCGTGTCACCCGGATCTGGTGACTCTGGTCCTCACCTGGGTATCATTGGTACCTGGTGACTCTGTTCCTCACCTGAGCCTCACCTGGACATGATGACTCTGGAACCTCTCTGGGCCTCTCCCTGACCTGGTGACTCCAGTCCCTACCTGGGCATCATCGGGACATGGTTCCACTGCATGTCCTGCAGGTTGGCCTCACCTGGATGTGGTAACTCTCGTCCTTACCTGGGTATCATCGGGACATGTTTCCTCTGCATGGCCTGCAGGTTGGCCTCACCTGGACCTGGGGAGTGCTTTGCCACCTGGCCTCACCAATACCTGGTGACTCAGGTCCCCACGTGGGCCTCATTTTGTCCTGTTGAATCTGGTCCTTACCTGGTCGTCACCCGGAACTGGTAAGTCTGTTCACCACCTGGGAATAACCTGGACATGGTGAATCTGGTCCCCATCTGGGCCTCACCCAGTCCTGGTGACTTTGTTCCCCACCTGGACCTGATTGCTGTGGACTCCTTCTTGGCCTCACCTGGAACTGGTGACTCTGATCCTAACTGGGCCTCACCCAGATCTGGTGACTCTGGTCCTCACCTGTGGACCATTATGATCTGGATACTCTGTTCCACACCTGAGCCTAACCTGGACATGATTACTCTGGATCCCCTCTGGACCTCACCCTGACATGGTGACTCTGGTCCCCATGTGGATGTCACCTAGACCAGGTGAAAATGGTACCCCTCTAGGCCTCAACTAGACCTGGTGACTCTGGTCCTCAACTGGGTCTCACCGGGTCCTAGTGGATATGCTCCCCTCCTGCGCCTCATCTGGACCTGGTGACTCTGGTTCCACCTGGACATCATTGGGACTTGGATACTCTCTTATATACCTGGGCCTCACCTGGACCTGATGACTGTGGTCCCACCTGGGCCTCACCTGGACCTGGTGAATCTGGTCCCCATCTGGGCCTCACCCAGTCCTGGTGACTTTGTTCCCCACCTGGACCTTATTGCTGTGGACCCTTTCTTGGCCTCACCTGGAACTGGTGACTCTGATCCTATATGCGCGTCTCCCAGATCTGGTGACTCTGGTCCTCACCTGGGAGTTATTGGTACCTGGTGACTCTGTTCCACACCTGAGCCTCACCTGGACATGATGACTCTGGAAACTCTCTCGGTCTCACCCTGACCTGGTGACTCTGGTCCCCATCTGGATGTCACCTGGACAAGGTGATTCTGGTACTCCTCTAGGCCTCAACCAGATCTGGTGACTCTGGTCCTCAACTGGGCCTCACCTGGACCTAGTGAATATGCTCCATCTTGGCCTCATTTGGACCTGGTAACTGGTCACTACCTCGGCATCATCGGGTCATGGTTCCACTGCATGGCCTGCAGGTTGCACTCACCTGGACCTGGTAACTCTGGTCCCTACCTGGGCATCATCCAGACATGGTTCCTCTGCATGGACTGCAGGTTGGCCTCACCTGGACCTGGTGAGTGTGGATGCCACCTGGGCCTCACCCATACCTTGTGACTCAGGTCCCCACGTGGGGCTCTTGGACCTGGTGAATCTGATCCTTTCCTGGTCCTCTCCTAGACCAGGGGACTCTGGTCACTACCTGGGCCTCCCCTGGACCTGGTGAATCTGGTCCCCATCTGAGACTCACCCAGTCCTGGTGACTTTGTTCCCCACCTGGATCTGATTGCTGTGGACTCCTTCTTGGCCTCTCCTAGAACTGGTTACTCTGATCCTATCTGCGCGTCACCCAGACCTGGTGATTCTGGTCCTCACCTGGGCATCATTGGTACCTGCTGACTCTGTTGCACACCTGAGCCTCACCTGGACATGATGTCTCTGGAACTCTCTGGGCCTCACCCGGACCTGGTGACTCTGGTCCCCATCTGGATGTCACCTGGACCAGGTGATTCTGGTACCCCTCTAGTGCTCAACCAGATCTGGTGACTCTGGTCCTCAACTGGGCCTCACCTCGACCTAGTGAATATGCACCATCTGGGCCTCATTTGGACCTGGTGACTCTGGTCCCTACCTGGGCATCATCGGGACATGGTTCCACTGCATGGCCTGCAGGTTGGCCTCACTTGGACCTGGTAAGTCTGGTCCCTACCTGGTCATCATCGGGACATGTTTCCTCTGAATGGCCTGCAGGTTGGCTTCAGCTGGACCTGGTCAGTGGGCTTGCCACCTGGGCCTCACCCATGCCTGGTGACACAAGTCCCCACGTGGGCCTCACTTGGACCTGGTGAATCTAGTCCTTGCCTGGTCCTCACCCGGATCTGGTAACTCTGGTCACCACCTGGGATTGACCTCGACCTGGTGAATCTGGTCCCCATCTGGTACTCACACAGTCCTGGTGACTTTGTTCCCGACCTGGACCTGATTGCTGTGGACTCCTTCTTGGCCACACCTGGAACTGGTGACTCTGATCCTAACTGGGCCTCACCCAGATCAGGTGACTCTGGTCCTCACCTGTGGACCATTATGACCTGGATACACTGTTCCACACCTGAGACTCACCTGGACATGATGATTCCGTATCCCCTATGGGACTCACCCTGACATGGTGACTCTGGTCCCCATCTGGATGTCACCTAGACCAGGTGATTCTGATACCCCTCTAGGCCTCAACTAGACCTGGTGACTCTGGTCCTCAAATGGGCCTCACCGGGACCTAGTGAACATGCTCCCCAACTGCGCCTCATCTATAACTGGTGACTCTGTTTCTACCTGGGCATCATCGGGAAATGGTTCCTCTATTCCCCTCTGGGACTGACCTCATCGTGGTAACTCTGGTCCTGACTTTGGCCTCTTCTGTACCAGGTGACTCTGGCTCCACCTGGGCCTCACCTGTAACTGGTGACTCTGATCCTAAGCATGGCCTCAACTGACCTGGTGACTGTGGTTCCCATCGGGACCTCACCTGGACCTCATGTCTCGGGTCCCACCTGGGCCTCACCAGGACCTGGTGTCTCTGGTCCCAACTTGGGTATCATCAGGATATGGTTACACTGTTCACTAACAGTGACCCAGCCGGACCTATTAACTCTAGTCTTCACCTGGGCCACACCTGGACATGGTGACACTGGTTCCCACCTGGGTCTCACCTGGACATGGTGAGTCGGATCCCCACCTGGTCCTCACCTGTAACTGGTGATTTTCGTTCCCACATGGACATCATGTGGACCTGGTGGCTGCAATGTTTCTAGCTACTCATGTACCTCGTGACTCTGTTCCCTACCAGGGCCTCACCGGGCCCTGGTGAGTGTGGTTGCCACCTGCACCACACCTGGACATGGTGATTCTGGTCTGCACCTGAGAATACCCTGGATCTGGTGACTGTGGTCCCCACCTGGGCTTCACCTCGATTTGGGGACTCCGGTCCCCATCTGGGCCTCACCTGGCCCTGTTGACCATGGTCCTCAACTGGGGGAATTTGGGACCCGGTGACTGTGTTCCACACCTGGACCTCACCTGGACCAAGTGACTCTGGTCCCCCTCTGGGTCTCACCGTGCCCTAATGACTGTGAACCCTACTTTGACCTGACTTGGACCTGCTGACCCTGGTTGCCACCTGCTCCTGACCTCGAACTGTTGACTCTGGTTCTTTCAAGGGCCTCCCCTGGACCTGGTGATCCTGGTCCCCACCTGGGCCTCACCTGGACGTGGAGACTCTTTTCACCACCGGGGACTCACCTGGACCTGGTTACTGTGTTCCACACCTGGGCCTCAAGTAGACCTGTTGACCATGGTCCACAAGCCTGTCTCACATCGACCTGTTGCCTCTGATCACCACCGGGGTCTGATGTGTACCTGGTATCTCTGGTCCTCACCTGGGCCTCATCTGGACCTAGTGACTCTGGTTCTCACCTGGGCTTCACTGGATCTGGTGACTCTGGTCCCCACCTGGAGTTCACCTGGATCTGGAGACTCTGGTTCCCAACTGGACCTCTCCTGAACCTGGTGACTCTCTTTCCAACATGGACCTCACCTGGATCTGGTGACTCTGGTCTCAATTTGGCCTCACCTGGACCTGGTGTCTCTTGTGCCCACTTTGACCTAACTCAGAACTGCTGAATCTTGCCCCACATAGCCCGCACCCAGACCTGGTGACTCTTGTCCCCAGCTATGCCTCAATTCGATTTGATGAATCTGGTCCTCACGTGGGCCTCACTTGGACCTGGGACTCAGCTGGATAGAGTGACTCTGGTTCCCACAAGGGGCTCAACTGATACTGCTGACTGTGGTCTTATTCTATGCCTCACCAGGACCTAGTGATTCTGTTCCCCACCTGGGCCTGCATGGCCCTAGTGACTCTGGTCCTCACCCAGGCATCATTGGGACCTGGATACACTATTCCACACCTGGGCCTCACTCTGACTAGGGACCTCTGGACCCATTCTGGGCCTCAAACTAAACTGGTTACTCTGGTTCCCCCTCTGGGACTCACACTTACCTGGTGACTGTGGTCACCCCATGGACCTCATTTGGATCTGGTGACTCTGGTACCTACCTGGGCATCATCGGGACATGGTTCCACTGCATGGCCTGCATATTGGCATCACCTGGACCTGGTAACTCTAGTCCCTACCTGGGCATCATCGGGACATGGTTCCTCTGCATGGCCTGCAGTTTGGCCTCACCTGGACCTGGGGAGTGGGGTTGCCACCTGGGCCTCACCCATGCTTGGTGACACAGGTACCCACGTGGGCCTCACTTGGACCTGGTGAATCTGATCCTTACCTGGTCCTCACCCGGAACTGGTAACTCTGGTCACCACCTGGGAATCACCTGGACCTGGTGAATCTGATCCCCATCTGGACCTGCATGCCCCTAGTGACTCTGGTCCTCACCCAGGCATCATTGGGACCTGGATACTCTATTCCACACCTGGACCTCACTTTGACCAGGGACCTCTGGTCCCACTATGGGCCTCAAACTAAACTGGTTACTCTGGTTCCCCCTCTGGGGCTCACCCTTACCTGGTGACTCTGGTCACCATTTGGGCTTCACTTCGGCCTAGTGAATCTGGTCCTTAGCTGGTCCGCCCCTGGATGTGGTGACTGTTCGCCACCTGGGCCTCACCTGACTTGGTGAATCCTGTTGCCACCTGCGCCTCACCTGGACCTTGTGACTGTTGTCCCACTTGGACCTCACCTGGATCTGGTGGCTCTGGTTCCCATATGGGGCTCTCCTGGACCTGGTTCCTGGTGTCTCCATCTGGCCTCACCTGGATCACAATGACTCTGATCCGTATTTCGGCCTCTCCTGGACCTGTTGACTCTGGTCCTTACCTGGGCATCATTGGGACCTCGATACTCTCTTATATACCTGGGCCTCACCTGGACCTGGTGACTGTGGTCCCACCTGGGCCTCACCTGGACGAGGTGACTGGTTCCCACAGGGACCTCACCTGGACCTGGTGACTCAGGTCCTCATATGGGCATCATGGTACCTGGTTTCTCAGTTCCACATCGGGCCTCACCTGGAGCTAGTGATTCTCGTCCCCCTCTGGGCCTCTTCCTGACGTGGTGACTCTGGTCCCCACCTGGATATTACCAGAACCGGGTGACTCTGGTCCCCCTCTGAGACTCACCGGAGCTGTGGACACTGGTCCTCAACTGGGCCTCCACAGGACCTGATGAATCTACTCTTCACATAGGCCTCGTCTGGAACTTGTGACTCTTTTCCCACCTGGCATCAATGGGACATGGTTACTCTGTTCCCCACCTGGGTCTCACCTGGACATGATAACTTTGCTCCACACTTTGGCATCAACTTGTCCTGATGACTCTGATCCTCCCACCTAGGCCTCAATCTGGACCTGGTGACTGTGGTCCCCACCTGGGTCTCACCTGGACCTGGTGACTCTCCTTCCCACATGAACCACACCAGGACCTGGTGACTGTGGTGTTCTTGTAGACTCACATTTGCCTGGTGACTCTGGTCCCCACTAGGGCCTCATCTGGATCTGGAGACTCTGGCCTGCAGGTTGGCCTCACCTGGAACTGGTGAGTGGGGTGGCCACCTGGGCCTCACCCATACCTGGTGACTCAGATCCCCACGTGGGCCTCTTGGACCTGGTGAATCTGGTCCTTACCTGGTCCTCTCTCGGAGCTGGGGACTCTGGTCACCACCTGCGACTCACCTGGACATTGTGAATCTGGTCCCCATCTGGGTCTCACCCAGTCCTGGTGATTTATTCCCCACCTGGACCTGAATGCTGTGGACTCTTTTTTGGCCTCACCTGGAACTGGTGACTCTGATTCTATCTGCGCATCACCCAGACCTGGTGACTCTGGTCCTCACCTGGGCATCGTTAGTACCTGGTGACTCTGTTCCACACCTGAGCCTCACCTGGACATGATGACTCTGGAAAATCTCAGGGCCTCACCCTGACCTGGTGACTCTGGTCCCCATCTGGGCCTCACCCATTCCTGGTGAATTTGTTGCCCTCCTGGACCTGATTGCTGTGGACTCCTTCATGGCCTCACCTGGAACTTGTGACTCTGATCCCAAGTGGGCCTCACCGAGATCTGGTGACTCTGGTCCTCACCTGAGGACCATTATGATCTGGATACTCGGTTCCACACCTGAGCCTCACCTGGACATGATGACTCTTAATCCCCTCTGGGCCTCACCCTGACATGGTGACTCTGGTCCCCATCTGGATGTCACCTAGACCAGGTGAATCTGGTACCCCTCTAGGCCTCTTCTATACCTGGCGACTCTGGTCCTCAACTGGGCCTCAGCGGGACCTAGTAAAAATGCTCCCCACCTGCGACTCATCTGGACCTGGTGACTCTGGTTCTACCTGGGCATCATCGGGATATGGTTACGCTATTCCCCACTGGGACTGACCTGATCCTGGCAACTCTGGTCCTGACTTTGGCCTATTCTGTAGCAGGTGACTCTGGCTCGTAATGGGTCTCACCTTTAACTGGTGACTCTGATCCTAAGCATGGCCTCACCTGACCTGGTGACTGTGTTTCCCATCGGGAACTCACCTGGACCTCATGTCTCTGGTCCGACCTGGGCCTCACCAGGACCTGGTGTCTCTGGTACCAACCTGGGTAGCATCAGGATATGGTTACACTGTTCACTAACAATGACCCAGCCGGACCTATTAACTCTGCTCTTCACCTGGGCCACACCTGGACATGGTGATTCTGGTCTGCACCTGAGACTTCCCTGGATCTGGTGACTGTGGTCCCCACCTGGGCTTCACCTTAACTTGGGGACTCCGGTCACCATCTGAGCCTCACCTGGCCCTGTTGACTATGGTCCTCAACTCGGCAAATTTGGGACCCGGTGACTGTGTTCCACAACTGGACCTCACCTGGACCAGGTGACTCTGGTCCCCCTCTGGGTGTCACCGTGCCCTAGTGACTGTGAAACCCACTTTGGCCTGACTTGGACCTGCTGACCCTGGTTGCCACCAGCGCCTGGCCTCGAACTGTTGACTCTGGTTCTTGCAATGTCCTCCCCTGGACCTGGTGATCCTGGTCTCCACCTGGGCCTCACCTGGACGTGGTGACTCTTGTCACCACCAGGGACTCACCTGGACCTGCTTACTGTGTTCCACACCTGGGCCTCAAGTAGATCTGTTGACCATGGTCCCCAAGCCGGCCTCACATGGACCTGTTGCCTCTGATCATCGCCGGTGCCTCACGTGTACCTGGTAACTCTGGTTCTCACCTGGGCCTCATCTGGACCTAGTGACTCTGGTCCCCACCTGGGCTTCACTCGATCTGGTGTCTCTGGTCCCCACCAAGACTTCACCTGGATCTGGTGACTCTGGTCCGCACCTGGACCTCTCCCGGACCTGGTGACTCTCTTTCCAACATGGACCTCACCTGGATCTGGTAACTCTGGTCCTCAGTTTGGCCTCACCTGGACCTGGTGTCTCTAGTCCCTACTTTGACCTAACTCAGAACTGCTGAATCATGCCCCACCTAGACCGCACCCAGACCTGGTGACTCTTGTCCCCAGCTATGCCTCAATTCGACCTGATGAATCTGGTCCTCACGTGGGCCTCACATGGACCTGGGACTCAGCTGCATAGAGTGGCTCTGGTTCCCACAAGGGGCTCACCTGATACTGGTGACTGTGGTCTTATTCTATGCCTCACCAGGACCTAGAGGCTCTGTTCCTGATCTGGACCTGCATAGCCCTCGTGACTCTGGTCCTCACCCAGGCATCATTGGGACCTGGATACTCTATTCCACACCTGTGCCTCACTTTGACCAGGGACCTCTGGTCCCATTCTGGACCTCAAACTAAACTGGTTACTCTGGTTCCCCTCTGGGCCTCACCCTTACCTGGTGACTCTGGTCACCCCTTGGACTTCACTTGGGCCTGGTGATTCTGGTCCTTAGCAGGTCCTCACCTGGATCTGGTCGCCACCTGGGCCTCACCTGGACCTGGTGAATCTGGTCCCCATCTGGGCCTCACACAGTCCTGGTGATTTTGTTCCCCACCTGGACCTGATTGCTGTGGACTCTTTCTTGGCCTCACTTGGAACTGGTGACTCTGATCCTATCTGCACGTCACCCAGATCTGGTGACTCTGGTCCTCACCTGGGCATCATGGTACCTGGTGACACTGTTCCTCACCTGAGACTAACCTGGACATGATGACTCTGGAACCACTCTGGGCCTCTCCCTGACCTGGTGACTCTGGTCCCCATCTGCATGTCACCTGGACGAGGTGATTTTGGTACCCCTCTAGGCATCAACCAAATCTGGTGACTCTGGTCCTCAACTGGGCCTCACCTGGACCTAGTGAAATTGCTCCATCTGGGCCTGATTTGGACCTGGTGTCTCTGGTCCGTACCTGGGCATCATCGGGACATGGTTCCACTGCATGGCCTGCAGGTTGGCCTCACATGGACCTGGTAACTCTGTTCCCTACCTGGGCATCATCGGGACATAGTTCCTCTGCTTGGCCTGCAGGTTGGCCTCCCCCGGACCTGGTGAGTGGGGTTGCAACCTGGGCCTCACCCATACCTGGTGACTCGGGTCCCCACGTGGGCGTCTTGCACCTGGTGAATCTCGTTCTTACCTGGTCCTCTCCCACACCCAGGGACTCTGGTCACCACCTGGGCCTCACCTGGACCTGGTGAATGTGGTCCCCACCTGGGCTTCACCTGGATCTGGTGACTCTGGTCCCTACCTGGACTTCACCTGGATCTGGTTACTCTGGTCCCCACCTGGACCTCTCCTGGACCTGGTGACTCTCTTTCCAACATGGATCTCACCTGGATCTGGTGACTCTGGTCCTCAGTTTGGCCTCACCTGGACCTGGTGTCTCTCGTCGACACTTTAACCTAACTCAGAACTGCTGAATCTTGCCCCACCTAGGCCGCACCCATACCTGGTAACTCTTGTCCCCAGCTACGCCTCAATTCGACCTGATGAATCTGGTCCTCACGTGGGCCTCACATCGACCTGGGACTCAGCTGGATAGAGTGGCTCTGGTTCCCACAAGTGGCTCACCTGATACTGGTGACTGTGGTCTTATTCTATGCCTCACCAGCACCTAGTGATTCTGTTCCCCATCTGGGCCTGCATGGCCCTAGTGACTCTGGTCCTCACCCAGGCATCATTTGGACCTGGATACTCTATTCCACACCTGGGCCGCACTCTGACCAGGGACGTCTGGTCGCATTCTGGGCCTCAAATTAAACTGGTTACTCTGGTCCCCCTCTGGACCTCACCCTTACCTGGTGACTCTGGACACGCCTTGGGCTTCATTTGGGCCTGGTGAATCTGGTCCTTAGTTTGTCCTCACTTGGATATGGTGACTGGTCGCCACCTGGGCCTCACCTGGACTTGGTGGATCCTGTTGCCAACTGCGTCTCACCTGGACCTTGTGACAGTGGTCCAACCTGGACTTCACCTGGATCTGGTTGCTCTGGTTCCCATATGGAGCTCTCCTGGACCTGGTTCCTGTGGTCTCCATCAGACCTCACCTGGAACACAATGACTCTGATGCATATTTGTGCCTCTCCTGGACCTGTTGACACTGGTCCTTACCTGGGCATCATTGGGGCCTGGATACTCTCTTATATACAAGGTCCTCACCTGGACCTGGTGACTGTGGTCCCACCTGGACCTCACCGGGACAAGGTGACTGGTTCCCACAAGGACCTCACCTGGACCTCGTGACTCAGGTCCTCATATGGGCATCATGGGACCTGGTTTCTCAGTTCCACATCGGGACCTCAAGTGGACCTCGTGATTCTGGTCCCCCTCTGGGCCTGACCCTGACGTGGTGACTCTGGTCCCAACCTGGATATCACCAGAACCTGGTGACTGTGGTCAGCCTCTGGGACTCACCCGGAGATGGGGCACTGGTCCTCAACTGGGGCTCAAAAGGACCTGGTGAATCTACTCCTCACTTAGGCCTCGTGTGGTCCTTGTGACTCTTTTCCCACCTGGCAACAATGGGACATGGTTACTCTGTTCCCCACCTGGGCCTCACCTCCACATGATAACTTTGCTCCACACTTTGGCCTCAAATGGTCCTGATGACTCTGTTCCCCCCACCTAGGCCTCAGTCTGGACCTGGTGACTGTGGTGCCCACCTGGGTCTCACCTGTACCTGGTGATTCTCGTTCCCACATGAACCACACCTGGACCTGGTGACTGTAGTGTTCTTGTAGACTCACATTTACCTGGTGACACTGCTCCCCACTAGGGCCTCACCTGGATCTGATGACTCTGGCCTGCCGGTTGGCCTCACCTTGACCTGGTGAGTGGGGTTGCCACCTGGGCCTCACACATAGCTGGTGACTCAATTCCCCTCGTGGGCCTCTTGGACCTGGTGAATCTGGTCCTTACCTGGTCCTGTCCCAGACCCGGGGACTCTGGTCACCACCTGGACCTCACCTGGACCTGGTGAATCTGGTCCCCATCTGGGCCTCACCCTGTCCTGGTGACTTTGTTCCCCACCTGGACCTGATTGCTGTGGACTCCTTCTTGGCCTCACCTGGAACTGGTGACTCTGATCCTAACTGGGCCTCAATCAGATCTGGTGACTCTGGTCCTCACCTGTGGACCATTATGATCTGGATCTCTGTTCCACACATGAGCCTCACCTGGACATGATGACTCTGGGTCCCCTCTGGGTCTCACCCTGACATGGTGACTCTGCTCCCCATCTGGATGTCACCTAGACCAGGTGAATCTGGTACCCCTCTAGGCCTCAACTAGAACTGGGGATTCTGGTCCTCAAGTGCGCCTCACCGAGACCTAGAGAATATGCTCCCCACCTGCTCCTCATCTGGACCTGGTGACTCTGGTTCTACCTGCGCATCATCGGGACATGGTTACTCTATTCCCCACTGGGACTGACCTGATCCTGGTAACTCTGGACCTTACTTTGGCCTCTTCTGTACCAGGTGACTCTGACTCCTCCTGGGCCTCACCAGTAACTGGTGACTCTGATCCTAAGCATGGCCTAACCAGACGTGGTGACTGTGGTTCCCATCGGGACCTCACCTGGACCTCATATCTCTGGTCCCACCTGGGCCTCACCAGGACCTGGTGTCTCTGGTACCCACCAGGGTAGCATCAGGATATGGTTACACTGTTCACTAACAGTGACCCAGCCCGACCTATTAAGTCTGGTCTTCACCTGGGTCACACCTGGACATGGTGACACTCTTTCCCACCTGGGTCTCACCTGGACATGGTGAGTCGGATCCCCACCTGGTCCTCACCTTTAACTGTTGATTCTCGTTCCCACATGGACATCCTGTGGACGTAGTGGCTGCAATTTTTCTAGCTTCTCATGTACCTCGTGACTCTGGTCCCCATCAGGGCCTCACCGGGCCCTGGTGAGTGTGGTTGCCACCTGCACCTCACCTGGACTTGGTGACTCTGGTCTGCACGTGAGACTTCCCTGGATCTGGTGACTGTGGTCCCCACCTGGTCTTCACCTGGATTTGGGGACTCCGGTCCCCATCTGGGCCTCACCTGGACCAGGTGACTCTGGTCCCCCTCTGGGTCTCACCGTGCCCTAATGACTGTGAACCCCACTTTGGCCTGACTTGGACCTGCTGACCCTGGTTGCCACCTGCGCTTGACTTCGACCTGTTGACTCTGGTTCTTTCTTTTTTCTTTTTTTTTTTTAATTTATTTTTTATTATTGGTGTTCTATTTACTAACATACAGAATAACCCCCCGTGCCCGTCACCCATTCACTCCCACCCCCCGCCCTCCTCCCCTTCTACCACCCCTAGTTCGTTTCCCAGAGTTAGCAGTCTTTACGTTCTGTCTCCCTTTCTGATATTTCCCACACATTTCTTCCCCCTTCCCTTATATTCCCTTTCACTATTATTTATATTCCCCAAATGAATGAGAACATATAATGTTTGTCTTTCTCCGACTGGCTTACTTCACTCAGCATAATACCCTCCAGTTCCATCCACGTTGAAGCAAATGGGGGGTATTTGTCATTTCTAATAGCTGAGTAATATTCCATTGTATACATAAACCACATCTTTATCCATTCATCTTTCGTTGGACACCGAGGCTCCTTTCACAGTTTGGCTATCGTGGCCATTGCTGCTATAAACATCGGGGTGCAGGTATCTCGGCGTTTCATTGCATTTGTCTCTTTGGGGAAAATCCCCAACAGTGCAATTGCTGGGTCGTAGGGCAGGTATATTTTTAACTGTTTGAGGAACCTCCACACAGTTTTCCAGAGTGGCTGCACCAGTTCACATTCCCACCAACAGTGTATGAGGATTCCCTTTTCTCCGCATCCTCTCCAACATTGGGTGTTTCCTGTCTTGTTAATTTTCCCCATTCTCACTGGTGTGAGGTGGTATCTCATTGTGGTTTTGATTTGTATTTCCCTGATGGCAAGTGATGCAGAGCATTTTCTCATGTGCATGTTGGCCATGTCTATGTCTTCCTCTGTGAGATATCTGTTCATGTCTTTTGCCCATTTCATGATTGAATTGTTTGTTTCTTTGGTGTTGAGTTTGATAAGTTCTTTATAGATCTTGGAAACTAGTCCTTTATCTGATATGTCATTTGCAAATATCTTCTCCCATTCTGTAGGTTGTCTTTGAGTTTTGTTGACTGTATCCTTTGCTGTGCAAAAGCTTCTTATCTTGATGAAGTCCCAATAGTTCATTTTTGCTTTTGTTTCTTTTGCCTTCGTGGATGTATCTTGCAAGAAGTTACTATGGCCGAGTTCAAAAAGGGTGTTGCCTGTGTTCTTCTCTAGGATTTTGATGGAATCTTGTCTCACATTTAGATCTTTCATCCATTTTGAGTTTATCTTTGTGTATGGTGAAAGAGAGTGGTCTAGTTTCATTCTTCTGCATGTGGATGTCCAATTTTCCCAGCACCATTTATTGAAGAGACTTTCTTCCAATGGATAGTCTTTCCTCCTTTATCGAATATTAGTTGCCCATAAAGTTCAGGGTCCACTTCTGGATTCTCTATTCTGTTTCACTGATCTATGTGTCTGTTTTTGTGCCAGTAGACTCTAGTTCTTTCAAGGGCCTCAACTGTACCTGGTGATCCTGGTCCCCACCTGGACGTGGTGACTCTTTTCACCACCGGGGACTCATCTGGACCTGCTTACTGTGTTCCACACCTGGGCCTCAAGTAGACCTGTTGACCATGGTCCCCAAGCCGGCCTCTCATGGACCTGTTGCGTCTGATCCCCACCAGGGCCTCACGTGTACCTGGTATCTCCTGTCCTCACCTGGGCCTCATCTGGTTCTAGAGACTCTGGTCTCCACCTGGGCTTCACCTGGATCTGGTGACTCAGGTCCCCACCTGGACTTACCTGGATCCGTTGACTCTGGCCCCCACCTGGACCTCTCCTGGACCTGGTGACTCTCTTTCCAACATGGACCTCACCTGGATCTTGTGACTCTGGTCCTCAGTTTGGCCTCACCTGGACCTGGTGCCTCTCATCCCCACTTGAACCTAACTCAGAACTGCTGAATCTTGCCCCACCTAGGCCGCATCCAGACCTGGTGACTCTTGCCCCCACCTATGCCGAATTCCACCGGATGAATCTGGTCCTCATGTGGGCCTCACATGGACCTGGGACTCAGCTGCATAGAGTGGCTCTGGTTCCCACAAGGGCTCACCTGATACTGGTGACTGTCGTCTTATTCTATGCCTCACCAGGACCTAGTGATTCTGTTCCCCATCTGGGCCTCCATGGCCCTAGTGACTCTGGTCCTCACCCAGGCATCATTGGGACCTGGATACTCTATTCCACATCAGGGACTCACTCTGACCAGGGACCTCTGGTCCCATTCTTGGCCTCAAACTAAACTTTTTACTCTGGATCCCCCTCTGGGCCTCACCCTTACCTGGTGACTCTGGTCTCCCCTTGGGCTTCATTGGGCTTGATGAATCTGGTCCTTAGATTGTCCTCACTTGGATCTGGTGACTGGTCGCCACCTGGGCCTCACCTGGACTCGGTGAATCCTGTTGCCCCTGCGCCTCACCTGAACCTTGTGACTGTGGTCCCACCTGGACCTCACCTGGATCTGGTGGCTCTGGTTCCCATATGGGACTCTCCTGGACCTGGTTCCTGTGGTCTCCATCTGGCTTCACCTGGAACACAATGACTCTGATCCATATTTGGGACTCTCCTGGACCTTTTGACTCTGATCCTTACCTGGGCATCATTGGGACCTGGATACTCTCATATACCTGGGCCTCACCTGGACCTGGTGACTGTGGTCCCACCTGGGCCTCACCTGGATGAGGTGACTGGTTCCCACAGGGACCTCACCGGGACCTGGTGACTCAGGTCTTCATATGGGCATCTTGGGACCTGGTTTCTCAGTTCCACATTGGAGCCTCACCTGGACCTAGTGATTCTCGTCCCCCTCTGGGCCTCACCCTGACGTGGTGACTCTGGTCCCCACCTGGATATCACCAGAACCGGGTGACTCAGGTCCCCCTCCGGGACTCACCCGGAGCAGGGGACACTGGTCCTCAACTGGGCCTCAACAGGACCTGTTGAATCTACTCCTCACTTAGGCCTCGTCTGGACCCGGTGACTCTTTTCCCACCTGGCATCAATGGGACATGGTTACTCTGTTCCCCACCTGGGCCTCACCTGGACATGATAACTTTGCTCCGCACTTTGGCCTCAAACGGTGCTGATGACTCTGGTCGCCCCACCTAGGCCTCAATCTGGACTTGGTGACTGTGGTCCCCACCTGGGTCTCAAATGGACCAGGTGAATCTCGTTCCCACATGAACCACACCTGGACCTGGTGACTGTGGTGTTCTTGTAGACTCACATTTACCTAGTGACTCCAGTACCCACTAGGGCCTCACCTGCATCTGGTGACTCTGGCCTGCATGTTGACCTCACCTGGACCTGGTGAGTAGGGTTTGCCACCAGGGCCTCACCAATAGCTGGTGACTCAGGTCCGCACGTGGGCCTCTTGGACCTGGTGAATCTGGACCTTATCTGGTCCTCTCCCAGACCCGGGGACTCTGGTCACCACCTGGGCCTCACCTGGACCTGGTGCATCTGGTCCCTATCTGGGCCTCACCCAGTCCTGGTGAGTTTGTTCCTCACCTGGACCTGATTGCTGTGGACTCTTTCTTGGCCTCACCTGGAACTGGTGACTCTGATTCTATTTGCGCGTCACCCAGATCTGGTGACTCTGTACTCTCCTGGGCATCATTGGTACCTCGTGACTCTGTTCCACACCTGGGCCTCACCTGGATATGATGACTCTGGAACCTCTCTGGGCCTCACCCTGACCTGGAGACTCTGGTCCCCATCTGGATGTCACCTTGACCAGGTGATTCTGGTACCCCTCTAGTCCTCAACCAGATCTGGTGACTCTGGTCCTCAACTGGGCCTCACCTGGACCTAGTGAATATGCTCCATCTGGGCCTCATTTGGACCTGGTGACTGTGGTTCCTACCTGGGCATCTTTGGGACATGGTTCCACTGCATGGCCTGCAGGTTGGCCTCACCTGGACCTGGTAAGTCTGGTCCCAACGTGGGCATCATCGGGACATGGTTCCACTGCATGGCCTGCACGTTGGCCTCACCTGGACCTGGTGAGTGGGATTTCCACCTGGGCCTCACCCATACCTGGAGACACAAGTCCCCACGTGGGCCTCACTTGGACCTGGTGAATCTGGACCTTATCTGGTCCTCACCTGGAACTGGTAACTCTGGTCACCACCTTGGAATCAACTGGACCTGGTGAATCTGGTCCCCATCTGGGCCTCACCCAGTCTTGGTGACTTTGTTCCCAACCTGGACCTGATTGCTGTGGACTCCTTCTTGGCCTCACCTGGAACTGCTGACTCTGATCGTAACTGGACCTCACCCAGATCTGGTGATTCTGGTCCTCACCTGTGGACCAATACGACCTGGATACTCTGTTCCACACCTGAGCCTCACCTGGACATGATGACTCTGGATCCCCTCTGGGCCTCACCCTGACATGGTGACTCTGGTCCCCATCTGGATGTCACCTAGACCAGGTGAAATTTGTACCCCTCTAGGCCTCAACAAGTCCTGGTGACTCTGGCCCTCAACTGGGCCTCACGGGGATCTAGTGAATATGCTCCCCACCTGCGCCTCATCTGGACCTGGTGACTCTGGTTCTACCTGGGCATCACCGGGACATGGTTACTCTATTCCCCACTGGGACTACCTGATCCTGGTAACTCTGGTCCTGACTTTGGCCTCTTCTGTACCAGGTGACTCTGGCTCCACCTGGGCCTCACCTGTAACTGGTGACTCTGATCCTAAGCATGGCCTCACCTGACCTGGTGACTGTGGTTCCCATGGGACCTCACCTGGAACTCATGTCTCTGGTCCCACCTGGGCCTCACCAGGACCTGGTGTCTCTGGTACCCACCTGGGTAGCATCAGGATATGGTTACACTGTTCATTAACAGTGTCCCAGCCGGACCTATTAACTCTGGTCTTCACCTGGACATGGTGACACTGGTTCCCACCTGGGTCTCACCTGGACATGGTGAGTCGGATCCCCACCTGGTCCTCACGTGTAACTGGTGATTCTCGTTCCCACATGGACATAATGTGGACCTGGTGGCTGCAGTGTTTCTACTCCTCATGTACCTCGTGACTCTGGTCCCCACCAGGGCCTCAACGGGACCTGGTGAGTGTGGTTGCCACCTGCAACTCACCTGGACCTGCTGTTTCTGGTCTGCACCTGAGACTACCCTGGAGAGGTGAATGTGGTCCCCACCTGGGCTTCACCTGGATTTGGGGACTCCAGTCCCCATCTGGGCCTCACCTGGCCCTGTTGACCATGGTCCTCAACTGGGCAAAATTGGGACCCGGTGACTGTGTTCCACAACTGGACGTCACCTGGACCAGGTGACTCTGGTCCCCCTCTGGGTCTCACCGTGCCCTAGTGACTGTGAACCCCACTTTGGCCTGCTTTGGACCTGTGACCCTGGATTCCACCTGCGCCTGACCTCGAACTGTTGACTCTGGTTCTTTCAAGGGCCTCCCCTGGACCTGGTGATCCTGGTCCCCAACTGGGCCTCAACTGGACGTGGTGACTCTTGTCACCACCTGGGACTCACCTGGACCTGATTACTGTGTTCCACACTTGGGCATCAAGTAGACCTTTTGACCATGGTCCCCAAGCCGGCCTCACATGGACCTGTTGCCTCTGATCCTCACCGGGGCCTCACGTGTACCTGGTAACTCTGGTCCTCACATTGGCCTCATCTGGACCTAGTGACTCTGGTACCCACCTGGGCTTCACCTGGATCTGGTGACTCAGGTCCCCACGTGGGCCTCTTGGACCTGGTGAATCTGGTCCCTACCTGATCCTTCCCGGACCCGGGGACTCTGGTCACCACCTGGGACTCACCTGGACCTGGTGAATCTGGTCCCCATCTGGGTCTCACCCAGTCCTGGTGATTTCTTCCCCACCTGGACCTGAATGATGTGGACTCTTTCTTGGCCTCACCTGGAACTAGTGACTCTGATTCTATCTGCGCATCACGCAGACCTGGTGACTCTGGTCCTCACCTGGACATCTTTGTACCTGGTGACTCTGTTCCACACCTGAGCCTCACCTGGACATGATGACTCTGGAAAATCTCTGGGTCTCACCCTGCCCTGGTGACTCTGGTCCCCATCTGGATGTCACCTGGACCAGGTGATTCTGGTACACCTCTAGGCCTCAACCAGATCTGGAGACTCTGGTCCTCAACCGGGCCTCACCTGGACCTAGTAAATATGCTCCATCTGGGCCTCATTTCACCTGGTGACTCTGGTCCCTACCTGGGCGTCATCCCGACATGCTTCCACTGCATGGCCTGCAGGTTGGCCTCACCTGGATCTGGTAAATCTGGTCCCAACCAGGGCATCATCGTGACATATTTCCTCTGCATGGCCTGCAGGTTGGCCTCAGCTGGACCTGGGGAGTGGGGTTGCCACCTGGGCCTCACCCATACCTGGTGACACAGGTCCCCACGTGGGCCTCACGTGGACCTGTTGAATCTTGGCCTTACCTGTTCCTCACCCGGAACTGGTAAGTCTGGTCACCACCTGGAAGTCACCTGGACCTGGTGAATCTGGTCCCCAACTGGGCCTCACACAATCCTGGTGAATTTGTTGCCCAACTGGACCTGATTGCTGTTGACTCCTTCTTGGCCTCACCTGGAACTTGTGACTTTGATCCTAACTGGGCCTAACCCAGATCTGGTGACTCTGGTCCTAACCTGAGGACCATTATGATCTGGATACGCGGTTCCACACCTGAGCCTCACCTGGACATGATGACTCTTAATCCCCTCTGGGCCTCAGCCTGACATGGTGACTCTGGTCCCAATCTGGATGTCACCTAGACGAGGTGAATCTGGTACCACTCTAGAATCAATCGAATTGAAAACAATCGAATCGAAAAGAATCGAATCAAAAAAAGTCGAATCGAAACGAAAACAATCGAATCGAATCAAAAATCGTATTGAATTGAATCGAGTCGAAAAGACTCGAATCAAAAAGACCCGAATCGAATTGAATCAAATCGAAAAGAATCTAATAGAAACCACTCGAACAGAATCAAATCGAAATGATTCAAAATGAATCGAATCGAATAGAATCGAAAAAAATCGAATAGAATCGAAACGAAAGGAATCGAAGAGAATCGATTAGAATCGAAATGAAAAGAATCGTATTGAATCGAATCGAAAAGAATCAAATCAAATCGAATCGAAAGAATTGAATCAAATCGAAAAGAATCCAATCGAATCGAAAAGAATCGAACTGAATGGAATCAAATCGAAAAGAATCTCGAATTAAAAATATCAAATCGAATCGAATCGCAAAGAATCGAATTGAAAAGACACGAATTGATGCGAATCGATTTGAAACAAAAAGAATCGAATCGAATCGAATCGAATTGAAAGAATCGAATTGAATAGAAAAAAATCGAATAGAAAAGAATCGAACTGAAAAGAAAAGAATCAAATTGAATCAGTCGATTAAATTCTAGTCGAATCGAATCAAAAAGAATGAAATCGAGTCGAATCGAATCGAAAAGAATCGAGTCGAATCGAAAAGAATCGAATTGGATCTAATCAAAAAGAATCGAATCGTATCGACTCGAATAGAAAAGAATCCAATTGCATCATCGAATGGAAAATAATCGAATTGAATAGAATAGAAAAGAATCGAATCGAATCAAATTGAAAACAATCAAATTGAATTGATCGAAAAGAATCGAATTGAATCAAATCGAATCGAAATGAAAAGAATCGAATCGATTCAAATAGAAAAGAATCGAATCGAAAAGAATCAAATCGACACGAAAAGAATCGAATCGAATCAAAAAGTATCGAATTGATTTGAAAACATTCGAATCGAAAAGAATCAAATTGAAATGAATCCGATCGAAATGAAAAGACTCTACTCGATTCGAATCCAAAAGAATCGAATCCAAAAGAATCGAATCGAATCCAAAAGAATCGAATTGAATTGAATCAAAAGAAATGAATTGAATTGAATCAAAAAGGAACTAATCGAATCAAATCGAAAAAACTCGAATAGAATCCAATCGAATCAAAAAGAATCGAATAGATTCGAATAAAAAAGAATCGAATTGAGGGATCCCTGGGTGGCGCAGCGGTTTAGCGCCTGCCTTTGGCCCAGGGCGCGATCCTGGAGACCCGGGATCGAATCCCACATCGGGCTCCCGGTGCATGGAGCCTGCTTCTCCCTCTGCCTGTGTCTCTGCCTCTCTGTCTCTCTCTGTGACTATCATAAAAAAAGAATCGAATTGAATCGCGTTGAAAAAAATCATAAAGAATCAAAATGAAAAGAATCGAATTCCATGTAACGAAAAGATTCGAATTGAAAAGAATCGAATCGAAACAAAAGAATCGAATCGAATCGACATGAATCAAAAAGAATCGAATCAAAACGAATCGAAAAGAAACAAATCAAGTAGAATCTAAAAGAATCGAATCGAATCAAATCGAAAAAATTGGAATAGAATTGAATCGAAAAGAATCAAAACGAATCGAACCGAAGAGAATCGATTCGAATCAAAATAAAAAGTATCGTATCAAATCGAATCGAAAAGAATCATATCAAATAGAATCGAAAGAATGGAATCAAATCTAAAACAATCGAATCGAATCGAAAAGAATCGGATTGAATGGAATAGAAACGAAAAGAAGAGAATAGAATCGAAAGAAATCGAATAGAATCAAATGAAATCAAAAAGAATCGAATTGAATTGATCCTAACCAAAATAAGCGAAATGAATCGACTCGAACCGAAAAAAATCAAAACGAAAAGAATCTAACCTCAACGAAAATAATCGAAATGAATAGAATCGAAAAGAATCGAATTGAATCAAATCGAAAAGAATCGAATGGAATCCAATCGAAAAGAATCAAATTGATTCGACTCGAAACAAATTGAATCCAATCGAAAAGAATCTAATTGAATCGAATCGAAAAGAATCGAATTCAATCAAAACGAATCGATTCGATTGGAATAGAAAAGAATAGAATAGAATAGAATCGAAAAGAATCAAATCGAATCGAAAAGAATCGAATCGAAAAGAATTGAATCGAATAGAAAATAAACGAATCGAACCGAATCAAAAAGAAAACAATCGAATCGAATCAAATACAAAAGAATCGCTTTGAATAGCATAGAATTGAAAAGAATCGAATCAATCGAATTGAAAACAATCGAATCGAAAAGAATCGAATCAAAAAAAGTCGAATCGAAACGAAAACAATCGAATCGAATCGAATCTAAAAGAATCGTATTGAATTGCATCGAGTCGAAAAGACTCGAATCAAAAAGACTCGAATCGAATTGAATCAAATCGAAAAGAATCTAATAGAAACCACTCGAACAGAATCAAATCGAAATGATTCAAAATGAATCGAATAGAATAGAATCGAAAAAAATCGAATAGAATCGAAACGAATTGAATCGAAGAGAATCGATTAGAATCGAAATGAAAAGAATCGTATTGAATCGAATCAAAAAGAATCAACTCAAATCGAATCGAAAGAATTGAATCAAATCGAAAAGAATCCAATCGAATCGAAAAGAATCGAACTGAATGGAATCAAATCGAAAAGAATCAAATCGAATTGAAAAGAATCGAATCAAATTTAATGGAATCGAAAAGAATCGAATTGATTCGAAAAGAATCGAAATGAAACAAATCAGATCAAATGGAAAAGAATCAAATCGAATTGAAAAGAATCGAATCGAATCGAAATGAATCGAATCAAAAAGAATCGAATCGAAAAGAATCGAATTGAAAAGAATCGAGTCGAATCGTAAAGATTCGAATCGAATTAAAAATATCACATCGAATCGAATCGCAAAGAATCGAATTGAAAAGACTCGAATTGAAACGAATCGATTTGAAACGAAAAGAATCGAATCGAATCGAATCGAATTGAATTGAAAGAATCGAATTGAATAGAAAAAAATCGAATAGAAAAGAATCGAACCGAAAAGAAAAGAATCAAATTGAATCAGTCGATTAAATTCTAGTCGAATCGAATCAAAAAATGAAATCGAGTCGAATCGAATCGAAAAGAATCGAATTGTATCTAATCAAAAAGAATCGAATCGTATCGACTCGAATCGAAAAGAATCCAATTGCATCATCGAATGGAAAATAATCGAATTGAATAGAATAGAAAAGAATCGAATCGAATCAAATCGAAAACAATCAAATTGAATTGATCGAAAAGAATCGAATTGAATCAAATCGAATCCAAATGCAAAGAATCGAATCAATACAAATAGAAAAGAATCGAAAAGAATCAAATCGACACGAAAAGAATCGAATCGAATCAAAAAGTATCGAATTGATTCGAAAACATTCGAATCGAAAAGAATCGAATTGAAATGAATCCGATCGAAATGAAAAGAATCTACTCGACTCGAATCCAAAAGAATCGAATCCAAAAGAATTGAATCGAATCCAAAAGAATCGAATTGAATTGAATCAAAAGAAATGAATTGAATTGAATCAAGAAGGAACTAATCGAATCAAATCGAAAAAAATCGAATAGAATCAAATCGAATCAAAAAGAATCGAATAGATTCGAATAAAGAAGAATCGAATTGAGGGATCCCTGGGTGGCGCAGCGGTTTAGCGCCTGCCTTTGGCCCAGGGCGCGATCCTGGAGACCCGGGATCGAATCCCACATCGGGCTCCCGCGGCATGGAGCCTGCTTCTCCCTCTGCCTGTGTCTCTGCCTCTCTCACTCTCTCTGTGACTATCATAAAAAAAAGAATCGAATTGAATCGAGTTGAAAAAATCATAAAGAATCAAATCGAAAAAAATCGAATTCCATGTAACGAAAAGATTCGAATTGAAAAGAATCGAATCGAAACAAAAGAATCGAATCGAATCGACATGAATCAAAAAGAATCGAATCAAAACGAATCGAAAAGAAACAAATCAAGTAGAATCTAAAAGAACCGAATCGAATCAAATCGAAACAATTCGAATAGAATTGAATCGAAAAGAATCAAAACGAATCGAACCGAAGAGAATCGATTCGAATCAAAATAAAAAGTATCGTATCAAATCGAATCGAAAGAATGGAATCAAATCTAAAACAATCGAATGGAATCGAAAAGAATCGAATTGAACGGAATGGAATCGAAAAGAATACAATAGAATAGAATCGAAAGACATCGAATAGAATCAAATCAAATCAAAAAGAATCGAATTGAATTGATCCTAACCAAAATAAGCGAAATGAATCGACTCGAACCGAAAAAAATCAAATCGAAAAGACTCTAATCTCAACGAAAATCATCGAAATGAATAGAATCGAAAAGAATCGAATTGAATCAAATCGAAAAGAATCCAATGGAATCCAATCGAAAAGAATCAAATTGATTCGACTCGAAACAAATTGAATCCAATCGAAAAGAATCTAATTGAATCGAATCGAAAAGAATCGAATTCAATCAAAACGAATCGATTCGAAAGGAATAGAAAAGAATAGAATAGAATCGAATCGAAAAGAAACAAATCGAACCGAATCAAAAAGAAAACCATCGAATCGAATCAAATACAAAAGAATCGCTTTGAATAGCATAGAATTGAAAAGAATCGAATCAATCGAATTGAAAACAATCGAATCGAAAAGAATCGAATCAAAAAAAGTCGAATCGAAACGAAAACAATCGAATCGAATCGAATCTAAAAGAATCGTATTGAATTGCATCGAGTCGAAAAGACTCGAATCAAAAAGACTCGAATCGAATTGAATCAAATCGAAAAGAATCTAATAGAAACCACTCGAACAGAATCAAATCGAAATGATTCAAAATGAATCGAATAGAATAGAATCGAAAAAAATCGAATAGAATCGAAACGAATTGAATCGAAGAGAATCGATTAGAATCGAAATGAAAAGAATCGTATTGAATCGAATCAAAAAGAATCAACTCAAATCGAATCGAAAGAATTGAATCAAATCGAAAAGAATCCAATCGAATCGAAAAGAATCGAACTGAATGGAATCAAATCGAAAAGAATCAAATCGAATTGAAAAGAATCGAATCAAATTTAATGGAATCGAAAAGAATCGAATTGATTCGAAAAGAATCGAAATGAAACAAATCAGATCAAATGGAAAAGAATCAAATCGAATTGAAAAGAATCGAATCGAATCGAAATGAATCGAATCAAAAAGAATCGAATCGAAAAGAATCGAATTGAAAAGAATCGAGTCGAATCGTAAAGATTCGAATCGAATTAAAAATATCACATCGAATCGAATCGCAAAGAATCGAATTGAAAAGACTCGAATTGAAACGAATCGATTTGAAACGAAAAGAATCGAATCGAATCGAATCGAATTGAATTGAAAGAATCGAATTGAATAGAAAAAAATCGAATAGAAAAGAATCGAACCGAAAAGAAAAGAATCAAATTGAATCAGTCGATTAAATTCTAGTCGAATCGAATCAAAAAATGAAATCGAGTCGAATCGAATCGAAAAGAATCGAATTGTATCTAATCAAAAAGAATCGAATCGTATCGACTCGAATCGAAAAGAATCCAATTGCATCATCGAATGGAAAATAATCGAATTGAATAGAATAGAAAAGAATCGAATCGAATCAAATCGAAAACAATCAAATTGAATTGATCGAAAAGAATCGAATTGAATCAAATCGAATCGAAATGCAAAGAATCGAATCAATACAAATAGAAAAGAATCGAAAAGAATCAAATCGACACGAAAAGAATCGAATCGAATCAAAAAGTATCGAATTGATTCGAAAACATTCGAATCGAAAAGAATCGAATTGAAATGAATCCGATCGAAATGAAAAGAATCTACTCGACTCGAATCCAAAAGAATCGAATCCAAAAGAATTGAATCGAATCCAAAAGAATCGAATTGAATTGAATCAAAAGAAATGAATTGAATTGAATCAAGAAGGAACTAATCGAATCAAATCGAAAAAAATCGAATAGAATCAAATCGAATCAAAAAGAATCGAATAGATTCGAATAAAGAAGAATCGAATTGAGGGATCCCTGGGTGGCGCAGCGGTTTAGCGCCTGCCTTTGGCCCAGGGCGCGATCCTGGAGACCCGGGATCGAATCCCACATCGGGCTCCCGCGGCATGGAGCCTGCTTCTCCCTCTGCCTGTGTCTCTGCCTCTCTCACTCTCTCTGTGACTATCATAAAAAAAAGAATCGAATTGAATCGAGTTGAAAAAATCATAAAGAATCAAATCGAAAAGAATCGAGTTCCATGTAACGAAAAGATTCGAATTGAAAAGAATCGAATCGAAACAAAAGAATCGAATCGAATCGACATGAATCAAAAAGAATCGAATCAAAACGAATCGAAAAGAAACAAATCAAGTAGAATCTAAAAGAACCGAATTGAATCAAATCGAAAAAATTCGAATAGAATTGAATCGAAAAGAATCAAAACGAATCGAACCGAAGAGAATCGATTCGAATCAAAATAAAAAGTATCGTATCAAATAGAATCGAAAGAATGGAATCAAATCTAAAACAATCGAATGGAATCGAAAAGAATCGAATTGAACGGAATGGAATCGAAAAGAATACAATAGAATAGAATCGAAAGACATCGAATAGAATCAAATCAAATCAAAAAGAATCGAATTGAATTGATCCTAACCAAAATAAGCGAAATGAATCGACTCGAACCGAAAAAAATCAAATCGAAAAGACTCTAATCTCAACGAAAATCATCGAAATGAATAGAATCGAAAAGAATCGAATTGAATCAAATCGAAAAGAATCCAATGGAATCCAATCGAAAAGAATCAAATTGATTCGACTCGAAACAAATTGAATCCAATCGAAAAGAATCTAATTGAATCGAATCGAAAAGAATCGAATTCAATCAAAACGAATCGATTCGAATGGAATAGAAAAGAATAGAATAGAATCGAATCGAAAAGAAACAAATCGAACCGAATCAAAAAGAAAACCATCGAATCGAATCAAATACAAAAGAATCGCTTTGAATAGCATAGAATTGAAAAGAATCGAATCAATCGAATTGAAAACAATCGAATCGAAAAGAATCGAATCAAAAAAAGTCGAATCGAAACGAAAACAATCGAATCGAATCGAATCTAAAAGAATCGTATTGAATTGCATCGAGTCGAAAAGACTCGAATCAAAAAGACTCGAATCGAATTGAATCAAATCGAAAAGAATCTAATAGAAACCACTCGAACAGAATCAAATCGAAATGATTCAAAATGAATCGAATAGAATAGAATCGAAAAAAATCGAATAGAATCGAAACGAATTGAATCGAAGAGAATCGATTAGAATCGAAATGAAAAGAATCGTATTGAATCGAATCGAAAAGAATCAACTCAAATCGAATCGAAAGAATTGAATCAAATCGAAAAGAATCCAATCGAATCGAAAAGAATCGAACTGAATGGAATCAAATCGAAAAGAATCTAATCGAATTGAAAAGAATCGAATCAAATTTAATGGAATCGAAAAGAATCGAATTGATTCGAAAAGAATCGAAATGAAACAAATCAGATCAAATGGAAAAGAATCAAATCGAATTGAAAAGAATCGAATCGAATCGAAATGAATCGAATCAAAAAGAATCGAATTGAAAAGAATCGAATCGAATCGTAAAGATTCGAATCGAATTAAAAATATCACATCGAATCGAATCGCAAAGAATCGAATTGAAAAGACTCGAATTGAAACGAATCGATTTGAAACGAAAAGAATCGAATCGAATCGAATCGAATTGAATTGAAAGAATCGAATTGAATAGAAAAAAATCGAATAGAAAAGAATCGAGCCGAAAAGAAAAGAATCAAATTGAATCAGTCGATTAAATTCTAGTCGAATCGAATCAAAAAATGAAATCGAGTCGAATCGAATCGAAAAGAATCGAATTGTATCTAATCAAAAAGAATCGAATCGTATCGACTCGAATCGAAAAGAATCCAATTGCATCATCGAATGGAAAATAATCGAATTGAATAGAATAGAAAAGAATCGAATCGAATCAAATCGAAAACAATCAAATTGAATTGATCGAAAAGAATCGAATTGAATCAAATCGAATCGAAATGCAAAGAATCGAATCAATACAAATAGAAAAGAATCGAAAAGAATCAAATCGACACGAAAAGAATCGAATCGAATCAAAAAGTATCGAATTGATTCGAAAACATTCGAATCGAAAAGAATCGAATTGAAATGAATCCGATCGAAATGAAAAGAATCTACTCGACTCGAATCCAAAAGAATCGAATCCAAAAGAATTGAATCGAATCCAAAAGAATCGAATTGAATTGAATCAAAAGAAATGAATTGAATTGAATCAAGAAGGAACTAATCGAATCAAATCGAAAAAAATCGAATAGAATCAAATCGAATCAAAAAGAATCGAATAGATTCGAATAAAGAAGAATCGAATTGAGGGATCCCTGGGTGGCGCAGCGGTTTAGCGCCTGCCTTTGGCCCAGGGCGCGATCCTGGAGACCCGGGATCGAATCCCACATCGGGCTCCCGCTGCATGGAGCCTGCTTCTCCCTCTGCCTGTGTCTCTGCCTCTCTCACTCTCTCTGTGACTACCATAAAAAAAAGAATCGAATTGAATCGAGTTGAAAAAATCATAAAGAATCAAATCGAAAAGAATCGAGTTCCATGTAACGAAAAGATTCGAATTGAAAAGAATCGAATCGAAACAAAAGAATCGAATCGAATCGACATGAATCAAAAAGAATCGAATCAAAACGAATCGAAAAGAAACAAATCAAGTAGAATCTAAAAGAACCGAATCGAATCAAATCGAAACAATTCGAATAGAATTGAATCGAAAAGAATCAAAACGAATCGAACCGAAGAGAATCGATTCGAATCAAAATAAAAAGTATCGTATCAAATCGAATCGAAAAGAATCATATCAAATAGAATCGAAAGAATGGAATCAAATCTAAAACAATCGAATGGAATCGAAAAGAATCGAATTGAACGGAATGGAATCGAAAAGAATACAATAGAATAGAATCGAAAGACATCGAATAGAATCAAATCAAATCAAAAAGAATCGAATTGAATTGATCCTAACCAAAATAAGCGAAATGAATCGACTCGAACCGAAAAAAATCAAATCGAAAAGACTCTAATCTCAACGAAAATCATCGAAATGAATAGAATCGAAAAGAATCGAATTGAATCAAATCGAAAAGAATCCAATGGAATCCAATCGAAAAGAATCAAATTGATTCGACTCGAAACAAATTGAATCCAATCGAAAAGAATCTAATTGAATCGAATCGAAAAGAATCGAATTCAATCAAAACGAATCGATTCGAATGGAATAGAAAAGAATAGAATAGAATAGAATCGAAAAGAATCAACTCGAATCGAAAAGAATCGAATCGAAAAGAATTGAATCGAATCGAAAAGAAACGAATCGAACCGAATCAAAAAGAAAACCATCGAATCGAATCAAATACAAAAGAATCGCTTTGAATAGCATAGAATTGAAAAGACTCGAATCAATCGAATTGAAAACAATCGAATCGAAAAGAATCGAATCAAAAGAGTCGAATCGAAACGAAAACAATCGAATCGAATCGAATCTAAAAGAATCGTATTGAATTGCATCGAGTCGAAAAGACTCGAATCAAAAAGACTCGAATCGAATTGAATCAAATCGAAAAGAATCTAATAGAAACCACTCGAACAGAATCAAATCGAAATGATTCAAAATGAATCGAATAGAATAGAATCGAAAAAAATCGAATAGAATCGAAACGAATTGAATCGAAGAGAATCGATTAGAATCGAAGTGAAAAGAATCGTATTGAATCGAATCGAAAAGAATCAACTCAAATCGAATCGAAAGAATTGAATCAAATCGAAAAGAATTCAATCGAATCGAAAAGAATCGAACTGAATGGAATCAAATCGAAAAGAATCTAATCGAATTGAAAAGAATCGAATCAAATTTAATGGAATCGAAAAGAATCGAATTGATTCGAAAAGAATCGAAATGAAACAAATCAGATCAAATGGAAAAGAATCAAATCGAATTGAAAAGAATCGAATCGAATCGAAATGAATCGAATCAAAAAGAATCAAATCGAAAAGAATCGAATTGAAAAGAATCGAATCGAATCGTAAAGATTCGAATCGAATTAAAAATATCACATCGAATCGAATCGCAAAGAATCGAATTGAAAAGACTCGAATTGAAACGAATCGATTTGAAACGAAAAGAATCGAATCGAATCGAATCGAATTGAATTGAAAGAATCGAATTGAATAGAAAAAAATCGAATAGAAAAGAATCGAACCGAAAAGAAAAGAATCAAATTGAATCAGTCGATTAAATTCTAGTCGAATCGAATCAAAAAATGAAATCGAGTCGAATCGAATCGAAAAGAATCGAATTGTATCTAATCAAAAAGAATCGAATCGTATCGACTCGAATCGAAAAGAATCCAATTGCATCATCGAATGGAAAATAATCGAATTGAATAGAATAGAAAAGAATCGAATCGAATCAAATCGAAAACAATCAAATTGAATTGATCGAAAAGAATCGAATTGAATCAAATCGAATCGAAATGCAAAGAATCGAATCAATACAAATAGAAAAGAATCGAAAAGAATCAAATCGACACGAAAAGAATCGAATCGAATCAAAAAGTATCGAATTGATTCGAAAACATTCGAATCGAAAAGAATCGAATTGAAATGAATCCGATCGAAATGAAAAGAATCTACTCGACTCGAATCCAAAAGAATCGAATCCAAAAGAATTGAATCGAATCCAAAAGAATCGAATTGAATTGAATCAAAAGAAATGAATTGAATTGAATCAAGAAGGAACTAATCGAATCAAATCGAAAAAAATCGAATAGAATCAAATCGAATCAAAAAGAATCGAATAGATTCGAATAAAGAAGAATCGAATTGAGGGATCCCTGGGTGGCGCAGCGGTTTAGCGCCTGCCTTTGGCCCAGGGCGCGATCCTGGAGACCCGGGATCGAATCCCACATCGGGCTCCCGCTGCATGGAGCCTGCTTCTCCCTCTGCCTGTGTCTCTGCCTCTCTCACTCTCTCTGTGACTACCATAAAAAAAAGAATCGAATTGAATCGAGTTGAAAAAATCATAAAGAATCAAATCGAAAAGAATCGAGTTCCATGTAACGAAAAGATTCGAATTGAAAAGAATCGAATCGAAACAAAAGAATCGAATCGAATCGACATGAATCAAAAAGAATCGAATCAAAACGAATCGAAAAGAAACAAATCAAGTAGAATCTAAAAGAACCGAATCGAATCAAATCGAAACAATTCGAATAGAATTGAATCGAAAAGAATCAAAACGAATCGAACCGAAGAGAATCGATTCGAATCAAAATAAAAAGTATCGTATCAAATCGAATCGAAAAGAATCATATCAAATAGAATCGAAAGAATGGAATCAAATCTAAAACAATCGAATGGAATCGAAAAGAATCGAATTGAACGGAATGGAATCGAAAAGAATACAATAGAATAGAATCGAAAGACATCGAATAGAATCAAATCAAATCAAAAAGAATCGAATTGAATTGATCCTAACCAAAATAAGCGAAATGAATCGACTCGAACCGAAAAAAATCAAATCGAAAAGACTCTAATCTCAACGAAAATCATCGAAATGAATAGAATCGAAAAGAATCGAATTGAATCAAATCGAAAAGAATCCAATGGAATCCAATCGAAAAGAATCAAATTGATTCGACTCGAAACAAATTGAATCCAATCGAAAAGAATCTAATTGAATCGAATCGAAAAGAATCGAATTCAATCAAAACGAATCGATTCGAATGGAATAGAAAAGAATAGAATAGAATCGAATCGAAAAGAAACGAATCGAACCGAATCAAAAAGAAAACCATCGAATCGAATCAAATACAAAAGAATCGCTTTGAATAGCATAGAATTGAAAAGAATCGAATCAATCGAATTGAAAACAATCGAATCGAAAAGAATCGAATCAAAAAATTCGAATCGAAACGAAAACAATCGAATCGAATCGAATCTAAAAGAATCGTATTGAATTGCATCGAGTCGAAAAGACTCGAATCAAAAAGACTCGAATCGAATTGAATCAAATCGAAAAGAATCTAATAGAAACCACTCGAACAGAATCAAATCGAAATGATTCAAAATGAATCGAATAGAATAGAATCGAAAAAAATCGAATAGAATCGAAACGAATTGAATCGAAGAGAATCGATTAGAATCGAAATGAAAAGAATCGTATTGAATCGAATCGAAAAGAATCAACTCAAATCGAATCGAAAGAATTGAATCAAATCGAAAAGAATCCAATCGAATCGAAAAGAATCGAACTGAATGGAATCAAATCGAAAAGAATCTAATCGAATTGAAAAGAATCGAATCAAATTTAATGGAATCGAAAAGAATCGAATTGATTCGAAAAGAATCGAAATGAAACAAATCAGATCAAATGGAAAAGAATCAAATCGAATTGAAAAGAATCGAATCGAATCGAAATGAATCGAATCAAAAAGAATCGAATCGAAAAGAATCGAATTGAAAAGAATCGAATCGAATCGTAAAGATTCGAATCGAATTAAAAATATCACATCGAATCGAATCGCAAAGAATCGAATTGAAAAGACTCGAATTGAAACGAATCGATTTGAAACGAAAAGAATCGAATCGAATCGAATCGAATTGAATTGAAAGAATCGAATTGAATAGAAAAAAATCGAATAGAAAAGAATCGAGCCGAAAAGAAAAGAATCAAATTGAATCAGTCGATTAAATTCTAGTCGAATCGAATCAAAAAATGAAATCGAGTCGAATCGAATCGAAAAGAATCGAATTGTATCTAATCAAAAAGAATCGAATCGTATCGACTCGAATCGAAAAGAATCCAATTGCATCATCGAATGGAAAATAATCGAATTGAATAGAATAGAAAAGAATCGAATCGAATCAAATCGAAAACAATCAAATTGAATTGATCGAAAAGAATCGAATTGAATCAAATCGAATCGAAATGCAAAGAATCGAATCAATACAAATAGAAAAGAATCGAAAAGAATCAAATCGACACGAAAAGAATCGAATCGAATCAAAAAGTATCGAATTGATTCGAAAACATTCGAATCGAAAAGAATCGAATTGAAATGAATCCGATCGAAATGAAAAGAATCTACTCGACTCGAATCCAAAAGAATCGAATCCAAAAGAATTGAATCGAATCCAAAAGAATCGAATTGAATTGAATCAAAAGAAATGAATTGAATTGAATCAAGAAGGAACTAATCGAATCAAATCGAAAAAAATCGAATAGAATCAAATCGAATCAAAAAGAATCGAATAGATTCGAATAAAGAAGAATCGAATTGAGGGATCCCTGGGTGGCGCAGCGGTTTAGCGCCTGCCTTTGGCCCAGGGCGCGATCCTGGAGACCCGGGATCGAATCCCACATCGGGCTCCCGCGGCATGGAGCCTGCTTCTCCCTCTGCCTGTGTCTCTGCCTCTCTCACTCTCTCTGTGACTATCATAAAAAAAAGAATCGAATTGAATCGAGTTGAAAAAATCATAAAGAATCAAATCGAAAAGAATCGAGTTCCATGTAACGAAAAGATTCGAATTGAAAAGAATCGAATCGAAACAAAAGAATCGAATCGAATCGACATGAATCAAAAAGAATCGAATCAAAACGAATCGAAAAGAAACAAATCAAGTAGAATCTAAAAGAACCGAATTGAATCAAATCGAAAAAATTCGAATAGAATTGAATCGAAAAGAATCAAAACGAATCGAACCGAAGAGAATCGATTCGAATCAAAATAAAAAGTATCGTATCAAATAGAATCGAAAGAATGGAATCAAATCTAAAACAATCGAATGGAATCGAAAAGAATCGAATTGAACGGAATGGAATCGAAAAGAATACAATAGAATAGAATCGAAAGACATCGAATAGAATCAAATCAAATCAAAAAGAATCGAATTGAATTGATCCTAACCAAAATAAGCGAAATGAATCGACTCGAACCGAAAAAAATCAAATCGAAAAGACTCTAATCTCAACGAAAATCATCGAAATGAATAGAATCGAAAAGAATCGAATTGAATCAAATCGAAAAGAATCCAATGGAATCCAATCGAAAAGAATCAAATTGATTCGACTCGAAACAAATTGAATCCAATCGAAAAGAATCTAATTGAATCGAATCGAAAAGAATCGAATTCAATCAAAACGAATCGATTCGAATGGAATAGAAAAGAATAGAATAGAATCGAATCGAAAAGAAACAAATCGAACCGAATCAAAAAGAAAACCATCGAATCGAATCAAATACAAAAGAATCGCTTTGAATAGCATAGAATTGAAAAGAATCGAATCAATCGAATTGAAAACAATCGAATCGAAAAGAATCGAATCAAAAAAAGTCGAATCGAAACGAAAACAATCGAATCGAATCGAATCTAAAAGAATCGTATTGAATTGCATCGAGTCGAAAAGACTCGAATCAAAAAGACTCGAATCGAATTGAATCAAATCGAAAAGAATCTAATAGAAACCACTCGAACAGAATCAAATCGAAATGATTCAAAATGAATCGAATAGAATAGAATCGAAAAAAATCGAATAGAATCGAAACGAATTGAATCGAAGAGAATCGATTAGAATCGAAATGAAAAGAATCGTATTGAATCGAATCGAAAAGAATCAACTCAAATCGAATCGAAAGAATTGAATCAAATCGAAAAGAATCCAATCGAATCGAAAAGAATCGAACTGAATGGAATCAAATCGAAAAGAATCTAATCGAATTGAAAAGAATCGAATCAAATTTAATGGAATCGAAAAGAATCGAATTGATTCGAAAAGAATCGAAATGAAACAAATCAGATCAAATGGAAAAGAATCAAATCGAATTGAAAAGAATCGAATCGAATCGAAATGAATCGAATCGAAAAGAATCGAATTGAAAAGAATCGAATCGAATCGTAAAGATTCGAATCGAATTAAAAATATCACATCGAATCGAATCGCAAAGAATCGAATTGAAAAGACTCGAATTGAAACGAATCGATTTGAAACGAAAAGAATCGATCGAATCGAATCGAATTGAATTGAAAGAATCGAATTGAATAGAAAAAAATCGAATAGAAAAGAATCGAACCGAAAAGAAAAGAATCAAATTGAATCAGTCGATTAAATTCTAGTCGAATCGAATCAAAAAATGAAATCGAGTCGAATCGAATCGAAAAGAATCGAATTGTATCTAATCAAAAAGAATCGAATCGTATCGACTCGAATCGAAAAGAATCCAATTGCATCATCGAATGGAAAATAATCGAATTGAATAGAATAGAAAAGAATCGAATCGAATCAAATCGAAAACAATCAAATTGAATTGATCGAAAAGAATCGAATTGAATCAAATCGAATCGAAATGCAAAGAATCGAATCAATACAAATAGAAAAGAATCGAAAAGAATCAAATCGACACGAAAAGAATCGAATCGAATCAAAAAGTATCGAATTGATTCGAAAACATTCGAATCGAAAAGAATCGAATTGAAATGAATCCGATCGAAATGAAAAGAATCTACTCGACTCGAATCCAAAAGAATCGAATCCAAAAGAATTGAATCGAATCCAAAAGAATCGAATTGAATTGAATCAAAAGAAATGAATTGAATTGAATCAAGAAGGAACTAATCGAATCAAATCGAAAAAAATCGAATAGAATCAAATCGAATCAAAAAGAATCGAATAGATTCGAATAAAGAAGAATCGAATTGAGGGATCCCTGGGTGGCGCAGCGGTTTAGCGCCTGCCTTTGGCCCAGGGCGCGATCCTGGAGACCCGGGATCGAATCCCACATCGGGCTCCCCTGCATGGAGCCTGCTTCTCCCTCTGCCTGTGTCTCTGCCTCTCTCACTCTCTCTGTGACTACCATAAAAAAAAGAATCGAATTGAATCGAGTTGAAAAAATCATAAAGAATCAAATCGAAAAGAATCGAGTTCCATGTAACGAAAAGATTCGAATTGAAAAGAATCGAATCGAAACAAAAGAATCGAATCGAATCGACATGAATCAAAAAGAATCGAATCAAAACGAATCGAAAAGAAACAAATCAAGTAGAATCTAAAAGAACCGAATCGAATCAAATCGAAACAATTCGAATAGAATTGAATCGAAAAGAATCAAAACGAATCGAACCGAAGAGAATCGATTCGAATCAAAATAAAAAGTATCGTATCAAATCGAATCGAAAAGAATCATATCAAATAGAATCGAAAGAATGGAATCAAATCTAAAACAATCGAATGGAATCGAAAAGAATCGAATTGAACGGAATGGAATCGAAAAGAATACAATAGAATAGAATCGAAAGACATCGAATAGAATCAAATCAAATCAAAAAGAATCGAATTGAATTGATCCTAACCAAAATAAGCGAAATGAATCGACTCGAACCGAAAAAAATCAAATCGAAAAGACTCTAATCTCAACGAAAATCATCGAAATGAATAGAATCGAAAAGAATCGAATTGAATCAAATCGAAAAGAATCCAATGGAATCCAATCGAAAAGAATCAAATTGATTCGACTCGAAACAAATTGAATCCAATCGAAAAGAATCTAATTGAATCGAATCGAAAAGAATCGAATTCAATCAAAACGAATCGATTCGAATGGAATAGAAAAGAATAGAATAGAATAGAATCGAAAAGAATCAACTCGAATCGAAAAGAATCGAATCGAAAAGAATTGAATCGAATCGAAAAGAAACGAATCGAACCGAATCAAAAAGAAAACCATCGAATCGAATCAAATACAAAAGAATCGCTTTGAATAGCATAGAATTGAAAAGAATCGAATCAATCGAATTGAAAACAATCGAATCGAAAAGAATCGAATCAAAAGAGTCGAATCGAAACGAAAACAATCGAATCGAATCGAATCTAAAAGAATCGTATTGAATTGCATCGAGTCGAAAAGACTCGAATCAAAAAGACTCGAATCGAATTGAATCAAATCGAAAAGAATCTAATAGAAACCACTCGAACAGAATCAAATCGAAATGATTCAAAATGAATCGAATAGAATAGAATCGAAAAAAATCGAATAGAATCGAAACGAATTGAATCGAAGAGAATCGATTAGAATCGAAATGAAAAGAATCGTATTGAATCGAATCGAAAAGAATCAACTCAAATCGAATCGAAAGAATTGAATCAAATCGAAAAGAATCCAATCGAATCGAAAAGAATCGAACTGAATGGAATCAAATCGAAAAGAATCTAATCGAATTGAAAAGAATCGAATCAAATTTAATGGAATCGAAAAGAATCGAATTGATTCGAAAAGAATCGAAATGAAACAAATCAGATCAAATGGAAAAGAATCAAATCGAATTGAAAAGAATCGAATCGAATCGAAATGAATCGAATCAAAAAGAATCGAATCGAAAAGAATCGAATTGAAAAGAATCGAATCGAATCGTAAAGATTCGAATCGAATTAAAAATATCACATCGAATCGAATCGCAAAGAATCGAATTGAAAAGACTCGAATTGAAACGAATCGATTTGAAACGAAAAGAATCGAATCGAATCGAATCGAATTGAATTGAAAGAATCGAATTGAATAGAAAAAAATCGAATAGAAAAGAATCGAACCGAAAAGAAAAGAATCAAATTGAATCAGTCGATTAAATTCTAGTCGAATCGAATCAAAAAATGAAATCGAGTCGAATCGAATCGAAAAGAATCGAATTGTATCTAATCAAAAAGAATCGAATCGTATCGACTCGAATCGAAAAGAATCCAATTGCATCATCGAATGGAAAATAATCGAATTGAATAGAATAGAAAAGAATCGAATCGAATCAAATCGAAAACAATCAAATTGAATTGATCGAAAAGAATCGAATTGAATCAAATCGAATCGAAATGCAAAGAATCGAATCAATACAAATAGAAAAGAATCGAAAAGAATCAAATCGACACGAAAAGAATCGAATCGAATCAAAAAGTATCGAATTGATTCGAAAACATTCGAATCGAAAAGAATCGAATTGAAATGAATCCGATCGAAATGAAAAGAATCTACTCGACTCGAATCCAAAAGAATCGAATCCAAAAGAATTGAATCGAATCCAAAAGAATCGAATTGAATTGAATCAAAAGAAATGAATTGAATTGAATCAAGAAGGAACTAATCGAATCAAATCGAAAAAAATCGAATAGAATCAAATCGAATCAAAAAGAATCGAATAGATTCGAATAAAGAAGAATCGAATTGAGGGATCCCTGGGTGGCGCAGCGGTTTAGCGCCTGCCTTTGGCCCAGGGCGCGATCCTGGAGACCCGGGATCGAATCCCACATCGGGCTCCCGCTGCATGGAGCCTGCTTCTCCCTCTGCCTGTGTCTCTGCCTCTCTCACTCTCTCTGTGACTATCATAAAAAAAAGAATCGAATTGAATCGAGTTGAAAAAATCATAAAGAATCAAATCGAAAAGAATCGAGTTCCATGTAACGAAAAGATTCGAATTGAAAAGAATCGAATGGAAACAAAAGAATCGAATCGAATCGACATGAATCAAAAAGAATCGAATCAAAACGAATCGAAAAGAAACAAATCAAGTAGAATCTAAAAGAACCGAATCGAATCAAATCGAAACAATTCGAATAGAATTGAATCGAAAAGAATCAAAACGAATCGAACCGAAGAGAATCGATTCGAATCAAAATAAAAAGTATCGTATCAAATCGAATCGAAAAGAATCATATCAAATAGAATCGAAAGAATGGAATCAAATCTAAAACAATCGAATGGAATCGAAAAGAATCGAATTGAACGGAATGGAATCGAAAAGAATACAATAGAATAGAATCGAAAGACATCGAATAGAATCAAATCAAATCAAAAAGAATCGAATTGAATTGATCCTAACCAAAATAAGCGAAATGAATCGACTCGAACCGAAAAGAATCAAATCGAAAAGACTCTAATCTCAACGAAAATCATCGAAATGAACAGAATCGAAAAGAATCGAATTGAATCAAATCGAAAAGAATCGAATGGAATCCAATCGAAAAGAATCAAATTGATTCGACTCGAAACAAATTGAATCCAATCGAAAAGAATCTAATTGAATCGAATCGAAAAGAATCGAATTCAATCAAAACGAATCGATTCGAATGGAATAGAAAAGAATAGAATAGAATAGAATCGAAAAGAATCAACTCGAATCGAAAAGAATCGAATCGAAAAGAATTGAATCGAATCGAAAAGAAACGAATCGAACCGAATCAAAAAGAAAACCATCGAATCGAATCAAATACAAAAGAATCGCTTTGAATAGCATAGAATTGAAAAGAATCGAATCAATCGAATTGAAAACAATCGAATCGAAAAGAATCGAATCAAAAAATTCGAATCGAAACGAAAACAATCGAATCGAATCGAATCTAAAAGAATCGTATTGAATTGCATCGAGTCGAAAAGACTCGAATCAAAAAGACTCGAATCGAATTGAATCAAATCGAAAAGAATCTAATAGAAACCACTCGAACAGAATCAAATCGAAATGATTCAAAATGAATCGAATAGAATAGAATCGAAAAAAATCGAATAGAATCGAAACGAATTGAATCGAAGAGAATCGATTAGAATCGAAATGAAAAGAATCGTATTGAATCGAATCGAAAAGAATCAACTCAAATCGAATCGAAAGAATTGAATCAAATCGAAAAGAATCCAATCGAATCGAAAAGAATCGAACTGAATGGAATCAAATCGAAAAGAATCTAATCGAATTGAAAAGAATCGAATCAAATTTAATGGAATCGAAAAGAATCGAATTGATTCGAAAAGAATCGAAATGAAACAAATCAGATCAAATGGAAAAGAATCAAATCGAATTGAAAAGAATCGAATCGAATCGAAATGAATCGAATCAAAAAGAATCGAATCGAAAAGAATCGAATTGAAAAGAATCGAATCGAATCGTAAAGATTCGAATCGAATTAAAAATATCACATCGAATCGAATCGCAAAGAATCGAATTGAAAAGACTCGAATTGAAACGAATCGATTTGAAACGAAAAGAATCGAATCGAATCGAATCGAATTGAATTGAATTGAAAGAATCGAATTGAATAGAAAAAAATCGAATAGAAAAGAATCGAGCCGAAAAGAAAAGAATCAAATTGAATCAGTCGATTAAATTCTAGTCGAATCGAATCAAAAAATGAAATCGAGTCGAATCGAATCGAAAAGAATCGAATTGTATCTAATCAAAAAGAATCGAATCGTATCGACTCGAATCGAAAAGAATCCAATTGCATCATCGAATGGAAAATAATCGAATTGAATAGAATAGAAAAGAATCGAATCGAATCAAATCGAAAACAATCAAATTGAATTGATCGAAAAGAATCGAATTGAATCAAATCGAATCGAAATGCAAAGAATCGAATCAATACAAATAGAAAAGAATCGAAAAGAATCAAATCGACACGAAAAGAATCGAATCGAATCAAAAAGTATCGAATTGATTCGAAAACATTCGAATCGAAAAGAATCGAATTGAAATGAATCCGATCGAAATGAAAAGAATCTACTCGACTCGAATCCAAAAGAATCGAATCCAAAAGAATTGAATCGAATCCAAAAGAATCGAATTGAATTGAATCAAAAGAAATGAATTGAATTGAATCAAGAAGGAACTAATCGAATCAAATCGAAAAAAATCGAATAGAATCAAATCGAATCAAAAAGAATCGAATAGATTCGAATAAAGAAGAATCGAATTGAGGGATCCCTGGGTGGCGCAGCGGTTTAGCGCCTGCCTTTGGCCCAGGGCGCGATCCTGGAGACCCGGGATCGAATCCCACATCGGGCTCCCGCTGCATGGAGCCTGCTTCTCCCTCTGCCTGTGTCTCTGCCTCTCTCACTCTCTCTGTGACTACCATAAAAAAAAGAATCGAATTGAATCGAGTTGAAAAAATCATAAAGAATCAAATCGAAAAGAATCGAGTTCCATGTAACGAAAAGATTCGAATTGAAAAGAATCGAATCGAAACAAAAGAATCGAATCGAATCGACATGAATCAAAAAGAATCGAATCAAAACGAATCGAAAAGAAACAAATCAAGTAGAATCTAAAAGAACCGAATCGAATCAAATCGAAACAATTCGAATAGAATTGAATCGAAAAGAATCAAAACGAATCGAACCGAAGAGAATCGATTCGAATCAAAATAAAAAGTATCGTATCAAATCGAATCGAAAAGAATCATATCAAATAGAATCGAAAGAATGGAATCAAATCTAAAACAATCGAATGGAATCGAAAAGAATCGAATTGAACGGAATGGAATCGAAAAGAATACAATAGAATAGAATCGAAAGACATCGAATAGAATCAAATCAAATCAAAAAGAATCGAATTGAATTGATCCTAACCAAAATAAGCGAAATGAATCGACTCGAACCGAAAAAAATCAAATCGAAAAGACTCTAATCTCAACGAAAATCATCGAAATGAATAGAATCGAAAAGAATCGAATTGAATCAAATCGAAAAGAATCGAATGGAATCCAATCGAAAAGAATCAAATTGATTCGACTCGAAACAAATTGAATCCAATCGAAAAGAATCTAATTGAATCGAATCGAAAAGAATCGAATTCAATCAAAACGAATCGATTCGAATGGAATAGAAAAGAATAGAATAGAATCGAATCGAAAAGAAACGAATCGAACCGAATCAAAAAGAAAACCATCGAATCGAATCAAATACAAAAGAATCGCTTTGAATAGCATAGAATTGAAAAGAATCGAATCAATCGAATTGAAAACAATCGAATCGAAAAGAATCGAATCAAATAATTCGAATCGAAACGAAAACAATCGAATCGAATCGAATCTAAAAGAATCGTATTGAATTGCATCGAGTCGAAAAGACTCGAATCAAAAAGACTCGAATCGAATTGAATCAAATCGAAAAGAATCTAATAGAAACCACTCGAACAGAATCAAATCGAAATGATTCAAAATGAATCGAATAGAATAGAATCGAAAAAAATCGAATAGAATCGAAACGAATTGAATCGAAGAGAATCGATTAGAATCGAAATGAAAAGAATCGTATTGAATCGAATCGAAAAGAATCAACTCAAATCGAATCGAAAGAATTGAATCAAATCGAAAAGAATCCAATCGAATCGAAAAGAATCGAACTGAATGGAATCAAATCGAAAAGAATCTAATCGAATTGAAAAGAATCGAATCAAATTTAATGGAATCGAAAAGAATCGAATTGATTCGAAAAGAATCGAAATGAAACAAATCAGATCAAATGGAAAAGAATCAAATCGAATTGAAAAGAATCGAATCGAATCGAAATGAATCGAATCAAAAAGAATCGAATCGAAAAGAATCGAATTGAAAAGAATCGAATCGAATCGTAAAGATTCGAATCGAATTAAAAATATCACATCGAATCGAATCGCAAAGAATCGAATTGAAAAGACTCGAATTGAAACGAATCGATTTGAAACGAAAAGAATCGAATCGAATCGAATCGAATTGAATTGAAAGAATCGAATTGAATAGAAAAAAATCGAATAGAAAAGAATCGAACCGAAAAGAAAAGAATCAAATTGAATCAGTCGATTAAATTCTAGTCGAATCGAATCAAAAAATGAAATCGAGTCGAATCGAATCGAAAAGAATCGAATTGTATCTAATCAAAAAGAATCGAATCGTATCGACTCGAATCGAAAAGAATCCAATTGCATCATCGAATGGAAAATAATCGAATTGAATAGAATAGAAAAGAATCGAATCGAATCAAATCGAAAACAATCAAATTGAATTGATCGAAAAGAATCGAATTGAATCAAATCGAATCGAAATGCAAAGAATCGAATCAATACAAATAGAAAAGAATCGAAAAGAATCAAATCGACACGAAAAGAATCGAATCGAATCAAAAAGTATCGAATTGATTCGAAAACATTCGAATCGAAAAGAATCGAATTGAAATGAATCCGATCGAAATGAAAAGAATCTACTCGACTCGAATCCAAAAGAATCGAATCCAAAAGAATTGAATCGAATCCAAAAGAATCGAATTGAATTGAATCAAAAGAAATGAATTGAATTGAATCAAGAAGGAACTAATCGAATCAAATCGAAAAAAATCGAATAGAATCAAATCGAATCAAAAAGAATCGAATAGATTCGAATAAAGAAGAATCGAATTGAGGGATCCCTGGGTGGCGCAGCGGTTTAGCGCCTGCCTTTGGCCCAGGGCGCGATCCTGGAGACCCGGGATCGAATCCCACATCGGGCTCCCGCGGCATGGAGCCTGCTTCTCCCTCTGCCTGTGTCTCTGCCTCTCTCACTCTCTCTGTGACTATCATAAAAAAAAGAATCGAATTGAATCGAGTTGAAAAAATCATAAAGAATCAAATCGAAAAGAATCGAGTTCCATGTAACGAAAAGATTCGAATTGAAAAGAATCGAATCGAAACAAAAGAATCGAATCGAATCGACATGAATCAAAAAGAATCGAATCAAAACGAATCGAAAAGAAACAAATCAAGTAGAATCTAAAAGAACCGAATTGAATCAAATCGAAACAATTCGAATAGAATTGAATCGAAAAGAATCAAAACGAATCGAACCGAAGAGAATCGATTCGAATCAAAATAAAAAGTATCGTATCAAATAGAATCGAAAGAATGGAATCAAATCTAAAACAATCGAATGGAATCGAAAAGAATCGAATTGAACGGAATGGAATCGAAAAGAATACAATAGAATAGAATCGAAAGACATCGAATAGAATCAAATCAAATCAAAAAGAATCGAATTGAATTGATCCTAACCAAAATAAGCGAAATGAATCGACTCGAACCGAAAAAAATCAAATCGAAAAGACTCTAATCTCAACGAAAATCATCGAAATGAATAGAATCGAAAAGAATCGAATTGAATCAAATCGAAAAGAATCCAATGGAATCCAATCGAAAAGAATCAAATTGATTCGACTCGAAACAAATTGAATCCAATCGAAAAGAATCTAATTGAATCGAATCGAAAAGAATCGAATTCAATCAAAACGAATCGATTCGAATGGAATAGAAAAGAATAGAATAGAATAGAATCGAAAAGAATCAACTCGAATCGAAAAGAATCGAATCGAAAAGAATTGAATCGAATCGAAAAGAAACGAATCGAACCGAATCAAAAAGAAAACCATCGAATCGAATCAAATACAAAAGAATCGCTTTGAATAGCATAGAATTGAAAAGAATCGAATCAATCGAATTGAAAACAATCGAATCGAAAAGAATCGAATCAAAAGAGTCGAATCGAAACGAAAACAATCGAATCGAATCGAATCTAAAAGAATCGTATTGAATTGCATCGAGTCGAAAAGACTCGAATCAAAAAGACTCGAATCGAATTGAATCAAATCGAAAAGAATCTAATAGAAACCACTCGAACAGAATCAAATCGAAATGATTCAAAATGAATCGAATAGAATAGAATCGAAAAAAATCGAATAGAATCGAAACGAATTGAATCGAAGAGAATCGATTAGAATCGAAATGAAAAGAATCGTATTGAATCGAATCGAAAAGAATCAACTCAAATCGAATCGAAAGAATTGAATCAAATCGAAAAGAATCCAATCGAATCGAAAAGAATCGAACTGAATGGAATCAAATCGAAAAGAATCTAATCGAATTGAAAAGAATCGAATCAAATTTAATGGAATCGAAAAGAATCGAATTGATTCGAAAAGAATCGAAATGAAACAAATCAGATCAAATGGAAAAGAATCAAATCGAATTGAAAAGAATCGAATCGAATCGAAATGAATCGAATCAAAAAGAATCGAATCGAAAAGAATCGAATTGAAAAGAATCGAATCGAATCGTAAAGATTCGAATCGAATTAAAAATATCACATCGAATCGAATCGCAAAGAATCGAATTGAAAAGACTCGAATTGAAACGAATCGATTTGAAACGAAAAGAATCGAATCGAATCGAATCGAATTGAATTGAAAGAATCGAATTGAATAGAAAAAAATCGAATAGAAAAGAATCGAACCGAAAAGAAAAGAATCAAATTGAATCAGTCGATTAAATTCTAGTCGAATCGAATCAAAAAATGAAATCGAGTCGAATCGAATCGAAAAGAATCGAATTGTATCTAATCAAAAAGAATCGAATCGTATCGACTCGAATCGAAAAGAATCCAATTGCATCATCGAATGGAAAATAATCGAATTGAATAGAATAGAAAAGAATCGAATCGAATCAAATCGAAAACAATCAAATTGAATTGATCGAAAAGAATCGAATTGAATCAAATCGAATCGAAATGCAAAGAATCGAATCAATACAAATAGAAAAGAATCGAAAAGAATCAAATCGACACGAAAAGAATCGAATCGAATCAAAAAGTATCGAATTGATTCGAAAACATTCGAATCGAAAAGAATCGAATTGAAATGAATCCGATCGAAATGAAAAGAATCTACTCGACTCGAATCCAAAAGAATCGAATCCAAAAGAATTGAATCGAATCCAAAAGAATCGAATTGAATTGAATCAAAAGAAATGAATTGAATTGAATCAAGAAGGAACTAATCGAATCAAATCGAAAAAAATCGAATAGAATCAAATCGAATCAAAAAGAATCGAATAGATTCGAATAAAGAAGAATCGAACTGAGGGATCCCTGGGTGGCGCAGCGGTTTAGCGCCTGCCTTTGGCCCAGGGCGCGATCCTGGAGACCCGGGATCGAATCCCACATCGGGCTCCCGCTGCATGGAGCCTGCTTCTCCCTCTGCCTGTGTCTCTGCCTCTCTCACTCTCTCTGTGACTATCATAAAAAAAAGAATCGAATTGAATCGAGTTGAAAAAATCATAAAGAATCAAATCGAAAAGAATCGAGTTCCATGTAACGAAAAGATTCGAATTGAAAAGAATCGAATCGAAACAAAAGAATCGAATCGAATCGACATGAATCAAAAAGAATCGAATCAAAACGAATCGAAAAGAAACAAATCAAGTAGAATCTAAAAGAACCGAATCGAATCAAATCGAAACAATTCGAATAGAATTGAATCGAAAAGAATCAAAACGAATCGAACCGAAGAGAATCGATTCGAATCAAAATAAAAAGTATCGTATCAAATCGAATCGAAAAGAATCATATCAAATAGAATCGAAAGAATGGAATCAAATCTAAAACAATCGAATGGAATCGAAAAGAATCGAATTGAACGGAATGGAATCGAAAAGAATACAATAGAATAGAATCGAAAGACATCGAATAGAATCAAATCAAATCAAAAAGAATCGAATTGAATTGATCCTAACCAAAATAAGCGAAATGAATCGACTCGAACCGAAAAAAATCAAATCGAAAAGACTCTAATCTCAACGAAAATCATCGAAATGAACAGAATCGAAAAGAATCGAATTGAATCAAATCGAAAAGAATCGAATGGAATCCAATCGAAAAGAATCAAATTGATTCGACTCGAAACAAATTGAATCCAATCGAAAAGAATCTAATTGAATCGAATCGAAAAGAATCGAATTCAATCAAAACGAATCGATTCGAATGGAATAGAAAAGAATAGAATAGAATAGAATCGAAAAGAATCAACTCGAATCGAAAAGAATCAAATCGAAAAGAATTGAATCGAATCGAAAAGAAACGAATCGAACCGAATCAAAAAGAAAACCATCGAATCGAATCAAATACAAAAGAATCGCTTTGAATAGCATAGAATTGAAAAGAATCGAATCAATCGAATTGAAAACAATCGAATCGAAAAGAATCGAATCAAAAAAAGTCGAATCGAAACGAAAAAAATCGAATCGAATCGAATCTAAAAGAATCGTATTGAATTGCATCGAGTCGAAAAGACTCGAATCAAAAAGACTCGAATCTAATTGAATCAAATCGAAAAGAATCTAATAGAAACCACTCGAACAGAATCAAATCGAAATGATTCAAAATGAATCGAATAGAATAGAATCGAAAAAAATCGAATAGAATCGAAACGAATTGAATCGAAGAGAATCGATTAGAATCGAAATGAAAAGAATCGTATTGAATCGAATCGAAAAGAATCAACTCAAATCGAATCGAAAGAATTGAATCAAATCGAAAAGAATCCAATCGAATCGAAAAGAATCGAACTGAATGGAATCAAATCGAAAAGAATCTAATCGAATTGAAAAGAATCGAATCAAATTTAATGGAATCGAAAAGAATCGAATTGATTCGAAAAGAATCGAAATGAAACAAATCAGATCAAATGGAAAAGAATCAAATCGAATTGAAAAGAATCGAATCGAATCGAAATGAATCGAATCAAAAAGAATCGAATCGAAAAGAATCGAATTGAAAAGAATCGAATCGAATCGTAAAGATTCGAATCGAATTAAAAATATCACATCGAATCGAATCGCAAAGAATCGAATTGAAAAGACTCGAATTGAAACGAATCGATTTGAAACGAAAAGAATCGAATCGAATCGAATCGAATTGAATTGAATTGAAAGAATCGAATTGAATAGAAAAAAATCGAATAGAAAAGAATCGAGCCGAAAAGAAAAGAATCAAATTGAATCAGTCGATTAAATTCTAGTCGAATCGAATCAAAAAATGAAATCGAGTCGAATCGAATCGAAAAGAATCGAATTGTATCTAATCAAAAAGAATCGAATCGTATCGACTCGAATCGAAAAGAATCCAATTGCATCATCGAATGGAAAATAATCGAATTGAATAGAATAGAAAAGAATCGAATCGAATCAAATCGAAAACAATCAAATTGAATTGATCGAAAAGAATCGAATTGAATCAAATCGAATCGAAATGCAAAGAATCGAATCAATACAAATAGAAAAGAATCGAAAAGAATCAAATCGACACGAAAAGAATCGAATCGAATCAAAAAGTATCGAATTGATTCGAAAACATTCGAATCGAAAAGAATCGAATTGAAATGAATCCGATCGAAATGAAAAGAATCTACTCGACTCGAATCCAAAAGAATCGAATCCAAAAGAATTGAATCGAATCCAAAAGAATCGAATTGAATTGAATCAAAAGAAATGAATTGAATTGAATCAAGAAGGAACTAATCGAATCAAATCGAAAAAAATCGAATAGAATCAAATCGAATCAAAAAGAATCGAATAGATTCGAATAAAGAAGAATCGAATTGAGGGATCCCTGGGTGGCGCAGCGGTTTAGCGCCTGCCTTTGGCCCAGGGCGCGATCCTGGAGACCCGGGATCGAATCCCACATCGGGCTCCCGCTGCATGGAGCCTGCTTCTCCCTCTGCCTGTGTCTCTGCCTCTCTCACTCTCTCTGTGACTATCATAAAAAAAAGAATCGAATTGAATCGAGTTGAAAAAATCATAAAGAATCAAATCGAAAAGAATCGAGTTCCATGTAACGAAAAGATTCGAATTGAAAAGAATCGAATCGAAACAAAAGAATCGAATCGAATCGACATGAATCAAAAAGAATCGAATCAAAACGAATCGAAAAGAAACAAATCAAGTAGAATCTAAAAGAACCGAATCGAATCAAATCGAAACAATTCGAATAGAATTGAATCGAAAAGAATCAAAACGAATCGAACCGAAGAGAATCGATTCGAATCAAAATAAAAAGTATCGTATCAAATCGAATCGAAAAGAATCATATCAAATAGAATCGAAAGAATGGAATCAAATCTAAAACAATCGAATGGAATCGAAAAGAATCGAATTGAACGGAATGGAATCGAAAAGAATACAATAGAATAGAATCGAAAGACATCGAATAGAATCAAATCAAATCAAAAAGAATCGAATTGAATTGATCCTAACCAAAATAAGCGAAATGAATCGACTCGAACCGAAAAGAATCAAATCGAAAAGACTCTAATCTCAACGAAAATCATCGAAATGAATAGAATCGAAAAGAATCGAATTGAATCAAATCGAAAAGAATCGAATGGAATCCAATCGAAAAGAATCAAATTGATTCGACTCGAAACAAATTGAATCCAATCGAAAAGAATCTAATTGAATCGAATCGAAAAGAATCGAAATCAATCAAAACGAATCGATTCGAATGGAATAGAAAAGAATAGAATAGAATAGAATCGAAAAGAATCAACTCGAATCGAAAAGAATCGAATCGAAAAGAATTGAATCGAATCGAAAAGAAACGAATCGAACCGAATCAAAAAGAAAACCATCGAATCGAATCAAATACAAAAGAATCGCTTTGAATAGCATAGAATTGAAAAGAATCGAATCAATCGAATTGAAAACAATCGAATCGAAAAGAATCGAATCAAAAGAGTCGAATCGAAACGAAAACAATCGAATCGAATCGAATCTAAAAGAATCGTATTGAATTGCATCGAGTCGAAAAGACTCGAATCAAAAAGACTCGAATCGAATTGAATCAAATCGAAAAGAATCTAATAGAAACCACTCGAACAGAATCAAATCGAAATGATTCAAAATGAATCGAATAGAATAGAATCGAAAAAAATCGAATAGAATCGAAACGAATTGAATCGAAGAGAATCGATTAGAATCGAAATGAAAAGAATCGTATTGAATCGAATCGAAAAGAATCAACTCAAATCGAATCGAAAGAATTGAATCAAATCGAAAAGAATCCAATCGAATCGAAAAGAATCGAACTGAATGGAATCAAATCGAAAAGAATCTAATCGAATTGAAAAGAATCGAATCAAATTTAATGGAATCGAAAAGAATCGAATTGATTCGAAAAGAATCGAAATGAAACAAATCAGATCAAATGGAAAAGAATCAAATCGAATTGAAAAGAATCGAATCGAATCGAAATGAATCGAATCAAAAAGAATCGAATCGAAAAGAATCGAATTGAAAAGAATCGAATCGAATCGTAAAGATTCGAATCGAATTAAAAATATCACATCGAATCGAATCGCAAAGAATCGAATTGAAAAGACTCGAATTGAAACGAATCGATTTGAAACGAAAAGAATCGAATCGAATCGAATCGAATTGAATTGAATTGAAAGAATCGAATTGAATAGAAAAAAATCGAATAGAAAAGAATCGAGCCGAAAAGAAAAGAATCAAATTGAATCAGTCGATTAAATTCTAGTCGAATCGAATCAAAAAATGAAATCGAGTCGAATCGAATCGAAAAGAATCGAATTGTATCTAATCAAAAAGAATCGAATCGTATCGACTCGAATCGAAAAGAATCCAATTGCATCATCGAATGGAAAATAATCGAATTGAATAGAATAGAAAAGAATCGAATCGAATCAAATCGAAAACAATCAAATTGAATTGATCGAAAAGAATCGAATTGAATCAAATCGAATCGAAATGCAAAGAATCGAATCAATACAAATAGAAAAGAATCGAAAAGAATCAAATCGACACGAAAAGAATCGAATCGAATCAAAAAGTATCGAATTGATTCGAAAACATTCGAATCGAAAAGAATCGAATTGAAATGAATCCGATCGAAATGAAAAGAATCTACTCGACTCGAATCCAAAAGAATCGAATCCAAAAGAATTGAATCGAATCCAAAAGAATCGAATTGAATTGAATCAAAAGAAATGAATTGAATTGAATCAAGAAGGAACTAATCGAATCAAATCGAAAAAAATCGAATAGAATCAAATCGAATCAAAAAGAATCGAATAGATTCGAATAAAGAAGAATCGAATTGAGGGATCCCTGGGTGGCGCAGCGGTTTAGCGCCTGCCTTTGGCCCAGGGCGCGATCCTGGAGACCCGGGATCGAATCCCACATCGGGCTCCCGCTGCATGGAGCCTGCTTCTCCCTCTGCCTGTGTCTCTGCCTCTCTCACTCTCTCTGTGACTATCATAAAAAAAGAATCGAATTGAATCGAGTTGAAAAAATCATAAAGAATCAAATCGAAAAGAATCGAGTTCCATGTAACGAAAAGATTCGAATTGAAAAGAATCGAATCGAAACAAAAGAATCGAATCGAATCGACATGAATCAAAAAGAATCGAATCAAAACGAATCGAAAAGAAACAAATCAAGTAGAATCTAAAAGAATCGAATCGAATCAAATCGAAACAATTCGAATAGAATTGAATCGAAAAGAATCAAAACGAATCGAACCGAAGAGAATCGATTCGAATCAAAATAAAAAGTATCGTATCAAATCGAATCGAAAAGAATCATATCAAATAGAATCGAAAGAATGGAATCAAATCTAAAACAATCGAATGGAATCGAAAAGAATCGAATTGAACGGAATGGAATCGAAAAGAATACAATAGAATAGAATCGAAAGACATCGAATAGAATCAAATCAAATCAAAAAGAATCGAATTGAATTGATCCTAACCAAAATAAGCGAAATGAATCGACTCGAACCGAAAAAAATCAAATCGAAAAGACTCTAATCTCAACGAAAATCATCGAAATGAATAGAATCGAAAAGAATCGAATTGAATCAAATCGAAAAGAATCCAATGGAATCCAATCGAAAAGAATCAAATTGATTCGACTCGAAACAAATTGAATCCAATCGAAAAGAATCTAATTGAATCGAATCGAAAAGAATCGAATTCAATCAAAACGAATCGATTCGAATGGAATAGAAAAGAATAGAATAGAATAGAATCGAAAAGAATCAACTCGAATCGAAAAGAATCGAATCGAAAAGAATTGAATCGAATCGAAAAGAAACGAATCGAACCGAATCAAAAAGAAAACCATCGAATCGAATCAAATACAAAAGAATCGCTTTGAATAGCATAGAATTGAAAAGAATCGAATCAATCGAATTGAAAACAATCGAATCGAAAAGAATCGAATCAAAAAAAGTCGAATCGAAACGAAAACAATCGAATCGAATCGAATCTAAAAGAATCGTATTGAATTGCATCGAGTCGAAAAGACTCGAATCAAAAAGACTCGAATCGAATTGAATCAAATCGAAAAGAATCTAATAGAAACCACTCGAACAGAATCAAATCGAAATGATTCAAAATGAATCGAATAGAATAGAATCGAAAAAAATCGAATAGAATCGAAACGAATTGAATCGAAGAGAATCGATTAGAATCGAAATGAAAAGAATCGTATTGAATCGAATCGAAAAGAATCAACTCAAATCGAATCGAAAGAATTGAATCAAATCGAAAAGAATCCAATCGAATCGAAAAGAATCGAACTGAATGGAATCAAATCGAAAAGAATCTAATCGAATTGAAAAGAATCGAATCAAATTTAATGGAATCGAAAAGAATCGAATTGATTCGAAAAGAATCGAAATGAAACAAATCAGATCAAATGGAAAAGAATCAAATCGAATTGAAAAGAATCGAATCGAATCGAAATGAATCGAATCAAAAAGAATCGAATCGAAAAGAATCGAATTGAAAAGAATCGAATCGAATCGTAAAGATTCGAATCGAATTAAAAATATCACATCGAATCGAATCGCAAAGAATCGAATTGAAAAGACTCGAATTGAAACGAATCGATTTGAAACGAAAAGAATCGAATCGAATCGAATCGAATTGAATTGAAAGAATCGAATTGAATAGAAAAAAATCGAATAGAAAAGAATCGAACCGAAAAGAAAAGAATCAAATTGAATCAGTCGATTAAATTCTAGTCGAATCGAATCAAAAAATGAAATCGAGTCGAATCGAATCGAAAAGAATCGAATTGTATCTAATCAAAAAGATTCGAATCGTATCGACTCGAATCGAAAAGAATCCAATTGCATCATCGAATGGAAAATAATCGAATTGAATAGAATAGAAAAGAATCGAATCGAATCAAATCGAAAACAATCAAATTGAATTGATCGAAAAGAATCGAATTGAATCAAATCGAATCGAAATGCAAAGAATCGAATCAATACAAATAGAAAAGAATCGAAAAGAATCAAATCGACACGAAAAGAATCGAATCGAATCAAAAAGTATCGAATTGATTCGAAAACATTCGAATCGAAAAGAATCGAATTGAAATGAATCCGATCGAAATGAAAAGAATCTACTCGACTCGAATCCAAAAGAATCGAATCCAAAAGAATTGAATCGAATCCAAAAGAATCGAATTGAATTGAATCAAAAGAAATGAATTGAATTGAATCAAGAAGGAACTAATCGAATCAAATCGAAAAAAATCGAATAGAATCAAATCGAATCAAAAAGAATCGAATAGATTCGAATAAAGAAGAATCGAATTGAGGGATCCCTGGGTGGCGCAGCGGTTTAGCGCCTGCCTTTGGCCCAGGGCGCGATCCTGGAGACCCGGGATCGAATCCCACATCGGGCTCCCGCTGCATGGAGCCTGCTTCTCCCTCTGCCTGTGTCTCTGCCTCTCTCACTCTCTCTGTGACTACCATAAAAAAAAGAATCGAATTGAATCGAGTTGAAAAAATCATAAAGAATCAAATCGAAAAGAATCGAGTTCCATGTAACGAAAAGATTCGAATTGAAAAGAATCGAATCGAAACAAAAGAATCGAATCGAATCGACATGAATCAAAAAGAATCGAATCAAAACGAATCGAAAAGAAACAAATCAAGTAGAATCTAAAAGAACCGAATCGAATCAAATCGAAACAATTCGAATAGAATTGAATCGAAAAGAATCAAAACGAATCGAACCGAAGAGAATCGATTCGAATCAAAATAAAAAGTATCGTATCAAATCGAATCGAAAAGAATCATATCAAATAGAATCGAAAGAATGGAATCAAATCTAAAACAATCGAATGGAATCGAAAAGAATCGAATTGAACGGAATGGAATCGAAAAGAATACAATAGAATAGAATCGAAAGACATCGAATAGAATCAAATCAAATCAAAAAGAATCGAATTGAATTGATCCTAACCAAAATAAGCGAAATGAATCGACTCGAACCGAAAAGAATCAAATCGAAAAGACTCTAATCTCAACGAAAATCATCGAAATGAATAGAATCGAAAAGAATCGAATTGAATCAAATCGAAAAGAATCGAATGGAATCCAATCGAAAAGAATCAAATTGATTCGACTCGAAACAAATTGAATCCAATCGAAAAGAATCTAATTGAATCGAATCGAAAAGAATCGAAATCAATCAAAACGAATCGATTCGAATGGAATAGAAAAGAATAGAATAGAATAGAATCGAAAAGAATCAACTCGAATCGAAAAGAATCGAATCGAAAAGAAACGAATCGAACCGAATCAAAAAGAAAACCATCGAATCGAATCAAATACAAAAGAATCGCTTTGAATAGCATAGAATTGAAAAGAATCGAATCAATCGAATTGAAAACAATCGAATCGAAAAGAATCGAATCAAAAGAGTCGAATCGAAACGAAAACAATCGAATCGAATCGAATCTAAAAGAATCGTATTGAATTGCATCGAGTCGAAAAGACTCGAATCAAAAAGACTCGAATCGAATTGAATCAAATCGAAAAGAATCTAATAGAAACCACTCGAACAGAATCAAATCGAAATGATTCAAAATGAATCGAATAGAATAGAATCGAAAAAAATCGAATAGAATCGAAACGAATTGAATCGAAGAGAATCGATTAGAATCGAAATGAAAAGAATCGTATTGAATCGAATCGAAAAGAATCAACTCAAATCGAATCGAAAGAATTGAATCAAATCGAAAAGAATCCAATCGAATCGAAAAGAATCGAACTGAATGGAATCAAATCGAAAAGAATCTAATCGAATTGAAAAGAATCGAATCAAATTTAATGGAATCGAAAAGAATCGAATTGATTCGAAAAGAATCGAAATGAAACAAATCAGATCAAATGGAAAAGAATCAAATCGAATTGAAAAGAATCGAATCGAATCGAAATGAATCGAATCAAAAAGAATCGAATCGAAAAGAATCGAATTGAAAAGAATCGAATCGAATCGTAAAGATTCGAATCGAATTAAAAATATCACATCGAATCGAATCGCAAAGAATCGAATTGAAAAGACTCGAATTGAAACGAATCGATTTGAAACGAAAAGAATCGAATCGAATCGAATCGAATTGAATTGAAAGAATCGAATTGAATAGAAAAAAATCGAATAGAAAAGAATCGAACCGAAAAGAAAAGAATCAAATTGAATCAGTCGATTAAATTCTAGTCGAATCGAATCAAAAAATGAAATCGAGTCGAATCGAATCGAAAAGAATCGAATTGTATCTAATCAAAAAGAATCGAATCGTATCGACTCGAATCGAAAAGAATCCAATTGCATCATCGAATGGAAAGTAATCGAATTGAATAGAATAGAAAAGAATCGAATCCCATCAAATCGAAAACAAATTGAATTGATCGAAAAGAATCGAATTGAATCAAATCGAATCGAAATGCAAAGAATCGAATCAATACAAATAGAAAAGAATCGAAAAGAATCAAATCGACACGAAAAGAATCGAATCGAATCAAAAAGTATCGAATTGATTCGAAAACATTCGAATCGAAAAGAATCGAATTGAAATGAATCCGATCGAAATGAAAAGAATCTACTCGACTCGAATCCAAAAGAATCGAATCCAAAAGAATTGAATCGAATCCAAAAGAATCGAATTGAATTGAATCAAAAGAAATGAATTGAATTGAATCAAGAAGGAACTAATCGAATCAAATCGAAAAAAATCGAATAGAATCAAATCGAATCAAAAAGAATCGAATAGATTCGAATAAAGAAGAATCGAATTGAGGGATCCCTGGGTGGCGCAGCGGTTTAGCGCCTGCCTTTGGCCCAGGGCGCGATCCTGGAGACCCGGGATCGAATCCCACATCGGGCTCCCGCTGCATGGAGCCTGCTTCTCCCTCTGCCTGTGTCTCTGCCTCTCTCACTCTCTCTGTGACTATCATAAAAAAAAGAATCGAATTGAATCGAGTTGAAAAAATCATAAAGAATCAAATCGAAAAGAATCGAGTTCCATGTAACGAAAAGATTCGAATTGAAAAGAATCGAATCGAAACAAAAGAATCGAATCGAATCGACATGAATCAAAAAGAATCGAATCAAAACGAATCGAAAAGAAACAAATCAAGTAGAATCTAAAAGAACCGAATCGAATCAAATCGAAACAATTCGAATAGAATTGAATCGAAAAGAATCAAAACGAATCGAACCGAAGAGAATCGATTCGAATCAAAATAAAAAGTATCGTATCAAATCGAATCGAAAAGAATCATATCAAATAGAATCGAAAGAATGGAATCAAATCTAAAACAATCGAATGGAATCGAAAGAATCGAATTGAACGGAATGGAATCGAAAAGAATACAATAGAATAGAATCGAAAGACATCGAATAGAATCAAATCAAATCAAAAAGAATCGAATTGAATTGATCCTAACCAAAATAAGCGAAATGAATCGACTCGAACCGAAAAGAATCAAATCGAAAAGACTCTAATCTCAACGAAAATCATCGAAATGAATAGAATCGAAAAGAATCGAATTGAATCAAATCGAAAAGAATCCAATGGAATCCAATCGAAAAGAATCAAATAGATTCGACTCGAAACAAATTGAATCCAATCGAAAAGAATCTAATTGAATCGAATCGAAAAGAATCGAATTCAATCAAAACGAATCGATTCGAATGGAATAGAAAAGAATAGAATAGAATAGAATCGAAAAGAATCAACTCGAATCGAAAAGAATCAAATCGAAAAGAATTGAATCGAATCGAAAAGAAACGAATCGAACCGAATCAAAAAGAAAACCATCGAATCGAATCAAATACAAAAGAATCGCTTTGAATAGCATAGAATTGAAAAGAATCGAATCAATCGAATTGAAAACAATCGAATCGAAAAGAATCGAATCAAAAAAAGTCGAATCGAAACGAAAACAATCGAATCGAATCGAATCTAAAAGAATCGTATTGAATTGCATCGAGTCGAAAAGACTCGAATCAAAAAGACTCGAATCGAATTGAATCAAATCGAAAAGAATCTAATAGAAACCACTCGAACAGAATCAAATCGAAATGATTCAAAATGAATCGAATAGAATAGAATCGAAAAAAATCGAATAGAATCGAAACGAATTGAATCGAAGAGAATCGATTAGAATCGAAATGAAAAGAATCGTATTGAATCGAATCGAAAAGAATCAACTCAAATCGAATCGAAAGAATTGAATCAAATCGAAAAGAATCCAATCGAATCGAAAAGAATCGAACTGAATGGAATCAAATCGAAAAGAATCTAATCGAATTGAAAAGAATCGAATCAAATTTAATGGAATCGAAAAGAATCGAATTGATTCGAAAAGAATCGAAATGAAACAAATCAGATCAAATGGAAAAGAATCAAATCGAATTGAAAAGAATCGAATCGAATCGAAATGAATCGAATCAAAAAGAATCGAATCGAAAAGAATCGAATTGTAAAGAATCGAATCGAATCGTAAAGATTCGAATCGAATTAAAAATATCACATCGAATCGAATCGCAAAGAATCGAATTGAAAAGACTCGAATTGAAACGAATCGATTTGAAACGAAAAGAATCGAATCGAATCGAATCGAATTGAATTGAAAGAATCGAATTGAATAGAAAAAAATCGAATAGAAAAGAATCGAACCGAAAAGAAAAGAATCAAATTGAATCAGTCGATTAAATTCTAGTCGAATCGAATCAAAAAATGAAATCGAGTCGAATCGAATCGAAAAGAATCGAATTGTATCTAATCAAAAAAATCGAATCGTATCGACTCGAATCGAAAAGAATCCAATTGCATCATCGAATGGAAAATAATCGAATTGAATAGAATAGAAAAGAATCGAATCGAATCAAATCGAAAACAATCAAATTGAATTGATCGAAAAGAATCGAATTGAATCAAATCGAATCGAAATGCAAAGAATCGAATCAATACAAATAGAAAAGAATCGAAAAGAATCAAATCGACACGAAAAGAATCGAATCGAATCAAAAAGTATCGAATTGATTCGAAAACATTCGAATCGAAAAGAATCGAATTGAAATGAATCCGATCGAAATGAAAAGAATCTACTCGACTCGAATCCAAAAGAATCGAATCCAAAAGAATTGAATCGAATCCAAAAGAATCGAATTGAATTGAATCAAAAGAAATGAATTGAATTGAATCAAGAAGGAACTAATCGAATCAAATCGAAAAAAATCGAATAGAATCAAATCGAATCAAAAAGAATCGAATAGATTCGAATAAAGAAGAATCGAATTGAGGGATCCCTGGGTGGCGCAGCGGTTTAGCGCCTGCCTTTGGCCCAGGGCGCGATCCTGGAGACCCGGGATCGAATCCCACATCGGGCTCCCGCTGCATGGAGCCTGCTTCTCCCTCTGCCTGTGTCTCTGCCTCTCTCACTCTCTCTGTGACTATCATAAAAAAAAGAATCGAATTGAATCGAGTTGAAAAAATCATAAAGAATCAAATCGAAAAGAATCGAGTTCCATGTAACGAAAAGATTCGAATTGAAAAGAATCGAATCGAAACAAAAGAATCGAATCGAATCGACATGAATCAAAAAGAATCGAATCAAAACGAATCGAAAAGAAACAAATCAAGTAGAATCTAAAAGAACCGAATCGAATCAAATCGAAACAATTCGAATAGAATTGAATCGAAAAGAATCAAAACGAATCGAACCGAAGAGAATCGATTCGAATCAAAATAAAAAGTATCGTATCAAATCGAATCGAAAAGAATCATATCAAATAGAATCGAAAGAATGGAATCAAATCTAAAACAATCGAATGGAATCGAAAGAATCGAATTGAACGGAATGGAATCGAAAAGAATACAATAGAATAGAATCGAAAGACATCGAATAGAATCAAATCAAATCAAAAAGAATCGAATTGAATTGATCCTAACCAAAATAAGCGAAATGAATCGACTCGAACCGAAAAGAATCAAATCGAAAAGACTCTAATCTCAACGAAAATCATCGAAATGAATAGAATCGAAAAGAATCGAATTGAATCAAATCGAAAAGAATCCAATGGAATCCAATCGAAAAGAATCAAATAGATTCGACTCGAAACAAATTGAATCCAATCGAAAAGAATCTAATTGAATCGAATCGAAAAGAATCGAATTCAATCAAAACGAATCGATTCGAATGGAATAGAAAAGAATAGAATAGAATAGAATCGAAAAGAATCAACTCGAATCGAAAAGAATCAAATCGAAAAGAATTGAATCGAATCGAAAAGAAACGAATCGAACCGAATCAAAAAGAAAACCATCGAATCGAATCAAATACAAAAGAATCGCTTTGAATAGCATAGAATTGAAAAGAATCGAATCAATCGAATTGAAAACAATCGAATCGAAAAGAATCGAATCAAAAAAAGTCGAATCGAAACGAAAACAATCGAATCGAATCGAATCTAAAAGAATCGTATTGAATTGCATCGAGTCGAAAAGACTCGAATCAAAAAGACTCGAATCGAATTGAATCAAATCGAAAAGAATCTAATAGAAACCACTCGAACAGAATCAAATCGAAATGATTCAAAATGAATCGAATAGAATAGAATCGAAAAAAATCGAATAGAATCGAAACGAATTGAATCGAAGAGAATCGATTAGAATCGAAATGAAAAGAATCGTATTGAATCGAATCGAAAAGAATCAACTCAAATCGAATCGAAAGAATTGAATCAAATCGAAAAGAATCCAATCGAATCGAAAAGAATCGAACTGAATGGAATCAAATCGAAAAGAATCTAATCGAATTGAAAAGAATCGAATCAAATTTAATGGAATCGAAAAGAATCGAATTGATTCGAAAAGAATCGAAATGAAACAAATCAGATCAAATGGAAAAGAATCAAATCGAATTGAAAAGAATCGAATCGAATCGAAATGAATCGAATCAAAAAGAATCGAATCGAAAAGAATCGAATTGAAAAGAATCGAATCGAATCGTAAAGATTCGAATCGAATTAAAAATATCACATCGAATCGAATCGAAAAGAATCGAATTGAAAAGACTCGAATTGAAACGAATCGATTTGAAACGAAAAGAATCGAATCGAATCGAATCGAATTGAATTGAAAGAATCGAATTGAATAGAAAAAAATCGAATAGAAAAGAATCGAACCGAAAAGAAAAGAATCAAATTGAATCAGTCGATTAAATTCTAGTCGAATCGAATCAAAAAATGAAATCGAGTCGAATCGAATCGAAAAGAATCGAATTGTATCTAATCAAAAAGAATCGAATCGTATCGACTCGAATCGAAAAGAATCCAATTGCATCATCGAATGGAAAATAATCGAATTGAATAGAATAGAAAAGAATCGAATCCCATCAAATCGAAAACAATCAAATTGAATTGATCGAAAAGAATCGAATTGAATCAAATCGAATCGAAATGCAAAGAATCGAATCAATACAAATAGAAAAGAATCGAAAAGAATCAAATCGACACGAAAAGAATCGAATCGAATCAAAAAGTATCGAATTGATTCGAAAACATTCGAATCGAAAAGAATCGAATTGAAATGAATCCGATCGAAATGAAAAGAATCTACTCGACTCGAATCCAAAAGAATCGAATCCAAAAGAATTGAATCGAATCCAAAAGAATCGAATTGAATTGAATCAAAAGAAATGAATTGAATTGAATCAAGAAGGAACTAATCGAATCAAATCGAAAAAAATCGAATAGAATCAAATCGAATCAAAAAGAATCGAATAGATTCGAATAAAGAAGAATCGAATTGAGGGATCCCTGGGTGGCGCAGCGGTTTAGCGCCTGCCTTTGGCCCAGGGCGCGATCCTGGAGACCCGGGATCGAATCCCACATCGGGCTCCCGCTGCATGGAGCCTGCTTCTCCCTCTGCCTGTGTCTCTGCCTCTCTCACTCTCTCTGTGACTATCATAAAAAAAAGAATCGAATTGAATCGAGTTGAAAAAATCATAAAGAATCAAATCGAAAAGAATCGAGTTCCATGTAACGAAAAGATTCGAATTGAAAAGAATCGAATCGAAACAAAAGAATCGAATCGAATCGACATGAATCAAAAAGAATCGAATCAAAACGAATCGAAAAGAAACAAATCAAGTAGAATCTAAAAGAACCGAATCGAATCAAATCGAAACAATTCGAATAGAATTGAATCGAAAAGAATCAAAACGAATCGAACCGAAGAGAATCGATTCGAATCAAAATAAAAAGTATCGTATCAAATCGAATCGAAAAGAATCATATCAAATAGAATCGAAAGAATGGAATCAAATCTAAAACAATCGAATGGAATCGAAAAGAATCGAATTGAACGGAATGGAATCGAAAAGAATACAATAGAATAGAATCGAAAGACATCGAATAGAATCAAATCAAATCAAAAAGAATCGAATTGAATTGATCCTAACCAAAATAAGCGAAATGAATCGACTCGAACCGAAAAGAATCAAATCGAAAAGACTCTAATCTCAACGAAAATCATCGAAATGAATAGAATCGAAAAGAATCGAATTGAATCAAATCGAAAAGAATCGAATGGAATCCAATCGAAAAGAATCAAATTGATTCGACTCGAAACAAATTGAATCCAATCGAAAAGAATCTAATTGAATCGAATCGAAAAGAATCGAATTCAATCAAAACGAATCGATTCGAATGGAATAGAAAAGAATAGAATAGAATAGAATCGAAAAGAATCAACTCGAATCGAAAAGAATCGAATCGAAAAGAATTGAATCGAATCGAAAAGAAACGAATCGAACCGAATCAAAAAGAAAACCATCGAATCGAATCAAATACAAAAGAATCGCTTTGAATAGCATAGAATTGAAAAGAATCGAATCAATCGAATTGAAAACAATCGAACCGAAAAGAATCGAATCAAAAGAGTCGAATCGAAACGAAAACAATCGAATCGAATCGAATCTAAAAGAATCGTATTGAATTGCATCGAGTCGAAAAGACTCGAATCAAAAAGACTCGAATAGAATTGAATCAAATCGAAAAGAATCTAATAGAAACCACTCGAACAGAATCAAATCGAAATGATTCAAAATGAATCGAATAGAATAGAATCGAAAAAAATCGAATAGAATCGAAACAAATTGAATCGAAGAGAATCGATTAGAATCGAAATGAAAAGAATCGTATTGAATCGAATCGAAAAGAATCAACTCAAATCGAATCGAAAGAATTGAATCAAATCGAAAAGAATCCAATCGAATCGAAAAGAATCGAACTGAATGGAATCAAATCGAAAAGAATCTAATCGAATTGAAAAGAATCGAATCAAATTTAATGGAATCGAAAAGAATCGAATTGATTCGAAAAGAATCGAAATGAAACAAATCAGATCAAATGGAAAAGAATCAAATCGAATTGAAAAGAATCGAATCGAATCGAAATGAATCGAATCAAAAAGAATCGAATCGAAAAGAATCGAATTGAAAAGAATCGAATCGAATCGTAAAGATTCGAATCGAATTAAAAATATCACATCGAATCGAATCGCAAAGAATCGAATTGAAAAGACTCGAATTGAAACGAATCGATTTGAAACGAAAAGAATCGAATCGAATCGAATCGAATTGAATTGAAAGAATCGAATTGAATAGAAAAAAATCGAATAGAAAAGAATCGAACCGAAAAGAAAAGAATCAAATTGAATCAGTCGATTAAATTCTAGTCGAATCGAATCAAAAAATGAAATCGAGTCGAATCGAATCGAAAAGAATCGAATTGTATCTAATCAAAAAGAATCGAATCGTATCGACTCGAATCGAAAAGAATCCAATTGCATCATCGAATGGAAAATAATCGAATTGAATAGAATAGAAAAGAATCGAATCGAATCAAATCGAAAACAATCAAATTGAATTGATCGAAAAGAATCGAATTGAATCAAATCGAATCGAAATGCAAAGAATCGAATCAATACAAATAGAAAAGAATCGAAAAGAATCAAATCGACACGAAAAGAATCGAATCGAATCAAAAAGTATCGAATTGATTCGAAAACATTCGAATCGAAAAGAATCGAATTGAAATGAATCCGATCGAAATGAAAAGAATCTACTCGACTCGAATCCAAAAGAATCGAATCCAAAAGAATTGAATCGAATCCAAAAGAATCGAATTGAATTGAATCAAAAGAAATGAATTGAATTGAATCAAGAAGGAACTAATCGAATCAAATCGAAAAAAATCGAATAGAATCAAATCGAATCAAAAAGAATCGAATAGATTCGAATAAAGAAGAATCGAATTGAGGGATCCCTGGGTGGCGCAGCGGTTTAGCGCCTGCCTTTGGCCCAGGGCGCGATCCTGGAGACCCGGGATCGAATCCCACATTGGGCTCCCGCTGCATGGAGCCTGCTTCTCCCTCTGCCTGTGTCTCTGCCTCTCTCACTCTCTCTGTGACTACCATAAAAAAAAGAATCGAATTGAATCGAGTTGAAAAAATCATAAAGAATCAAATCGAAAAGAATCGAGTTCCATGTAACGAAAAGATTCGAATTGAAAAGAATCGAATCGAAACAAAAGAATCGAATCGAATCGACATGAATCAAAAAGAATCGAATCAAAACGAATCGAAAAGAAACAAATCAAGTAGAATCTAAAAGAACCGAATCGAATCAAATCGAAACAATTCGAATAGAATTGAATCGAAAAGAATCAAAACGAATCGAACCGAAGAGAATCGATTCGAATCAAAATAAAAAGTATCGTATCAAATCGAATCGAAAAGAATCATATCAAATAGAATCGAAAGAATGGAATCAAATCTAAAACAATCGAATGGAATCGAAAAGAATCGAATTGAACGGAATGGAATCGAAAAGAATACAATAGAATAGAATCGAAAGACATCGAATAGAATCAAATCAAATCAAAAAGAATCGAATTGAATTGATCCTAACCAAAATAAGCGAAATGAATCGACTCGAACCGAAAAGAATCAAATCGAAAAGACTCTAATCTCAACGAAAATCATCGAAATGAATAGAATCGAAAAGAATCGAATTGAATCAAATCGAAAAGAATCGAATGGAATCCAATCGAAAAGAATCAAATTGATTCGACTCGAAACAAATTGAATCCAATCGAAAAGAATCTAATTGAATCGAATCGAAAAGAATCGAATTCAATCAAAACGAATCGATTCGAATGGAATAGAAAAGAATAGAATAGAATCGAATCGAAAAGAATCAACTCGAATCGAAAAGAATCGAATCGAAAAGAATTGAATCGAATCGAAAAGAAACGAATCGAACCGAATCAAAAAGAAAACCATCGAATCGAATCAAATACAAAAGAATCGCTTTGAATAGCATAGAATTGTAAAGAATCGAATCAATCGAACTGAAAACAATCGAATCGAAAAGAATCGAATCAAAAGAGTCGAATCGAAACGAAAACAATCGAATCGAATCGAATCTAAAAGAATCGTATTGAATTGCATCGAGTCGAAAAGACTCGAATCAAAAAGACTCGAATCGAATTGAATCAAATCGAAAAGAATCTAATAGAAACCACTCGAACAGAATCAAATCGAAATGATTCAAAATGAATCGAATAGAATAGAATCGAAAAAAATCGAATAGAATCGAAACAAATTGAATCGAAGAGAATCGATTAGAATCGAAATGAAAAGAATCGTATTGAATCGAATCGAAAAGAATCAACTCAAATCGAATCGAAAGAATTGAATCAAATCGAAAAGAATCCAATCGAATCGAAAAGAATCGAACTGAATGGAATCAAATCGAAAAGAATCTAATCGAATTGAAAAGAATCGAATCAAATTTAATGGAATCGAAAAGAATCGAATTGATTCGAAAAGAATCGAAATGAAACAAATCAGATCAAATGGAAAAGAATCATATCGAATTGAAAAGAATCGAATCGAATCGAAATGAATCGAATCAAAAAGAATCGAATCGAAAAGAATCGAATTGAAAAGAATCGAATCGAATCGTAAAGATTCGAATCGAATTAAAAATATCACATCGAATCGAATCGCAAAGAATCGAATTGAAAAGACTCGAATTGAAACGAATCGATTTGAAACGAAAAGAATCGAATCGAATCGAATCAAATTGAATTGAAAGAATCGAATTGAATAGAAAAAAATCGAATAGAAAAGAATCGAACCGAAAAGAAAAGAATCAAATTGAATCAGTCGATTAAATTCTAGTCGAATCGAATCAAAAAATGAAATCGAGTCGAATCGAATCGAAAAGAATCGAATTGTATCTAATCAAAAAGAATCGAATCGTATCGACTCGAATCGAAAAGAATCCAATTGCATCATCGAATGGAAAATAATCGAATTGAATAGAATAGAAAAGAATCGAATCCCATCAAATCGAAAACAAATTGAATTGATCGAAAAGAATCGAATTGAATCAAATCGAATCGAAATGCAAAGAATCGAATCAATACAAATAGAAAAGAATCGAAAAGAATCAAATCGACACGAAAAGAATCGAATCGAATCAAAAAGTATCGAATTGATTCGAAAACATTCGAATCGAAAAGAATCGAATTGAAATGAATCCGATCGAAATGAAAAGAATCTACTCGACTCGAATCCAAAAGAATCGAATCCAAAAGAATTGAATCGAATCCAAAAGAATCGAATTGAATTGAATCAAAAGAAATGAATTGAATTGAATCAAGAAGGAACTAATCGAATCAAATCGAAAAAAATCGAATAGAATCAAATCGAATCAAAAAGAATCGAATAGATTCGAATAAAGAAGAATCGAATTGAGGGATCCCTGGGTGGCGCAGCGGTTTAGCGCCTGCCTTTGGCCCAGGGCGCGATCCTGGAGACCCGGGATCGAATCCCACATCGGGCTCCCGCTGCATGGAGCCTGCTTCTCCCTCTGCCTGTGTCTCTGCCTCTCTCACTCTCTCTGTGACTATCATAAAAAAAAGAATCGAATTGAATCGAGTTGAAAAAATCATAAAGAATCAAATCGAAAAGAATCGAGTTCCATGTAACGAAAAGATTCGAATTGAAAAGAATCGAATCGAAACAAAAGAATCGAATCGAATCGACATGAATCAAAAAGAATCGAATCAAAACGAATCGAAAAGAAACAAATCAAGTAGAATCTAAAAGAACCGAATCGAATCAAATCGAAACAATTCGAATAGAATTGAATCGAAAAGAATCAAAACGAATCGAACCGCAGAGAATCGATTCGAATCAAAATAAAAAGTATCGTATCAAATCGAATCGAAAAGAATCATATCAAATAGAATCGAAAGAATGGAATCAAATCTAAAACAATCGAATGGAATCGAAAAGAATCGAATTGAACGGAATGGAATCGAAAAGAATACAATAGAATAGAATCGAAAGACATCGAATAGAATCAAATCAAATCAAAAAGAATCGAATTGAATTGATCCTAACCAAAATAAGCGAAATGAATCGACTCGAACCGAAAAGAATCAAATCGAAAAGACTCTAATCTCAACGAAAATCATCGAAATGAATAGAATCGAAAAGAATCGAATTGAATCAAATCGAAAAGAATCCAATGGAATCCAATCGAAAAGAATCAAATTGATTCGACTCGAAACAAATTGAATCCAATCGAAAAGAATCTAATTGAATCGAATCGAAAAGAATCGAATTCAATCAAAACGAATCGATTCGAATGGAATAGAAAAGAATAGAATAGAATAGAATCGAAAAGAATCAACTCGAATCGAAAAGAATCGAATCGAAAAGAATTGAATCGAATCGAAAAGAAACGAATCGAACCGAATCAAAAAGAAAACCATCGAATCGAATCAAATACAAAAGAATCGCTTTGAATAGCATAGAATTGTAAAGAATCGAATCAATCGAACTGAAAACAATCGAATCGAAAAGAATCGAATCAAAAGAGTCGAATCGAAACGAAAACAATCGAATCGAATCGAATCTAAAAGAATCGTATTGAATTGCATCGAGTCGAAAAGACTCGAATCAAAAAGACTCGAATCGAATTGAATCAAATCGAAAAGAATCTAATAGAAACCACTCGAACAGAATCAAATCGAAATGATTCAAAATGAATCGAATAGAATAGAATCGAAAAAAATCGAATAGAATCGAAACAAATTGAATCGAAGAGAATCGATTAGAATCGAAATGAAAAGAATCGTATTGAATCGAATCGAAAAGAATCAACTCAAATCGAATCGAAAGAATTGAATCAAATCGAAAAGAATCCAATCGAATCGAAAAGAATCGAACTGAATGGAATCAAATCGAAAAGAATCTAATCGAATTGAAAAGAATCGAATCAAATTTAATGGAATCGAAAAGAATCGAATTGATTCGAAAAGAATCGAAATGAAACAAATCAGATCAAATGGAAAAGAATCAAATCGAATTGAAAAGAATCGAATCGAATCGAAATGAATCGAATCAAAAAGAATCGAATCGAAAAGAATCGAATTGAAAAGAATCGAATCGAATCGTAAAGATTCGAATCGAATTAAAAATATCACATCGAATCGAATCGCAAAGAATCGAATTGAAAAGACTCGAATTGAAACGAATCGATTTGAAACGAAAAGAATCGAATCGAATCGAATCGAATTGAATTGAAAGAATCGAATTGAATAGAAAAAAATCGAATAGAAAAGAATCGAACCGAAAAGAAAAGAATCAAATTGAATCAGTCGATTAAATTCTAGTCGAATCGAATCAAAAAATGAAATCGAGTCGAATCGAATCGAAAAGAATCGAATTGTATCTAATCAAAAAGAATCGAATCGTATCGACTCGAATCGAAAAGAATCCAATTGCATCATCGAATGGAAAATAATCGAATTGAATAGAATAGAAAAGAATCGAATCCCATCAAATCGAAAACAAATTGAATTGATCGAAAAGAATCGAATTAAATCAAATCGAATCGAAATGCAAAGAATCGAATCAATACAAATAGAAAAGAATCGAAAAGAATCAAATCGACACGAAAAGAATCGAATCGAATCAAAAAGTATCGAATTGATTCGAAAACATTCGAATCGAAAAGAATCGAATTGAAATGAATCCGATCGAAATGAAAAGAATCTACTCGACTCGAATCCAAAAGAATCGAATCCAAAAGAATTGAATCGAATCCAAAAGAATCGAATTGAATTGAATCAAAAGAAATGAATTGAATTGAATCAAGAAGGAACTAATCGAATCAAATCGAAAAAAATCGAATAGAATCAAATCGAATCAAAAAGAATCGAATAGATTCGAATAAAGAAGAATCGAATTGAGGGATCCCTGGGTGGCGCAGCGGTTTAGCGCCTGCCTTTGGCCCAGGGCGCGATCCTGGAGACCCGGGATCGAATCCCACATCGGGCTCCCGCTGCATGGAGCCTGCTTCTCCCTCTGCCTGTGTCTCTGCCTCTCTCACTCTCTCTGTGACTATCATAAAAAAAAGAATCGAATTGAATCGAGTTGAAAAAATCATAAAGAATCAAATCGAAAAGAATCGAGTTCCATGTAACGAAAAGATTCGAATTGAAAAGAATCGAATCGAAACAAAAGAATCGAATCGAATCGACATGAATCAAAAAGAATCGAATCAAAACGAATCGAAAAGAAACAAATCAAGTAGAATCTAAAAGAACCGAATCGAATCAAATCGAAACAATTCGAATAGAATTGAATCGAAAAGAATCAAAACGAATCGAACCGAAGAGAATCGATTCGAATCAAAATAAAAAGTATCGTATCAAATCGAATCGAAAAGAATCATATCAAATAGAATCGAAAGAATGGAATCAAATCTAAAACAATCGAATGGAATCGAAAAGAATCGAATTGAACGGAATGGAATCGAAAAGAATACAATAGAATAGAATCGAAAGACATCGAATAGAATCAAATCAAATCAAAAAGAATCGAATTGAATTGATCCTAACCAAAATAAGCGAAATGAATCGACTCGAACCGAAAAGAATCAAATCGAAAAGACTCTAATCTCAACGAAAATCATCGAAATGAATAGAATCGAAAAGAATCGAATTGAATCAAATCGAAAAGAATCGAATGGAATCCAATCGAAAAGAATCAAATTGATTCGACTCGAAACAAATTGAATCCAATCGAAAAGAATCTAATTGAATCGAATCGAAAAGAATCGAATTCAATCAAAACGAATCGATTCGAATGGAATAGAAAAGAATAGAATAGAATCGAATCGAAAAGAATCAACTCGAATCGAAAAGAATCGAATCGAAAAGAATTGAATCGAATCGAAAAGAAACGAATCGAACCGAATCAAAAAGAAAACCATCGAATCGAATCAAATACAAAAGAATCGCTTTGAATAGCATAGAATTGTAAAGAATCGAATCAATCGAACTGAAAACAATCGAATCGAAAAGAATCGAATCAAAAGAGTCGAATCGAAACGAAAACAATCGAATCGAATCGAATCTAAAAGAATCGTATTGAATTGCATCGAGTCGAAAAGACTCGAATCAAAAAGACTCGAATCGAATTGAATCAAATCGAAAAGAATCTAATAGAAACCACTCGAACAGAATCAAATCGAAATGATTCAAAATGAATCGAATAGAATAGAATCGAAAAAAATCGAATAGAATCGAAACAAATTGAATCGAAGAGAATCGATTAGAATCGAAATGAAAAGAATCGTATTGAATCGAATCGAAAAGAATCAACTCAAATCGAATCGAAAGAATTGAATCAAATCGAAAAGAATCCAATCGAATCGAAAAGAATCGAACTGAATGGAATCAAATCGAAAAGAATCTAATCGAATTGAAAAGAATCGAATCAAATTTAATGGAATCGAAAAGAATCGAATTGATTCGAAAAGAATCGAAATGAAACAAATCAGATCAAATGGAAAAGAATCAAATCGAATTGAAAAGAATCGAATCGAATCGAAATGAATCGAATCAAAAAGAATCGAATCGAAAAGAATCGAATTGAAAAGAATCGAATCGAATCGTAAAGATTCGAATAGAATTAAAAATATCACATCGAATCGAATCGCAAAGAATCGAATTGAAAAGACTCGAATTGAAACGAATCGATTTGAAACGAAAAGAATCGAATCGAATCGAATCGAATTGAATTGAAAGAATCGAATTGAATAGAAAAAAATCGAATAGAAAAGAATCGAACCGAAAAGAAAAGAATCAAATTGAATCAGTCGATTAAATTCTAGTCGAATCGAATCAAAAAATGAAATCGAGTCGAATCGAATCGAAAAGAATCGAATTGTATCTAATCAAAAAGAATCGAATCGTATCGACTCGAATCGAAAAGAATCCAATTGCATCATCGAATGGAAAATAATCGAATTGAATAGAATAGAAAAGAATCGAATCGAATCAAATCGAAAACAATCAAATTGAATTGATCGAAAAGAATCGAATTGAATCAAATCGAATCGAAATGCAAAGAATCGAATCAATACAAATAGAAAAGAATCGAAAAGAATCAAATCGACACGAAAAGAATCGAATCGAATCAAAAAGTATCGAATTGATTCGAAAACATTCGAATCGAAAAGAATCGAATTGAAATGAATCCGATCGAAATGAAAAGAATCTACTCGACTCGAATCCAAAAGAATCGAATCCAAAAGAATTGAATCGAATCCAAAAGAATCGAATTGAATTGAATCAAAAGAAATGAATTGAATTGAATCAAGAAGGAACTAATCGAATCAAATCGAAAAAAATCGAATAGAATCAAATCGAATCAAAAAGAATCGAATAGATTCGAATAAAGAAGAATCGAATTGAGGGATCCCTGGGTGGCGCAGCGGTTTAGCGCCTGCCTTTGGCCCAGGGCGCGATCCTGGAGACCCGGGATCGAATCCCACATCGGGCTCCCGCTGCATGGAGCCTGCTTCTCCCTCTGCCTGTGTCTCTGCCTCTCTCACTCTCTCTGTGACTACCATAAAAAAAAGAATCGAATTGAATCGAGTTGAAAAAATCATAAAGAATCAAATCGAAAAGAATCGAGTTCCATGTAACGAAAAGATTCGAATTGAAAAGAATCGAATCGAAACAAAAGAATCGAATCGAATCGACATGAATCAAAAAGAATCGAATCAAAACGAATCGAAAAGAAACAAATCAAGTAGAATCTAAAAGAACCGAATCGAATCAAATCGAAACAATTCGAATAGAATTGAATCGAAAAGAATCAAAACGAATCGAACCGAAGAGAATCGATTCGAATCAAAATAAAAAGTATCGTATCAAATCGAATCGAAAAGAATCATATCAAATAGAATCGAAAGAATGGAATCAAATCTAAAACAATCGAATGGAATCGAAAAGAATCGAATTGAACGGAATGGAATCGAAAAGAATACAATAGAATAGAATCGAAAGACATCGAATAGAATCAAATCAAATCAAAAAGAATCGAATTGAATTGATCCTAACCAAAATAAGCGAAATGAATCGACTCGAACCGAAAAGAATCAAATCGAAAAGACTCTAATCTCAACGAAAATCATCGAAATGAATAGAATCGAAAAGAATCGAATTGAATCAAATCGAAAAGAATCCAATGGAATCCAATCGAAAAGAATCAAATTGATTCGACTCGAAACAAATTGAATCCAATCGAAAAGAATCTAATTGAATCGAATCGAAAAGAATCGAATTCAATCAAAACGAATCGATTCGAATGGAATAGAAAAGAATAGAATAGAATAGAATCGAAAAGAATCAACTCGAATCGAAAAGAATCGAATCGAAAAGAATTGAATCGAATCGAAAAGAAACGAATCGAACCGAATCAAAAAGAAAACCATCGAATCGAATCAAATACAAAAGAATCGCTTTGAATAGCATAGAATTGAAAAGAATCGAATCAATCGAATTGAAAACAATCGAATCGAAAAGAATCGAATCAAAAAAAGTCGAATCGAAACGAAAACAATCGAATCGAATCGAATCTAAAAGAATCGTATTGAATTGCATCGAGTCGAAAAGACTCGAATCAAAAAGACTCGAATCGAATTGAATCAAATCGAAAAGAATCTAATAGAAACCACTCGAACAGAATCAAATCGAAATGATTCAAAATGAATCGAATAGAATAGAATCGAAAAAAATCGAATAGAATCGAAACAAATTGAATCGAAGAGAATCGATTAGAATCCAAATGAAAAGAATCATATTGAATCGAATCGAAAAGAATCAACTCAAATCGAATCGAAAGAATTGAATCAAATCGAAAAGAATCCAATCGAATCGAAAAGAATCGAACTGAATGGAATCAAATCGAAAAGAATCTAATCGAATTGAAAAGAATCGAATCAAATTTAATGGAATCGAAAAGAATCGAATTGATTCGAAAAGAATCGAAATGAAACAAATCAGATCAAATGGAAAAGAATCAAATCGAATTGAAAAGAATCGAATCGAATCGAAATGAATCGAATCAAAAAGAATCGAATCGAAAAGAATCGAATTGAAAAGAATCGAATCGAATCGTAAAGATTCGAATCGAATTAAAAATATCACATCGAATCGAATCGCAAAGAATCGAATTGAAAAGACTCGAATTGAAACGAATCGATTTGAAACGAAAAGAATCGAATCGAATCGAATCGAATTGAATTGAAAGAATCGAATTGAATAGAAAAAAATCGAATAGAAAAGAATCGAACCGAAAAGAAAAGAATCAAATTGAATCAGTCGATTAAATTCTAGTCGAATCGAATCAAAAAATGAAATCGAGTCGAATCGAATCGAAAAGAATCGAATTGTATCTAATCAAAAAGAATCGAATCGTATCGACTCGAATCGAAAAGAATCCAATTGCATCATCGAATGGAAAATAATCGAATTGAATAGAATAGAAAAGAATCGAATCGAATCAAATCGAAAACAATCAAATTGAATTGATCGAAAAGAATCGAATTGAATCAAATCGAATCGAAATGCAAAGAATCGAATCAATACAAATAGAAAAGAATCGAAAAGAATCAAATCGACACGAAAAGAATCGAATCGAATCAAAAAGTATCGAATTGATTCGAAAACATTCGAATCGAAAAGAATCGAATTGAAATGAATCCGATCGAAATGAAAAGAATCTACTCGACTCGAATCCAAAAGAATCGAATCCAAAAGAATTGAATCGAATCCAAAAGAATCGAATTGAATTGAATCAAAAGAAATGAATTGAATTGAATCAAGAAGGAACTAATCGAATCAAATCGAAAAAAATCGAATAGAATCAAATCGAATCAAAAAGAATCGAATAGATTCGAATAAAGAAGAATCGAACTGAGGGATCCCTGGGTGGCGCAGCGGTTTAGCGCCTGCCTTTGGCCCAGGGCGCGATCCTGGAGACCCGGGATCGAATCCCACATCGGGCTCCCGCGGCATGGAGCCTGCTTCTCCCTCTGCCTGTGTCTCTGCCTCTCTCACTCTCTCTGTGACTATCATAAAAAAAAGAATCGAATTGAATCGAGTTGAAAAAATCATAAAGAATCAAATCGAAAAGAATCGAGTTCCATGTAACGAAAAGATTCGAATTGAAAAGAATCGAATCGAAACAAAAGAATCGAATCGAATCGACATGAATCAAAAAGAATCGAATCAAAACGAATCGAAAAGAAACAAATCAAGTAGAATCTAAAAGAACCGAATCGAATCAAATCGAAACAATTCGAATAGAATTGAATCGAAAAGAATCAAAACGAATCGAACCGAAGAGAATCGATTCGAATCAAAATAAAAAGTATCGTATCAAATCGAATCGAAAAGAATCATATCAAATAGAATCGAAAGAATGGAATCAAATCTAAAACAATCGAATGGAATCGAAAAGAATCGAATTGAACGGAATGGAATCGAAAAGAATACAATAGAATAGAATCGAAAGACATCGAATAGAATCAAATCAAATCAAAAAGAATCGAATTGAATTGATCCTAACCAAAATAAGCGAAATGAATCGACTCGAACCGAAAAAAATCAAATCGAAAAGACTCTAATCTCAACGAAAATCATCGAAATGAATAGAATCGAAAAGAATCGAATTGAATCAAATCGAAAAGAATCGAATGGAATCCAATCGAAAAGAATCAAATTGATTCGACTCGAGACAAATTGAATCCAATCGTAAAGAATCTAATTGAATCGAATCGAAAAGAATCGAATTCAATCAAAACGAATCGATTCGAATGGAATAGAAAAGAATAGAATAGAATAGAATCGAAAAGAATCAACTCGAATCGAAAAGAATCGAATCGAAAAGAATTGAATCGAATCGAAAAGAAACGAATCGAACCGAATCAAAAAGAAAACAATCGAATCGAATCAAATACAAAAGAATCGCTTTGAATAGCATAGAATTGAAAAGAATCGAATCAATCGAATTGAAAACAATCGAATCGAAAAGAATCGAATCAAAAAAAGTCGAATCGAAACGAAAACAATCGAATCGAATCTAAAAGAATCGTATTGAATTGCATCGAGTCGAAAAGACTCGAATCAAAAAGACTCGAATCGAATTGAATCAAATCGAAAAGAATCTAATAGAAACCACTCGAACAGAATCAAATCGAAATGATTCAAAATGAATCGAATAGAATAGAATCGAAAAAAATCGAATAGAATCGAAACGAATTGAATCGAAGAGAATCGATTAGAATCGAAATGAAAAGAATCGTATTGAATCGAATCGAAAAGAATCAACTCAAATCGAATCGAAAGAATTGAATCAAATCGAAAAGAATCCAATCGAATCGAAAAGAATCGAACTGAATGGAATCAAATCGAAAAGAATCTAATCGAATTGAAAAGAATCGAATCAAATTTAATGGAATCGAAAAGAATCGAATTGATTCGAAAAGAATCGAAATGAAACAAATCAGATCAAATGGAAAAGAATCAAATCGAATTGAAAAGAATCGAATCGAATCGAAATGAATCGAATCAAAAAGAATCGAATCGAAAAGAATCGAATTGAAAAGAATCGAATCGAATCGTAAAGATTCGAATCGAATTAAAAATATCACATCGAATCGAATCGCAAAGAATCGAATTGAAAAGACTCGAATTGAAACGAATCGATTTGAAACGAAAAGAATCGAATCGAATCGAATTGAATTGAAAGAATCGAATTGAATAGAAAAAAATCGAATAGAAAAGAATCGAACCGAAAAGAAAAGAATCAAATTGAATCAGTCGATTAAATAAAATGAAATCGAGTCGAATCGAATCGAAAAGAATCGAATTGTATCTAATCAAAAAGAATCGAATCGTATCGACTCGAATCGAAAAGAATCCAATTGCATCATCGAATGGAAAATAATCGAATTGAATAGAATAGAAAAGAATCGAATCGAATCAAATCGAAAACAATCAAATTGAATTGATCGAAAAGAATCGAATTGAATCAAATCGAATCGAAATGCAAAGAATCGAATCAATACAAATAGAAAAGAATCGAAAAGAATCAAATCGACACGAAAAGAATCGAATCGAATCAAAAAGTATCGAATTGATTCGAAAACATTCGAATCGAAAAGAATCGAATTGAAATGAATCCGATCGAAATGAAAAGAATCTACTCGACTCGAATCCAAAAGAATCGAATCCAAAAGAATTGAATCGAATCCAAAAGAATCGAATTGAATTGAATCAAAAGAAATGAATTGAATTGAATCAAGAAGGAACTAATCGAATCAAATCGAAAAAAATCGAATAGAATCAAATCGAATCAAAAAGAATCGAATAGATTCGAATAAAGAAGAATCGAACTGAGGGATCCCTGGGTGGCGCAGCGGTTTAGCGCCTGCCTTTGGCCCAGGGCGCGATCCTGGAGACCCGGGATCGAATCCCACATCGGGCTCCCGCGGCATGGAGCCTGCTTCTCCCTCTGCCTGTGTCTCTGCCTCTCTCACTCTCTCTGTGACTATCATAAAAAAAAGAATCGAATTGAATCGAGTTGAAAAAATCATAAAGAATCAAATCGAAAAGAATCGAGTTCCATGTAACGAAAAGATTCGAATTGAAAAGAATCGAATGGAAACAAAAGAATCGAATCGAATCGACATGAATCAAAAAGAATCGAATCAAAACGAATCGAAAAGAAACAAATCAAGTAGAATCTAAAAGAACCGAATCGAATCAAATCGAAACAATTCGAATAGAATTGAATCGAAAAGAATCAAAACGAATCGAACCGAAGAGAATCGATTCGAATCAAAATAAAAAGTATCGTATCAAATCGAATCGAAAAGAATCATATCAAATAGAATCGAAAGAATGGAATCAAATCTAAAACAATCGAATGGAATCGAAAAGAATCGAATTGAACGGAATGGAATCGAAAAGAATACAATAGAATAGAATCGAAAGACATCGAATAGAATCAAATCAAATCAAAAAGAATCGAATTGAATTGATCCTAACCAAAATAAGCGAAATGAATCGACTCGAACCGAAAAAAATCAAATCGAAAAGACTCTAATCTCAACGAAAATCATCGAAATGAATAGAATCGAAAAGAATCGAATTGAATCAAATCGAAAAGAATCCAATGGAATCCAATCGAAAAGAATCAAATTGATTCGACTCGAAACAAATTGAATCCAATCGAAAAGAATCTAATTGAATCGAATCGAAAAGAATCGAATTCAATCAAAACGAATCGATTCGAATGGAATAGAAAAGAATAGAATAGAATAGAATCGAAAAGAATCAACTCGAATCGAAAAGAATCGAATCGAAAAGAATTGAATCGAATCGAAAAGAAACGAATCGAACCGAATCAAAAAGAAAACCATCGAATCGAATCAAATACAAAAGAATCGCTTTGAATAGCATAGAATTGAAAAGAATCGAATCAATCGAATTGAAAACAATCGAATCGAAAAGAATCGAATCAAAAAAAGTCGAATCGAAACGAAAACAATCGAATCGAATCGAATCTAAAAGAATCGTATTGAATTGCATCGAGTCGAAAAGACTCGAATCAAAAAGACTCGAATCGAATTGAATCAAATCGAAAAGAATCTAATAGAAACCACTCGAACAGAATCAAATCGAAATGATTCAAAATGAATCGAATAGAATAGAATCGAAAAAAATCGAATAGAATCGAAACGAATTGAATCGAAGAGAATCGATTAGAATCGAAATGAAAAGAATCATATTGAATCGAATCGAAAAGAATCAACTCAAATCGAATCGAAAGAATTGAATCAAATCGAAAAGAATCCAATCGAATCGAAAAGAATCGAACTGAATGGAATCAAATCGAAAAGAATCTAATCGAATTGAAAAGAATCGAATCAAATTTAATGGAATCGAAAAGAATCGAATTGATTCGAAAAGAATCGAAATGAAACAAATCAGATCAAATGGAAAAGAATCAAATCGAATTGAAAAGAATCGAATCGAATCGAAATGAATCGAATCAAAAAGAATCGAATCGAAAAGAATCGAATTGAAAAGAATCGAATCGAATCGTAAAGATTCGAATCGAATTAAAAATATCACATCGAATCGAATCGCAAAGAATCGAATTGAAAAGACTCGAATTGAAACGAATCGATTTGAAACGAAAAGAATCGAATCGAATCGAATCGAATTGAATTGAAAGAATCGAATTGAATAGAAAAAAATCGAATAGAAAAGAATCGAACCGAAAAGAAAAGAATCAAATTGAATCAGTCGATTAAATTCTAGTCGAATCGAATCAAAAAATGAAATCGAGTCGAATCGAATCGAAAAGAATCGAATTGTATCTAATCAAAAAGAATCGAATCGTATCGACTCGAATCGAAAAGAATCCAACTGCATCATCGAATGGAAAATAATCGAATTGAATAGAATAGAAAAGAATCGAATCGAATCAAATCGAAAACAATCAAATTGAATTGATCGAAAAGAATCGAATTGAATCAAATCGAATCGAAATGCAAAGAATCGAATCAATACAAATAGAAAAGAATCGAAAAGAATCAAATCGACACGAAAAGAATCGAATCGAATCAAAAAGTATCGAATTGATTCGAAAACATTCGAATCGAAAAGAATCGAATTGAAATGAATCTGATCGAAATGAAAAGAATCTACTCGAATCGAATCCAAAAGAATCGAATCCAAAAGAATTGAATCGAATCCAAAAGAATCGAATTGAATTGAATCAAAAGAAATGAATTGAATTGAATCAAGAAGGAACTAATCGAATCAAATCGAAAAAAATCGAATAGAATCAAATCGAATCAAAAAGAATCGAATAGATTCGAATAAAGAAGAATCGAACTGAGGGATCCCTGGGTGGCGCAGCGGTTTAGCGCCTGCCTTTGGCCCAGGGCGCGATCCTGGAGACCCGGGATCGAATCCCACATCGGGCTCCCGCTGCATGGAGCCTGCTTCTCCCTCTGCCTGTGTCTCTGCCTCTCTCACTCTCTCTGTGACTATCATAAAAAAAAGAATCGAATTGAATCGAGTTGAAAAAATCATAAAGAATCAAATCGAAAAGAATCGAGTTCCATGTAACGAAAAGATTCGAATTGAAAAGAATCGAATCGAAACAAAAGAATCGAATCGAATCGACATGAATCAAAAAGAATCGAATCAAAACGAATCGAAAAGAAACAAATCAAGTAGAATCTAAAAGAACCGAATCGAATCAAATCGAAACAATTCGAATAGAATTGAATCGAAAAGAATCAAAACGAATCGAACCGAAGAGAATCGATTCGAATCAAAATAAAAAGTATCGTATCAAATCGAATCGAAAAGAATCATATCAAATAGAATCGAAAGAATGGAATCAAATCTAAAACAATCGAATGGAATCGAAAAGAATCGAATTGAACGGAATGGAATCGAAAAGAATACAATAGAATAGAATCGAAAGACATCGAATAGAATCAAATCAAATCAAAAAGAATCGAATTGAATTGATCCTAACCAAAATAAGCGAAATGAATCGACTCGAACCGAAAAAAATCAAATCGAAAAGACTCTAATCTCAACGAAAATCATCGAAATGAATAGAATCGAAAAGAATCGAATTGAATCAAATCGAAAAGAATCGAATGGAATCCAATCGAAAAGAATCAAATTGATTCGACTCGAAACAAATTGAATCCAATCGAAAAGAATCTAATTGAATCGAATCGAAAAGAATCGAATTCAATCAAAACGAATCGATTCGAATGGAATAGAAAAGAATAGAATAGAATAGAATCGAAAAGAATCAACTCGAATCGAAAAGAATCGAATCGAAAAGAATTGAATCGAATCGAAAAGAAACGAATCGAACCGAATCAAAAAGAAAACCATCGAATCGAATCAAATACAAAAGAATCGCTTTGAATAGCATAGAATTGAAAAGAATCGAATCAATCGAATTGAAAACAATCGAATCGAAAAGAATCGAATCAAAAAAAGTCGAATCGAAACGAAAACAATCGAATCGAATCGAATCTAAAAGAATCGTATTGAATTGCATCGAGTCGAAAAGACTCGAATCAAAAAGACTCGAATCGAATTGAATCAAATCGAAAAGAATCTAATAGAAACCACTCGAACAGAATCAAATCGAAATGATTCAAAATGAATCGAATAGAATAGAATCGAAAAAAATCGAATAGAATCGAAACGAATTGAATCGAAGAGAATCGATTAGAATCGAAATGAAAAGAATCGTATTGAATCGAATCGAAAAGAATCAACTCAAATCGAATCGAAAGAATTGAATCAAATCGAAAAGAATCCAATCGAATCGAAAAGAATCGAACTGAATGGAATCAAATCGAAAAGAATCTAATCGAATTGAAAAGAATCGAATCAAATTTAATGGAATCGAAAAGAATCGAATTGATTCGAAAAGAATCGAAATGAAACAAATCAGATCAAATGGAAAAGAATCAAATCGAATTGAAAAGAATCGAATCGAATCGAAATGAATCGAATCAAAAAGAATCGAATCGAAAAGAATCGAATTGAAAAGAATCGAATCGAATCGTAAAGATTCGAATCGAATTAAAAATATCACATCGAATCGAATCGCAAAGAATCGAATTGAAAAGACTCGAATTGAAACGAATCGATTTGAAACGAAAAGAATCGAATCGAATCGAATCGAATTGAATTGAAAGAATCGAATTGAATAGAAAAAAATCGAATAGAAAAGAATCGAACCGAAAAGAAAAGAATCAAATTGAATCAGTCGATTAAATTCTAGTCGAATCGAATCAAAAAATGAAATCGAGTCGAATCGAATCGAAAAGAATCGAATTGTATCTAATCAAAAAGAATCGAATCGTATCGACTCGAATCGAAAAGAATCCAACTGCATCATCGAATGGAAAATAATCGAATTGAATAGAATAGAAAAGAATCGAATCGAATCAAATCGAAAACAATCAAATTGAATTGATCAAAAAGAATCGAATTGAATCAAATCGAATCGAAATGCAAAGAATCGAATCAATACAAATAGAAAAGAATCGAAAAGAATCAAATCGACACGAAAAGAATCGAATCGAATCAAAAAGTATCGAATTGATTCGAAAACATTCGAATCGAAAAGAATCGAATTGAAATGAATCCGATCGAAATGAAAAGAATCTACTCGACTCGAATCCAAAAGAATCGAATCCAAAAGAATTGAATCGAATCCAAAAGAATCGAATTGAATTGAATCAAAAGAAATGAATTGAATTGAATCAAGAAGGAACTAATCGAATCAAATCGAAAAAAATCGAATAGAATCAAATCGAATCAAAAAGAATCGAATAGATTCGAATAAAGAAGAATCGAACTGAGGGATCCCTGGGTGGCGCAGCGGTTTAGCGCCTGCCTTTGGCCCAGGGCGCGATCCTGGAGACCCGGGATCGAATCCCACATCGGGCTCCCGCTGCATGGAGCCTGCTTCTCCCTCTGCCTGTGTCTCTGCCTCTCTCACTCTCTCTGTGACTATCATAAAAAAAAGAATCGAATTGAATCGAGTTGAAAAAATCATAAAGAATCAAATCGAAAAGAATCGAGTTCCATGTAACGAAAAGATTCGAATTGAAAAGAATCGAATCGAAACAAAAGAATCGAATCGACATGAATCAAAAAGAATCGAATCAAAACGAATCGAAAAGAAACAAATCAAGTAGAATCTAAAAGAACCGAATCGAATCAAATCGAAACAATTCGAATAGAATTGAATCGAAAAGAATCAAAACGAATCGAACCGAAGAGAATCGATTCGAATCAAAATAAAAAGTATCGTATCAAATCGAATCGAAAAGAATCATATCAAATAGAATCGAAAGAATGGAATCAAATCTAAAACAATCGAATGGAATCGAAAAGAATCGAATTGAACGGAATGGAATCGAAAAGAATACAATAGAATAGAATCGAAAGACATCGAATAGAATCAAATCAAATCAAAAAGAATCGAATTGAATTGATCCTAACCAAAATAAGCGAAATGAATCGACTCGAACCGAAAAAAATCAAATCGAAAAGACTCTAATCTCAACGAAAATCATCGAAATGAATAGAATCGAAAAGAATCGAATTGAATCAAATCGAAAAGAATCCAATGGAATCCAATCGAAAAGAATCAAATTGATTCGACTCGAAACAAATTGAATCCAATCGAAAAGAATCTAATTGAATCGAATCGAAAAGAATCGAATTCAATCAAAACGAATCGATTCGAATGGAATAGAAAAGAATAGAATAGAATAGAATCGAAAAGAATCAACTCGAATCGAAAAGAATCGAATCGAAAAGAATTGAATCGAATCGAAAAGAAACGAATCGAACCGAATCAAAAAGAAAACCATCGAATCGAATCAAATACAAAAGAATCGCTTTGAATAGCATAGAATTGAAAAGAATCGAATCAATCGAATTGAAAACAATCGAATCGAAAAGAATCGAATCAAAAAAAGTCGAATCGAAACGAAAACAATCGAATCGAATCGAATCTAAAAGAATCGTATTGAATTGAATCGAGTCGAAAAGACTCGAATCAAAAAGACTCGAATCGAATTGAATCAAATCGAAAAGAATCTAATAGAAACCACTCGAACAGAATCAAATCGAAATGATTCAAAATGAATCGAATAGAATAGAATCGAAAAAAATCAAAACGAATCGAAACGAATCGAAACGAAGAGAATCGATTAGAATCGAAATGAAAAGAATCATATTGAATCGAATCGAAAAGAATCAACTCAAATCGAATCGAAAGAATTGAATCAAATCGAAAAGAATCCAATCGAATCGAAAAGAATCGAACTGAATGGAATCAAATCGAAAAGAATCTAATCGAATTGAAAAGAATCGAATCAAATTTAATGGAATCGAAAAGAATCGAATTGATTCGAAAAGAATCGAAATGAAACAAATCAGATCAAATGGAAAAGAATCAAATCGAATTGAAAAGAATCGAATCGAAACGAAATGAATCGAATCAAAAAGAATCGAATCGAAAAGAATCGAATTGAAAAGAATCGAATCGAATCGTAAAGATTCGAATCGAATTAAAAATATCACATCGAATCGAATCGCAAAGAATCGAATTGAAAAGACTCGAATTGAAACGAATCGATTTGAAACGAAAAGAATCGAATCAAATCGAATCGAATCGAATTGAATTGAAAGAATCGAATTGAATAGAAAAAAATCGAATAGAAAAGAATCGAACCGAAAAGAAAAGAATCAAATTGAATCAGTCGATTAAATTCTAGTCGAATCGAATCAAAAAATGAAATCGAGTCGAATCGAATCGAAAAGAATCGAATTGTATCTAATCAAAAAGAATCGAATCGTATCGACTCGAATCGAAAAGAATCCAACTGCATCATCGAATGGAAAATAATCGAATTGAATAGAATAGAAAAGAATCGAATCGAATCAAATCGAAAACAATCAAATTGAATTGATCGAAAAGAATCGAATTGAATCAAATCGAATCGAAATGTAAAGAATCGAATCAATACAAATAGAAAAGAATCGAAAAGAATCAAATCGACACGAAAAGAATCGAATCGAATCAAAAAGTATCGAATTGATTCGAAAACATTCGAATCGAAAAGAATCGAATTGAAATGAATCCGATCGAAATGAAAAGAATCTACTCGACTCGAATCCAAAAGAATCGAATCCAAAAGAATTGAATCGAATCCAAAAGAATCGAATTGAATTGAATCAAAAGAAATGAATTGAATTGAATCAAGAAGGAACTAATCGAATCAAATCGAAAAAAATCGAATAGAATCAAATCGAATCAAAAAGAATCGAATAGATTCCAATAAAGAAGAATCGAACTGAGGGATCCCTGGGTGGCGCAGCGGTTTAGCGCCTGCCTTTGGCCCAGGGCGCGATCCTGGAGACCCGGGATCGAATCCCACATCGGGCTCCCCTGCATGGAGCCTGCTTCTCCCTCTGCCTGTGTCTCTGCCTCTCTCACTCTCTCTGTGACTATCATAAAAAAAAGAATCGAATTGAATCGAGTTGAAAAAATCATAAAGAATCAAATCGAAAAGAATCGAGTTCCATGTAACGAAAAGATTCGAATTGAAAAGAATCGAATCGAAACAAAAGAATCGAATCGACATGAATCAAAAAGAATCGAATCAAAACGAATCGAAAAGAAACAAATCAAGTAGAATCTAAAAGAACCGAATCGAATCAAATCGAAACAATTCGAATAGAATTGAATCGAAAAGAATCAAAACGAATCGAACCGAAGAGAATCGATTCGAATCAAAATAAAAAGTATCGTATCAAATCGAATCGAAAAGAATCATATCAAATAGAATCGAAAGAATGGAATCAAATCTAAAACAATCGAATGGAATCGAAAAGAATCGAATTGAACGGAATGGAATCGAAAAGAATACAATAGAATAGAATCGAAAGACATCGAATAGAATCAAATCAAATCAAAAAGAATCGAATTGAATTGATCCTAACCAAAATAAGCGAAATGAATCGACTCGAACCGAAAAAAATCAAATCGAAAAGACTCTAATCTCAACGAAAATCATCGAAATGAATAGAATCGAAAAGAATCGAATTGAATCAAATCGAAAAGAATCGAATGGAATCCAATCGAAAAGAATCAAATTGATTCGACTCGAAACAAATTGAATCCAATCGAAAAGAATCTAATTGAATCGAATCGAAAAGAATCGAATTCAATCAAAACGAATCGATTCGAATGGAATAGAAAAGAATAGAATAGAATAGAATCGAAAAGAATCAACTCGAATCGAAAAGAATCGAATCGAAAAGAATTGAATCGAATCGAAAAGAAACGAATCGAACCGAATCAAAAAGAAAACCATCGAATCGAATCAAATACAAAAGAATCGCTTTGAATAGCATAGAATTGAAAAGAATCGAATCAATCGAATTGAAAACAATCGAATCGAAAAGAATCGAATCAAAAAAAGTCGAATCGAAACGAAAACAATCGAATCGAATCGAATCTAAAAGAATCGTATTGAATTGCATCGAGTCGAAAAGACTCGAATCAAAAAGACTCGAATCGAATTGAATCAAATCGAAAAGAATCTAATAGAAACCACTCGAACAGAATCAAATCGAAATGATTCAAAATGAATCGAATAGAATAGAATCGAAAAAAATCGAATAGAATCGAAACGAATTGAATCGAAGAGAATCGATTAGAATCGAAATGAAAAGAATCGTATTGAATCGAATCGAAAAGAATCAACTCAAATCGAATCGAAAGAATTGAATCAAATCGAAAAGAATCCAATCGAATCGAAAAGAATCGAACTGAATGGAATCAAATCGAAAAGAATCTAATCGAATTGAAAAGAATCGAATCAAATTTAATGGAATCGAAAAGAATCGAATTGATTCGAAAAGAATCGAAATGAAACAAATCAGATCAAATGGAAAAGAATCAAATCGAATTGAAAAGAATCGAATCGAATCGAAATGAATCGAATCAAAAAGAATCGAATCGAAAAGAATCGAATTGAAAAGAATCGAATCGAATCGTAAAGATTCGAATCGAATTAAAAATATCACATCGAATCGAATCGCAAAGAATCGAATTGAAAAGACTCGAATTGAAACGAATCGATTTGAAACGAAAAGAATCGAATCGAATCGAATCGAATTGAATTGAAAGAATCGAATTGAATAGAAAAAAATCGAATAGAAAAGAATCGAACCGAAAAGAAAAGAATCAAATTGAATCAGTCGATTAAATTCTAGTCGAATCGAATCAAAAAATGAAATCGAGTCGAATCGAATCGAAAAGAATCGAATTGTATCTAATCAAAAAGAATCGAATCGTATCGACTCGAATCGAAAAGAATCCAACTGCATCATCGAATGGAAAATAATCGAATTGAATAGAATAGAAAAGAATCGAATCGAATCAAATCGAAAACAATCAAATTGAATTGATCGAAAAGAATCGAATTGAATCAAATCGAATCGAAATGCAAAGAATCGAATCAATACAAATAGAAAAGAATCGAAAAGAATCAAATCGACACGAAAAGAATCGAATCGAATCAAAAAGTATCGAATTGATTCGAAAACATTCGAATCGAAAAGAATCGAATTGAAATGAATCCGATCGAAATGAAAAGAATCTACTCGACTCGAATCCAAAAGAATCGAATCCAAAAGAATTGAATCGAATCCAAAAGAATCGAATTGAATTGAATCAAAAGAAATGAATTGAATTGAATCAAGAAGGAACTAATCGAATCAAATCGAAAAAAATCGAATAGAATCAAATCGAATCAAAAAGAATCGAATAGATTCCAATAAAGAAGAATCGAACTGAGGGATCCCTGGGTGGCGCAGCGGTTTAGCGCCTGCCTTTGGCCCAGGGCGCGATCCTGGAGACCCGGGATCGAATCCCACATCGGGCTCCCGCGGCATGGAGCCTGCTTCTCCCTCTGCCTGTGTCTCTGCCTCTCTCACTCTCTCTGTGACTATCATAAAAATAAGAATCGAATTGAATCGAGTTGAAAAAATCATAAAGAATCAAATCGAAAAGAATCGAATTCCATGTAACGAAAAGATTCGAATTGAAAAGAATCGAATGGAAACAAAAGAATCGAATCGAATCGACATGAATCAAAAAGAATCGAATCAAAACGAATCGAAAAGAAACAAATCAAGTAGAATCTAAAAGAACCGAATCGAATCAAATCGAAACAATTCGAATAGAATTGAATCGAAAAGAATCAAAACGAATCGAACCGAAGAGAATCGATTCGAATCAAAATAAAAAGTATCGTATCAAATCGAATCGAAAAGAATCATATCAAATAGAATCGAAAGAATGGAATCAAATCTAAAACAATCGGATGGAATCGAAAAGAATCGAATTGAACGGAATGGAATCGAAAAGAATACAATAGAATAGAATCGAAAGACATCGAATAGAATCAAATCAAATCAAAAAGAATCGAATTGAATTGATCCTAACCAAAATAAGCGAAATGAATCGACTCGAACCGAAAAAAATCAAATCGAAAAGACTCTAATCTCAACGAAAATCATCGAAATGAATAGAATCGAAAAGAATCGAATTGAATCAAATCGAAAAGAATCGAATGGAATCCAATCGAAAAGAATCAAATTGATTCGACTCGAAACAAATTGAATCCAATCGAAAAGAATCTAATTGAATCGAATCGAAAAGAATCGAATTCAATCAAAACGAATCGATTCGAATGGAATAGAAAAGAATAGAATAGAATAGAATCGAAAAGAATCAACTCGAATCGAAAAGAATCGAATCGAAAAGAATTGAATCGAATCGAAAAGAAACGAATCGAACCGAATCAAAAAGAAAACCATCGAATCGAATCAAATACAAAAGAATCGCTTTGAATAGCATAGAATTGAAAAGAATCGAATCAATCGAATTGAAAACAATCGAATCGAAAAGAATCGAATCAAAAAAAGTCGAATCGAAACGAAAACAATCGAATCGAATCGAATCTAAAAGAATCGTATTGAATTGCATCGAGTCGAAAAGACTCGAATCAAAAAGACTCGAATCGAATTGAATCAAATCGAAAAGAATCTAATAGAAACCACTCGAACAGAATCAAATCGAAATGATTCAAAATGAATCGAATAGAATAGAATCGAAAAAAATCGAATAGAATCGAAACGAATTGAATCGAAGAGAATCGATTAGAATCGAAATGAAAAGAATCGTATTGAATCGAATCGAAAAGAATCAACTCAAATCGAATCGAAAGAATTGAATCAAATCGAAAAGAATCCAATCGAATCGAAAAGAATCGAACTGAATGGAATCAAATCGAAAAGAATCTAATCGAATTGAAAAGAATCGAATCAAATTTAATGGAATCGAAAAGAATCGAATTGATTCGAAAAGAATCGAAATGAAACAAATCAGATCAAATGGAAAAGAATCAAATCGAATTGAAAAGAATCGAATCGAATCGAAATGAATCGAATCAAAAAGAATCGAATCGAAAAGAATCGAATTGAAAAGAATCGAATCGAATCGTAAAGATTCGAATCGAATTAAAAATATCACATCGAATCGAATCGCAAAGAATCGAATTGAAAAGACTCGAATTGAAACGAATCGATTTGAAACGAAAAGAATCGAATCGAATCGAATCGAATTGAATTGAAAGAATCGAATTGAATAGAAAAAATCGAATAGAAAAGAATCGAACCGAAAAGAAAAGAATAAAATTGAATCAGTTGATTAAATTCTAGTCGAATCGAATCAAAAAATGAAATCGAGTCGAATCGAATCGAAAAGAATCGAATTGTATCTAATCAAAAAGAATCGAATCGTATCGACTCGAATCGAAAAGAATCCAATTGCATCATCGAATGGAAAATAATCGAATTGAATAGAATAGAAAAGAATCGAATCGAATCAAATCGAAAACAAATTGAATTGATCGAAAAGAATCGAATTGAATCAAATCGAATCGAAATGCAAAGAATCGAATCAATACAAATAGAAAAGAATCGAAAAGAATCAAATCGACACGAAAAGAATCGAATCGAATCAAAAAGTATCGAATTGATTCGAAAACATTCGAATCGAAAAGAATCGAATTGAAATGAATCCGATCGAAATGAAAAGAATCTACTCGACTCGAATCCAAAAGAATCGAATCCAAAAGAATTGAATCGAATCCAAAAGAATCGAATTGAATTGAATCAAAAGAAATGAATTGAATTGAATCAAGAAGGAACTAATCGAATCAAATCGAAAAAAATCGAATAGAATCAAATCGAATCAAAAAGAATCGAATAGATTCGAATAAAGAAGAATCGAATTGAGGGATCCCTGGGTGGCGCAGCGGTTTAGCGCCTGCCTTTGGCCCAGGGCGCGATCCTGGAGACCCGGGATCGAATCCCACATCGGGCTCCCGCGGCATGGAGCCTGCTTCTCCCTCTGCCTGTGTCTCTGCCTCTCTCACTCTCTCTGTGACTATCATAAAAAAAAGAATCGAATTGAATCGAGTTGAAAAAATCATAAAGAATCAAATCGAAAAGAATCGAGTTCCATGTAACGAAAAGATTCGAATTGAAAAGAATCGAATGGAAACAAAAGAATCGAATCGAATCGACATGAATCAAAAAGAATCGAATCAAAACGAATCGAAAAGAAACAAATCAAGTAGAATCTAAAAGAACCGAATCGAATCAAATCGAAACAATTCGAATAGAATTGAATCGAAAAGAATCAAAACGAATCGAACCGAAGAGAATCGATTCGAATCAAAATAAAAAGTATCGTATCAAATCGAATCGAAAAGAATCATATCAAATAGAATCGAAAGAATGGAATCAAATCTAAAACAATCGAATGGAATCGAAAAGAATCGAATTGAACGGAATGGAATCGAAAAGAATACAATAGAATAGAATCGAAAGACATCGAATAGAATCAAATCAAATCAAAAAGAATCGAATTGAATTGATCCTAACCAAAATAAGCGAAATGAATCGACTCGAACCGAAAAAAATCAAATCGAAAAGACTCTAATCTCAACGAAAATCATCGAAATGAATAGAATCGAAAAGAATCGAATTGAATCAAATCGAAAAGAATCGAATGGAATCCAATCGAAAAGAATCAAATTGATTCGACTCGAAACAAATTGAATCCAATCGAAAAGAATCTAATTGAATCGAATCGAAAAGAATCGAATTCAATCAAAACGAATCGATTCGAATGGAATAGAAAAGAATAGAATAGAATAGAATCGAAAAGAATCAACTCGAATCGAAAAGAATCGAATTGTATCTAATCAAAAAGAATCGAATCGTATCGACTCGAATCGAAAAGAATCCAATTGCATCATCGAATGGAAAATAATCGAATTGAATAGAATAGAAAAGAATCGAATCGAATCAAATCGAAAACAATCAAATTGAATTGATCGAAAAGAATCGAATTGAATCAAATCGAATCGAAATGCAAAGAATCGAATCAATACAAATAGAAAAGAATCGAAAAGAATCAAATCGACACGAAAAGAATCGAATCGAATCAAAAAGTATCGAATTGATTCGAAAACATTCGAATCGAAAAGAATCGAATTGAAATGAATCCGATCGAAATGAAAAGAATCTACTCGACTCGAATCCAAAAGAATCGAATCCAAAAGAATTGAATCGAATCCAAAAGAATCGAATTGAATTGAATCAAAAGAAATGAATTGAATTGAATCAAGAAGGAACTAATCGAATCAAATCGAAAAAAATCGAATAGAATCAAATCGAATCAAAAAGAATCGAATAGATTCGAATAAAGAAGAATCGAACTGAGGGATCCCTGGGTGGCGCAGCGGTTTAGCGCCTGCCTTTGGCCCAGGGCGCGATCCTGGAGACCCGGGATCGAATCCCACATCGGGCTCCCGCTGCATGGAGCCTGCTTCTCCCTCTGCCTGTGTCTCTGCCTCTCTCACTCTCTCTGTGACTATCATAAAAAAAAGAATCGAATTGAATCGAGTTGAAAAAATCATAAAGAATCAAATCGAAAAGAATCGAGTTCCATGTAACGAAAAGATTCGAATTGAAAAGAATCGAATGGAAACAAAAGAATCGAATCGAATCGACATGAATCAAAAAGAATCGAATCAAAACGAATCGAAAAGAAACAAATCAAGTAGAATCTAAAAGAACCGAATCGAATCAAATCGAAACAATTCGAATAGAATTGAATCGAAAAGAATCAAAACGAATCGAACCGAAGAGAATCGATTCGAATCAAAATAAAAAGTATCGTATCAAATCGAATCGAAAAGAATCATATCAAATAGAATCGAAAGAATGGAATCAAATCTAAAACAATCGAATGGAATCGAAAAGAATCGAATTGAACGGAATGGAATCGAAATGAATACAATAGAATAGAATCGAAAGACATCGAATAGAATCAAATCAAATCAAAAAGAATCGAATTGAATTGATCCTAACCAAAATAAGCGAAATGAATCGACTCGAACCGAAAAAAATCAAATCGAAAAGACTCTAATCTCAACGAAAATCATCGAAATGAATAGAATCGAAAAGAATCGAATTGAATCAAATCGAAAAGAATCGAATGGAATCCAATCGAAAAGAATCAAATTGATTCGACTCGAAACAAATTGAATCCAATCGAAAAGAATCTAATTGAATCGAATCGAAAAGAATCGAATTCAATCAAAACGAATCGATTCGAATGGAATAGAAAAGAATAGAATAGAATAGAATCGAAAAGAATCAACTCGAATCGAAAAGAATCGAATCGAAAAGAATTGAATCGAATCGAAAAGAAACGAATCGAACCGAATCAAAAAGAAAACCATCGAATCGAATCAAATACAAAAGAATCGCTTTGAATAGCATAGAATTGAAAAGAATCGAATCAATCGAATTGAAAACAATCGAATCGAAAAGAATCGAATCAAAAAAAGTCGAATCGAAACGAAAACAATCGAATCGAATCGAATCTAAAAGAATCGTATTGAATTGCATCGAGTCGAAAAGACTCGAATCAAAAAGACTCGAATCGAATTGAATCAAATCGAAAAGAATCTAATAGAAACCACTCGAACAGAATCAAATCGAAATGATTCAAAATGAATCGAATAGAATAGAATCGAAAAAAATCGAATAGAATCGAAACGAATTGAAGAGAATCGATTAGAATCGAAATGAAAAGAATCGTATTGAATCGAATCGAAAAGAATCAACTCAAATCGAATCGAAAGAATTGAATCAAATCGAAAAGAATCCAATCGAATCGAAAAGAATCGAACTGAATGGAATCAAATCGAAAAGAATCTAATCGAATTGAAAAGAATCGAATCAAATTTAATGGAATCGAAAAGAATCGAATTGATTCGAAAAGAATCGAAATGAAACAAATCAGATCAAATGGAAAAGAATCAAATCGAATTGAAAAGAATCGAATCGAATCGAAATGAATCGAATCAAAAAGAATCGAATCGAAAAGAATCGAATTGAAAAGAATCGAATCGAATCGTAAAGATTCGAATCGAATTAAAAATATCACATCGAATCGAATCGCAAAGAATCGAATTGAAAAGACTCGAATTGAAACGAATTGATTTGAAACGAAAAGAATCGAATCGAATCGAATCGAATTGAATTGAAAGAATCGAATTGAATAGAAAAAATCGAATAGAAAAGAATCGAACCGAAAAGAAAAGAATAAAATTGAATCAGTTGATTAAATTCTAGTCGAATCGAATCAAAAAATGAAATCGAGTCGAATCGAATCGAAAAGAATCGAATTGTATCTAATCAAAAAGAATCGAATCGTATCGACTCGAATCGAAAAGAATCCAATTGCATCATCGAATGGAAAATAATCGAATTGAATAGAATAGAAAAGAATCGAATCGAATCAAATCGAAAACAAATTGAATTGATCGAAAAGAATCGAATTGAATCAAATCGAATCGAAATGCAAAGAATCGAATCAATACAAATAGAAAAGAATCGAAAAGAATCAAATCGACACGAAAAGAATCGAATCGAATCAAAAAGTATCGAATTGATTCGAAAACATTCGAATCGAAAAGAATCGAATTGAAATGAATCCGATCGAAATGAAAAGAATCTACTCGACTCGAATCCAAAAGAATCGAATCCAAAAGAATTGAATCGAATCCAAAAGAATCGAATTGAATTGAATCAAAAGAAATGAATTGAATTGAATCAAGAAGGAACTAATCGAATCAAATCGAAAAAAATCGAATAGAATCAAATCGAATCAAAAAGAATCGAATAGATTCGAATAAAGAAGAATCGAATTGAGGGATCCCTGGGTGGCGCAGCGGTTTAGCGCCTGCCTTTGGCCCAGGGCGCGATCCTGGAGACCCGGGATCGAATCCCACATCGGGCTCCCGCGGCATGGAGCCTGCTTCTCCCTCTGCCTGTGTCTCTGCCTCTCTCACTCTCTCTGTGACTATCATAAAAAAAAGAATCGAATTGAATCGAGTTGAAAAAATCATAAAGAATCAAATCGAAAAGAATCGAGTTCCATGTAACGAAAAGATTCGAATTGAAAAGAATCGAATGGAAACAAAAGAATCGAATCGAATCGACATGAATCAAAAAGAATCGAATCAAAACGAATCGAAAAGAAACAAATCAAGTAGAATCTAAAAGAACCGAATCGAATCAAATCGAAACAATTCGAATAGAATTGAATCGAAAAGAATCAAAACGAATCGAACCGAAGAGAATCGATTCGAATCAAAATAAAAAGTATCGTATCAAATCGAATCGAAAAGAATCATATCAAATAGAATCGAAAGAATGGAATCAAATCTAAAACAATCGAATGGAATCGAAAAGAATCGAATTGAACGGAATGGAATCGAAAAGAATACAATAGAATAGAATCGAAAGACATCGAATAGAATCAAATCAAATCAAAAAGAATCGAATTGAATTGATCCTAACCAAAATAAGCGAAATGAATCGACTCGAACCGAAAAAAATCAAATCGAAAAGACTCTAATCTCAACGAAAATCATCGAAATGAATAGAATCGAAAAGAATCGAATTGAATCAAATCGAAAAGAATCGAATGGAATCCAATCGAAAAGAATCAAATTGATTCGACTCGAAACAAATTGAATCCAATCGAAAAGAATCTAATTGAATCGAATCGAAAAGAATCGAATTCAATCAAAACGAATCGATTCGAATGGAATAGAAAAGAATAGAATAGAATAGAATCGAAAAGAATCAACTCGAATCGAAAAGAATCGAATCGAAAAGAATTGAATCGAATCGAAAAGAAACGAATCGAACCGAATCAAAAAGAAAACCACCGAATCGAATCAAATACAAAAGAATCGCTTTGAATAGCATAGAATTAAAAAGAATCGAATCAATCGAATTGAAAACAATCGAATCGAAAAGAATCGAATCAAAAAAAGTCGAATCGAAACGAAAACAATCGAATCGAATCGAATCTAAAAGAATCGTATTGAATTGCATCGAGTCGAAAAGACTCGAATCAAAAAGACTCGAATCGAATTGAATCAAATCGAAAAGAATCTAATAGAAACCACTCGAACAGAATCAAATCGAAATGATTCAAAATGAATCGAATAGAATAGAATCGAAAAAAATCGAATAGAATCGAAACGAATTGAATCGAAGAGAATCGATTAGAATCGAAATGAAAAGAATCGTATTGAATCGAATCGAAAAGAATCAACTCAAATCGAATCGAAAGAATTGAATCAAATCGAAAAGAATCCAATCGAATCGAAAAGAATCGAACTGAATGGAATCAAATCGAAAAGAATCTAATCGAATTGAAAAGAATCGAATCAAATTTAATGGAATCGAAAAGAATCGAATTGATTCGAAAAGAATCGAAATGAAACAAATCAGATCAAATGGAAAAGAATCAAATCGAATTGAAAAGAATCGAATCGAATCGAAATGAATCGAATCAAAAAGAATCGAATCGAAAAGAATCGAATTGAAAAGAATCGAATCGAATCGTAAAGATTCGAATCGAATTAAAAATATCACATCGAATCGAATCGCAAAGAATCGAATTGAAAAGACTCGAATTGAAACGAATCGATTTGAAACGAAAAGAATCGAATCGAATCGAATCGAATTGAATTGAATTGAAAGAATCGAATTGAATAGAAAAAAATCGAATAGAAAAGAATCGAGCCGAAAAGAAAAGAATCAAATTGAATCAGTCGATTAAATTCTAGTCGAATCGAATCAAAAAATGAAATCGAGTCGAATCGAATCGAAAAGAATCGAATTGTATCTAATCAAAAAGAATCGAATCGTATCGACTCGAATCGAAAAGAATCCAATTGCATCATCGAATGGAAAATAATCGAATTGAATAGAATAGAAAAGAATCGAATCGAATCAAATCGAAAACAATCAAATTGAATTGATCGAAAAGAATCGAATTGAATCAAATCGAATCGAAATGCAAAGAATCGAATCAATACAAATAGAAAAGAATCGAAAAGAATCAAATCGACACGAAAAGAATCGAATCGAATCAAAAAGTATCGAATTGATTCGAAAACATTCGAATCGAAAAGAATCGAATTGAAATGAATCCGATCGAAATGAAAAGAATCTACTCGACTCGAATCCAAAAGAATCGAATCCAAAAGAATTGAATCGAATCCAAAAGAATCGAATTGAATTGAATCAAAAGAAATGAATTGAATTGAATCAAGAAGGAACTAATCGAATCAAATCGAAAAAAATCGAATAGAATCAAATCGAATCAAAAAGAATCGAATAGATTCGAATAAAGAAGAATCGAACTGAGGGATCCCTGGGTGGCGCAGCGGTTTAGCGCCTGCCTTTGGCCCAGGGCGCGATCCTGGAGACCCGGGATCGAATCCCACATCGGGCTCCCGCGGCATGGAGCCTGCTTCTCCCTCTGCCTGTGTCTCTGCCTCTCTCACTCTCTCTGTGACTATCATAAAAAAAGAATCGAATTGAATCGAGTTGAAAAAATCATAAAGAATCAAATCGAAAAGAATCGAATTCCATGTAACGAAAAGATTCGAATTAAAAAGAATCGAATCGAAACAAAAGAATCGAATCGAATCGACATGAATCAAAAAGAATCGAATCAAAACGAATCGAAACGAAACAAATCAAGTAGAATCTAAAAGAATCGAATCGAATCAAATCGAAACAATTCGAATAGAATTGAATCGAAAAGAATCAAAACGAATCGAACCGAAGAGAATCGATTCGAATCAAAATAAAAAGTATCGTATCAAATCGAATCGAAAAGAATCATATCAAATAGAATCGAAAGAATGGAATCAAATCTAAAACAATCGAATGGAATCGAAAAGAATCGAATTGAACGGAATGGAATCGAAAAGAATACAATAGAATAGAATCGAAAGACATCGAATAGAATCAAATCAAATCAAAAAGAATCGAATTGAATTGATCCTAACCAAAATAAGCGAAATGAATCGACTCGAACCGAAAAAAATCAAATCGAAAAGACTCTAATCTCAACGAAAATCATCGAAATGAATAGAATCGAAAAGAATCGAATTGAATCAAATCGAAAAGACTCGAATGGAATCCAATCGAAAAGAATCAAATTGATTCGACTCGAAACAAATTGAATCCAATCGAAAAGAATCTAATTGAATCGAATCGAAAAGAATCGAATTCAATCAAAACGAATCGATTCGAATGGAATAGAAAAGAATAGAATAGAATAGAATCGAAAAGAATCAACTCGAATCGAAAAGAATCGAATCGAAAAGAATTGAATCGAATCGAAAAGAAACGAATCGAACCGAATCAAAAAGAAAACCATCGAATCGAATCAAATACAAAAGAATCGCTTTGAATAGCATAGAATTGAAAAGAATCGAATCAATCGAATTGAAAACAATCGAATCGAAAAGAATCGAATCAAAAAAAGTCGAATCGAAACGAAAACAATCGAATCGAATCGAATCTAAAAGAATCGTATTGAATTGCATCGAGTCGAAAAGACTCGAATCAAAAAGACTCGAATCGAATTGAATCAAATCGAAAAGAATCTAATAGAAACCACTCGAACAGAATCAAATCGAAATGATTCAAAATGAATCGAATAGAATAGAATCGAAAAAAATCGAATAGAATCGAAACGAATTGAATCGAAGAGAATCGATTAGAATCGAAATGAAAAGAATCGTATTGAATCGAATCGAAAAGAATCAACTCAAATCGAATCGAAAGAATTGAATCAAATCGAAAAGAATCCAATCGAATCGAAAAGAATCGAACTGAATGGAATCAAATCGAAAAGAATCTAATCGAATTGAAAAGAATCGAATCAAATTTAATGGAATCGAAAAGAATCGAATTGATTCGAAAAGAATCGAAATGAAACAAATCAGATCAAATGGAAAAGAATCAAATCGAATTGAAAAGAATCGAATCGAATCGAAATGAATCGAATCAAAAAGAATCGAATCGAAAAGAATCGAATTGAAAAGAATCGAATCGAATCGTAAAGATTCGAATCGAATTAAAAATATCACATCGAATCGAATCGCAAAGAATCGAATTGAAAAGACTCGAATTGAAACGAATCGATTTGAAACGAAAAGAATCGAATCGAATCGAATCGAATCGAATTGAATTGAAAGAATCGAATTGAATAGAAAAAAATCGAATAGAAAAGAATCGAGCCGAAAAGAAAAGAATCAAATTGAATCAGTCGATTAAATTCTAGTCGAATCGAATCAAAAAATGAAATCGAGTCGAATCGAATCGAAAAGAATCGAATTGTATCTAATCAAAAAGAATCGAATCGTATCGACTCGAATCGAAAAGAATCCAACTGCATCATCGAATGGAAAATAATCGAATTGAATAGAATAGAAAAGAATCGAATCGAATCAAATCGAAAACAATCAAATTGAATTGATCGAAAAGAATCGAATTGAATCAAATCGAATCGAAATGCAAAGAATCGAATCAATACAAATAGAAAAGAATCGAAAAGAATCAAATCGACACGAAAAGAATCGAATCGAATCAAAAAGTATCGAATTGATTCGAAAACATTCGAATCGAAAAGAATCGAATTGAAATGAATCCGATCGAAATGAAAAGAATCTACTCGACTCGAATCCAAAAGAATCGAATCCAAAAGAATTGAATCGAATCCAAAAGAATCGAATTGAATTGAATCAAAAGAAATGAATTGAATTGAATCAAGAAGGAACTAATCGAATCAAATCGAAAAAAATCGAATAGAATCAAATCGAATCAAAAAGAATCGAATAGATTCGAATAAAGAAGAATCGAACTGAGGGATCCCTGGGTGGCGCAGCGGTTTAGCGCCTGCCTTTGGCCCAGGGCGCGATCCTGGAGACCCGGGATCGAATCCCACATCGGGCTCCCGCGGCATGGAGCCTGCTTCTCCCTCTGCCTGTGTCTCTGCCTCTCTCACTCTCTCTGTGACTATCATAAAAAAAGAATCGAATTGAATCGAGTTGAAAAAATCATAAAGAATCAAATCGAAAAGAATCGAATTCCATGTAACGAAAAGATTCGAATTAAAAAGAATCGAATCGAAACAAAAGAATCGAATCGAATCGACATGAATCAAAAAGAATCGAATCAAAACGAATCGAAAAGAAACAAATCAAGTAGAATCTAAAAGAACCGAATCGAATCAAATCGAAACAATTCGAATAGAATTGAATCGAAAAGAATCAAAACGAATCGAACCGAAGAGAATCGATTCGAATCAAAATAAAAAGTATCGTATCAAATCGAATCGAAAAGAATCATATCAAATAGAATCGAAAGAATGGAATCAAATCTAAAACAATCGAATGGAATCGAAAAGAATCGAATTGAACGGAATGGAATCGAAAAGAATACAATAGAATAGAATCGAAAGACATCGAATAGAATCAAATCAAATCAAAAAGAATCGAATTGAATTGATCCTAACCAAAATAAGCGAAATGAATCGACTCGAACCGAAAAAAATCAAATCGAAAAGACTCTAATCTCAACGAAAATCATCGAAATGAATAGAATCGAAAAGAATCGAATTGAATCAAATCGAAAAGACTCGAATGGAATCCAATCGAAAAGAATCAAATTGATTCGACTCGAAACAAATTGAATCCAATCGAAAAGAATCTAATTGAATCGAATCGAAAAGAATCGAATTCAATCAAAACGAATCGATTCGAATGGAATAGAAAAGAATAGAATAGAATAGAATCGAAAAGAATCAACTCGAATCGAAAAGAATCGAATCGAAAAGAATTGAATCGAATCGAAAAGAAACGAATCGAACCGAATCAAAAAGAAAACAATCGAATCGAATCAAATACAAAAGAATCGCTTTGAATAGCATAGAATTGAAAAGAATCGAATCAATCGAATTGAAAACAATCGAATCGAAAAGAATCGAATCAAAAAAAGTCGAATCGAAACGAAAACAATCGAATCGAATCGAATCTAAAAGAATCGTATTGAATTGCATCGAGTCGAAAAGACTCGAATCAAAAAGACTCGAATCGAATTGAATCAAATCGAAAAGAATCTAATAGAAACCACTCGAACAGAATCAAATCGAAATGATTCAAAATGAATCGAATAGAATAGAATCGAAAAAAATCGAATAGAATCGAAACGAATTGAATCGAAGAGAATCGATTAGAATCGAAATGAAAAGAATCGTATTGAATCGAATCGAAAAGAATCAACTCAAATCGAATCGAAAGAATTGAATCAAATCGAAAAGAATCCAATCGAATCGAAAAGAATCGAACTGAATGGAATCAAATCGAAAAGAATCTAATCGAATTGAAAAGAATCGAATCAAATTTAATGGAATCGAAAAGAATCGAATTGATTCGAAAAGAATCGAAATGAAACAAATCAGATCAAATGGAAAAGAATCAAATCGAATTGAAAAGAATCGAATCGAATCGAAATGAATCGAATCAAAAAGAATCGAATCGAAAAGAATCGAATTGAAAAGAATCGAATCGAATCGTAAAGATTCGAATCGAATTAAAAATATCACATCGAATCGAATCGCAAAGAATCGAATTGAAAAGACTCGAATTGAAACGAATCGATTTGAAACGAAAAGAATCGAATCGAATCGAATCGAATCGAATTGAATTGAAAGAATCGAATTGAATAGAAAAAAATCGAATAGAAAAGAATCGAACCGAAAAGAAAAGAATCAAATTGAATCAGTCGATTAAATTCTAGTCGAATCGAATCAAAAAATGAAATCGAGTCGAATCGAATCGAAAAGAATCGAATTGTATCTAATCAAAAAGAATCGAATCGTATCGACTCGAATCGAAAAGAATCCAACTGCATCATCGAATGGAAAATAATCGAATTGAATAGAATAGAAAAGAATCGAATCGAATCAAATCGAAAACAATCAAATTGAATTGATCGAAAAGAATCGAATTGAATCAAATCGAATCGAAATGCAAAGAATCGAATCAATACAAATAGAAAAGAATCGAAAAGAATCAAATCGACACGAAAAGAATCGAATCGAATCAAAAAGTATCGAATTGATTCGAAAACATTCGAATCGAAAAGAATCGAATTGAAATGAATCCGATCGAAATGAAAAGAATCTACTCGACTCGAATCCAAAAGAATCGAATCCAAAAGAATTGAATCGAATCCAAAAGAATCGAATTGAATTGAATCAAAAGAAATGAATTGAATTGAATCAAGAAGGAACTAATCGAATCAAATCGAAAAAAATCGAATAGAATCAAATCGAATCAAAAAGAATCGAATAGATTCGAATAAAGAAGAATCGAACTGAGGGATCCCTGGGTGGCGCAGCGGTTTAGCGCCTGCCTTTGGCCCAGGGCGCGATCCTGGAGACCCGGGATCGAATCCCACATCGGGCTCCCGCGGCATGGAGCCTGCTTCTCCCTCTGCCTGTGTCTCTGCCTCTCTCACTCTCTCTGTGACTATCATAAAAAAAAGAATCGAATTGAATCGAGTTGAAAAAATCATAAAGAATCAAATCGAAAAGAATCGAATTCCATGTAACGAAAAGATTCGAATTGAAAAGAATCGAATCGAAACAAAAGAATCGAATCGAATCGACATGAATCAAAAAGAATCGAATCAAAACGAATGGAAAAGAAACAAATCAAGTAGAATCTAAAAGAACCGAATCGAATCAAATCGAAACAATTCGAATAGAATTGAATCGAAAAGAATCAAAACGAATCGAACCGAAGAGAATCGATTCGAATCAAAATAAAAAGTATCGTATCAAATCGAATCGAAAAGAATCATATCAAATAGAATCGAAAGAATGGAATCAAATCTAAAACAATCGAATGGAATCGAAAAGAATCGAATTGAACGGAATGGAATCGAAAAGAATACAATAGAATAGAATCGAAAGACATCGAATAGAATCAAATCAAATCAAAAAGAATCGAATTGAATTGATCCTAACCAAAATAAGCGAAATGAATCGACTCGAACCGAAAAAAATCAAATCGAAAAGACTCTAATCTCAACGAAAATCATCGAAATGAATAGAATCGAAAAGAATCGAATTGAATCAAATCGAAAAGAATCGAATGGAATCCAATCGAAAAGAATCAAATTGATTCGACTCGAAACAAATTGAATCCAATCGAAAAGAATCTAATTGAATCGAATCGAAAAGAATCGAATTCAATCAAAACGAATCGATTCGAATGGAATAGAAAAGAATAGAATAGAATAGAATCGAAAAGAATCAACTCGAATCGAAAAGAATCGAATCGAAAAGAATTGAATCGAATCGAAAAGAAACGAATCGAACCGAATCAAAAAGAAAACCATCGAATCGAATCAAATACAAAAGAATCGCTTTGAATAGCATAGAATTGAAAAGAATCGAATCAATCGAATTGAAAACAATCGAATCGAAAAGAATCGAATCAAAAAAAGTCGAATCGAAACGAAAACAATCGAATCGAATCGAATCTAAAAGAATCGTATTGAATTGCATCGAGTCGAAAAGACTCGAATCAAAAAGACTCGAATCGAATTGAATCAAATCGAAAAGAATCTAATAGAAACCACTCGAACAGAATCAAATCGAAATGATTCAAAATGAATCGAATAGAATAGAATCGAAAAAAATCGAATAGAATCGAAACGAATTGAATCGAAGAGAATCGATTAGAATCGAAATGAAAAGAATCGTATTGAATCGAATCGAAAAGAATCAACTCAAATCGAATCGAAAGAATTGAATCAAATCGAAAAGAATCCAATCGAATCGAAAAGAATCGAACTGAATGGAATCAAATCGAAAAGAATCTAATCGAATTGAAAAGAATCGAATCAAATTTAATGGAATCGAAAAGAATCGAATTGATTCGAAAAGAATCGAAATGAAACAAATCAGATCAAAAGGAAAAGAATCTAATCGAATTGAAAAGAATCGAATCGAATCGAAATGAATCGAATCAAAAAGAATCGAATCGAAAAGAATCGAATTGAAAAGAATCGAATCGAATCGTAAAGATTCGAATCGAATTAAAAATATCACATCGAATCGAATCGCAAAGAATCGAATTGAAAAGACTCGAATTGAAACGAATCGATTTGAAACGAAAAGAATCGAATCGAATCGAATCGAATCGAATTGAATTGAAAGAATCGAATTGAATAGAAAAAAATCGAATAGAAAAGAATCGAACCGAAAAGAAAAGAATCAAATTGAATCAGTCGATTAAATTCTAGTCGAATCGAATCAAAAAATGAAATCGAGTCGAATCGAATCGAAAAGAATCGAATTGTATCTAATCAAAAAGAATCGAATCGTATCGACTCGAATCGAAAAGAATCCAACTGCATCATCGAATGGAAAATAATCGAATTGAATAGAATAGAAAAGAATCGAATCGAATCAAATCGAAAACAATCAAATTGAATTGATCGAAAAGAATCGAATTGAATCAAATCGAATCGAAATGCAAAGAATCGAATCAATACAAATAGAAAAGAATCGAAAAGAATCAAATCGACACGAAAAGAATCGAATCGAATCAAAAAGTATCGAATTGATTCGAAAACATTCGAATCGAAAAGAATCGAATTGAAATGAATCCGATCGAAATGAAAAGAATCTACTCGACTCGAATCCAAAAGAATCGAATCCAAAAGAATTGAATCGAATCCAAAAGAATCGAATTGAATTGAATCAAAAGAAATGAATTGAATTGAATCAAGAAGGAACTAATCGAATCAAATCGAAAAAAATCGAATAGAATCAAATCGAATCAAAAAGAATCGAATAGATTCGAATAAAGAAGAATCGAACTGAGGGATCCCTGGGTGGCGCAGCGGTTTAGCGCCTGCCTTTGGCCCAGGGCGCGATCCTGGAGACCCGGGATCGAATCCCACATCGGGCTCCCGCGGCATGGAGCCTGCTTCTCCCTCTGCCTGTGTCTCTGCCTCTCTCACTCTCTCTGTGACTATCATAAAAATAAGAATCGAATTGAATCGAGTTGAAAAAATCATAAAGAATCAAATCGAAAAGAATCGAGTTCCATGTAACGAAAAGATTCGAATTGAAAAGAATCGAATGGAAACAAAAGAATCGAATCGAATCGACATGAATCAAAAAGAATCGAATCAAAACGAATCGAAAAGAAACAAATCAAGTAGAATCTAAAAGAACCGAATCGAATCAAATCGAAACAATTCGAATAGAATTGAATCGAAAAGAATCAAAACGAATCGAACCGAAGAGAATCGATTCGAATCAAAATAAAAAGTATCGTATCAAATCGAATCGAAAAGAATCATATCAAATAGAATCGAAAGAATGGAATCAAATCTAAAACAATCGAATGGAATCGAAAAGAATCGAATTGAACGGAATGGAATCGAAAAGAATACAATAGAATAGAATCGAAAGACATCGAATAGAATCAAATCAAATCAAAAAGAATCGAATTGAATTGATCCTAACCAAAATAAGCGAAATGAATCGACTCGAACCGAAAAAAATCAAATCGAAAAGACTCTAATCTCAACGAAAATCATCGAAATGAATAGAATCGAAAAGAATCGAATTGAATCAAATCGAAAAGAATCGAATGGAATCCAATCGAAAAGAATCAAATTGATTCGACTCGAAACAAATTGAATCCAATCGAAAAGAATCTAATTGAATCGAATCGAAAAGAATCGAATTCAATCAAAACGAATCGATTCGAATGGAATAGAAAAGAATAGAATAGAATAGAATCGAAAAGAAACGAATCGAACCGAATCAAAAAGAAAACCATCGAATCGAATCAAATACAAAAGAATCGCTTTGAATAGCATAGAATTGAAAAGAATCGAATCAATCGAATTGAAAACAATCGAATCGAAAAGAATCGAATCAAAAAAAGTCGAATCGAAACGAAAACAATCGAATCGAATCGAATCTAAAAGAATCGTATTGAATTGCATCGAGTCGAAAAGACTCGAATCAAAAAGACTCGAATCGAATTGAATCAAATCGAAAAGAATCTAATAGAAACCACTCGAACAGAATCAAATCGAAATGATTCAAAATGAATCGAATAGAATAGAATCGAAAAAAATCGAATAGAATCGAAACGAATTGAATCGAAGAGAATCGATTAGAATCGAAATGAAAAGAATCGTATTGAATCGAATCGAAAAGAATCAACTCAAATCGAATCGAAAGAATTGAATCAAATCGAAAAGAATCCAATCGAATCGAAAAGAATCGAACTGAATGGAATCAAATCGAAAAGAATCTAATCGAATTGAAAAGAATCGAATCAAATTTAATGGAATCGAAAAGAATCGAATTGATTCGAAAAGAATCGAAATGAAACAAATCAGATCAAATGGAAAAGAATCAAATCGAATTGAAAAGAATCGAATCGAATCGAAATGAATCGAATCAAAAAGAATCGAATCGAAAAGAATCGAATTGAAAAGAATCGAATCGAATCGTAAAGATTCGAATCGAATTAAAAATATCACATCGAATCGAATCGCAAAGAATCGAATTGAAAAGACTCGAATTGAAACGAATCGATTTGAAACGAAAAGAATCGAATCGAATCGAATCGAATTGAATTGAAAGAATCGAATTGAATAGAAAAAAATCGAATAGAAAAGAATCGAACCGAAAAGAAAAGAATCAAATTGAATCAGTCGATTAAATTCTAGTCGAATCGAATCAAAAAATGAAATCGAGTCGAATCGAATCGAAAAGAATCGAATTGTATCTAATCAAAAAGAATCGAATCGTATCGACTCGAATCGAAAAGAATCCAACTGCATCATCGAATGGAAAATAATCGAATTGAATAGAATAGAAAAGAATCGAATCGAATCAAATCGAAAACAATCAAATTGAATTGATCGAAAAGAATCGAATTGAATCAAATCGAATCGAAATGCAAAGAATCGAATCAATACAAATAGAAAAGAATCGAAAAGAATCAAATCGACACGAAAAGAATCGAATCGAATCAAAAAGTATCGAATTGATTCGAAAACATTCGAATCGAAAAGAATCGAATTGAAATGAATCCGATCGAAATGAAAAGAATCTACTCGACTCGAATCCAAAAGAATCGAATCCAAAAGAATTGAATCGAATCCAAAAGAATCGAATTGAATTGAATCAAAAGAAATGAATTGAATTGAATCAAGAAGGAACTAATCGAATCAAATCGAAAAAAATCGAATAGAATCAAATCGAATCAAAAAGAATCGAATAGATTCGAATAAAGAAGAATCGAACTGAGGGATCCCTGGGTGGCGCAGCGGTTTAGCGCCTGCCTTTGGCCCAGGGCGCGATCCTGGAGACCCGGGATCGAATCCCACATCGGGCTCCCGCGGCATGGAGCCTGCTTCTCCCTCTGCCTGTGTCTCTGCCTCTCTCACTCTCTCTGTGACTATCATAAAAATAAGAATCGAATTGAATCGAGTTGAAAAAATCATAAAGAATCAAATCGAAAAGAATCGAGTTCCATGTAACGAAAAGATTCGAATTGAAAAGAATCGAATGGAAACAAAAGAATCGAATCGAATCGACATGAATCAAAAAGAATCGAATCAAAACGAATCGAAAAGAAACAAATCAAGTAGAATCTAAAAGAACCGAATCGAATCAAATCGAAACAATTCGAATAGAATTGAATCGAAAAGAATCAAAACGAATCGAACCGAAGAGAATCGATTCGAATCAAAATAAAAAGTATCGTATCAAATCGAATCGAAAAGAATCATATCAAATAGAATCGAAAGAATGGAATCAAATCTAAAACAATCGAATGGAATCGAAAAGAATCGAATTGAACGGAATGGAATCGAAAAGAATACAATAGAATAGAATCGAAAGACATCGAATAGAATCAAATCAAATCAAAAAGAATCGAATTGAATTGATCCTAACCAAAATAAGCGAAATGAATCGACTCGAACCGAAAAAAATCAAATCGAAAAGACTCTAATCTCAACGAAAATCATCGAAATGAATAGAATCGAAAAGAATCGAATTGAATCAAATCGAAAAGAATCGAATGGAATCCAATCGAAAAGAATCAAATTGATTCGACTCGAAACAAATTGAATCCAATCGAAAAGAATCTAATTGAATCGAATCGAAAAGAATCGAATTCAATCAAAACGAATCGATTCGAATGGAATAGAAAAGAATAGAATAGAATAGAATCGAAAAGAATCAACTCGAATCGAAAAGAATCGAATCGAAAAGAATTGAATCGAATCGAAAAGAAACGAATCGAACCGAATCAAAAAGAAAACCACCGAATCGAATCAAATACAAAAGAATCGCTTTGAATAGCATAGAATTAAAAAGAATCGAATCAATCGAATTGAAAACAATCGAATCGAAAAGAATCGAATCAAAAAAAGTCGAATCGAAACGAAAACAATCGAATCGAATCGAATCTAAAAGAATCGTATTGAATTGCATCGAGTCGAAAAGACTCGAATCAAAAAGACTCGAATCGAATTGAATCAAATCGAAAAGAATCTAATAGAAACCACTCGAACAGAATCAAATCGAAATGATTCAAAATGAATCGAATAGAATAGAATCGAAAAAAATCGAATAGAATCGAAACGAATTGAATCGAAGAGAATCGATTAGAATCGAAATGAAAAGAATCGTATTGAATCGAATCGAAAAGAATCAACTCAAATCGAATCGAAAGAATTGAATCAAATCGAAAAGAATCCAATCGAATCGAAAAGAATCGAACTGAATGGAATCAAATCGAAAAGAATCTAATCGAATTGAAAAGAATCGAATCAAATTTAATGGAATCGAAAAGAATCGAATTGATTCGAAAAGAATCGAAATGAAACAAATCAGATCAAATGGAAAAGAATCAAATCGAATTGAAAAGAATCGAATCGAATCGAAATGAATCGAATCAAAAAGAATCGAATCGAAAAGAATCGAATTGAAAAGAATCGAATCGAATCGTAAAGATTCGAATCGAATTAAAAATATCACATCGAATCGAATCGCAAAGAATCGAATTGAAAAGACTCGAATTGAAACGAATCGATTTGAAACGAAAAGAATCGAATCGAATCGAATCGAATTGAATTGAATTGAAAGAATCGAATTGAATAGAAAAAAATCGAATAGAAAAGAATCGAGCCGAAAAGAAAAGAATCAAATTGAATCAGTCGATTAAATTCTAGTCGAATCGAATCAAAAAATGAAATCGAGTCGAATCGAATCGAAAAGAATCGAATTGTATCTAATCAAAAAGAATCGAATCGTATCGACTCGAATCGAAAAGAATCCAATTGCATCATCGAATGGAAAATAATCGAATTGAATAGAATAGAAAAGAATCGAATCGAATCAAATCGAAAACAATCAAATTGAATTGATCGAAAAGAATCGAATTGAATCAAATCGAATCGAAATGCAAAGAATCGAATCAATACAAATAGAAAAGAATCGAAAAGAATCAAATCGACACGAAAAGAATCGAATCGAATCAAAAAGTATCGAATTGATTCGAAAACATTCGAATCGAAAAGAATCGAATTGAAATGAATCCGATCGAAATGAAAAGAATCTACTCGACTCGAATCCAAAAGAATCGAATCCAAAAGAATTGAATCGAATCCAAAAGAATCGAATTGAATTGAATCAAAAGAAATGAATTGAATTGAATCAAGAAGGAACTAATCGAATCAAATCGAAAAAAATCGAATAGAATCAAATCGAATCAAAAAGAATCGAATAGATTCGAATAAAGAAGAATCGAACTGAGGGATCCCTGGGTGGCGCAGCGGTTTAGCGCCTGCCTTTGGCCCAGGGCGCGATCCTGGAGACCCGGGATCGAATCCCACATCGGGCTCCCGCGGCATGGAGCCTGCTTCTCCCTCTGCCTGTGTCTCTGCCTCTCTCACTCTCTCTGTGACTATCATAAAAAAAGAATCGAATTGAATCGAGTTGAAAAAATCATAAAGAATCAAATCGAAAAGAATCGAATTCCATGTAACGAAAAGATTCGAATTAAAAAGAATCGAATCGAAACAAAAGAATCGAATCGAATCGACATGAATCAAAAAGAATCGAATCAAAACGAATCGAAACGAAACAAATCAAGTAGAATCTAAAAGAATCGAATCGAATCAAATCGAAACAATTCGAATAGAATTGAATCGAAAAGAATCAAAACGAATCGAACCGAAGAGAATCGATTCGAATCAAAATAAAAAGTATCGTATCAAATCGAATCGAAAAGAATCATATCAAATAGAATCGAAAGAATGGAATCAAATCTAAAACAATCGAATGGAATCGAAAAGAATCGAATTGAACGGAATGGAATCGAAAAGAATACAATAGAATAGAATCGAAAGACATCGAATAGAATCAAATCAAATCAAAAAGAATCGAATTGAATTGATCCTAACCAAAATAAGCGAAATGAATCGACTCGAACCGAAAAAAATCAAATCGAAAAGACTCTAATCTCAACGAAAATCATCGAAATGAATAGAATCGAAAAGAATCGAATTGAATCAAATCGAAAAGACTCGAATGGAATCCAATCGAAAAGAATCAAATTGATTCGACTCGAAACAAATTGAATCCAATCGAAAAGAATCTAATTGAATCGAATCGAAAAGAATCGAATTCAATCAAAACGAATCGATTCGAATGGAATAGAAAAGAATAGAATAGAATAGAATCGAAAAGAATCAACTCGAATCGAAAAGAATCGAATCGAAAAGAATTGAATCGAATCGAAAAGAAACGAATCGAACCGAATCAAAAAGAAAACCATCGAATCGAATCAAATACAAAAGAATCGCTTTGAATAGCATAGAATTGAAAAGAATCGAATCAATCGAATTGAAAACAATCGAATCGAAAAGAATCGAATCAAAAAAAGTCGAATCGAAACGAAAACAATCGAATCGAATCGAATCTAAAAGAATCGTATTGAATTGCATCGAGTCGAAAAGACTCGAATCAAAAAGACTCGAATCGAATTGAATCAAATCGAAAAGAATCTAATAGAAACCACTCGAACAGAATCAAATCGAAATGATTCAAAATGAATCGAATAGAATAGAATCGAAAAAAATCGAATAGAATCGAAACGAATTGAATCGAAGAGAATCGATTAGAATCGAAATGAAAAGAATCGTATTGAATCGAATCGAAAAGAATCAACTCAAATCGAATCGAAAGAATTGAATCAAATCGAAAAGAATCCAATCGAATCGAAAAGAATCGAACTGAATGGAATCAAATCGAAAAGAATCTAATCGAATTGAAAAGAATCGAATCAAATTTAATGGAATCGAAAAGAATCGAATTGATTCGAAAAGAATCGAAATGAAACAAATCAGATCAAATGGAAAAGAATCAAATCGAATTGAAAAGAATCGAATCGAATCGAAATGAATCGAATCAAAAAGAATCGAATCGAAAAGAATCGAATTGAAAAGAATCGAATCGAATCGTAAAGATTCGAATCGAATTAAAAATATCACATCGAATCGAATCGCAAAGAATCGAATTGAAAAGACTCGAATTGAAACGAATCGATTTGAAACGAAAAGAATCGAATCGAATCGAATCGAATCGAATTGAATTGAAAGAATCGAATTGAATAGAAAAAAATCGAATAGAAAAGAATCGAGCCGAAAAGAAAAGAATCAAATTGAATCAGTCGATTAAATTCTAGTCGAATCGAATCAAAAAATGAAATCGAGTCGAATCGAATCGAAAAGAATCGAATTGTATCTAATCAAAAAGAATCGAATCGTATCGACTCGAATCGAAAAGAATCCAACTGCATCATCGAATGGAAAATAATCGAATTGAATAGAATAGAAAAGAATCGAATCGAATCAAATCGAAAACAATCAAATTGAATTGATCGAAAAGAATCGAATTGAATCAAATCGAATCGAAATGCAAAGAATCGAATCAATACAAATAGAAAAGAATCGAAAAGAATCAAATCGACACGAAAAGAATCGAATCGAATCAAAAAGTATCGAATTGATTCGAAAACATTCGAATCGAAAAGAATCGAATTGAAATGAATCCGATCGAAATGAAAAGAATCTACTCGACTCGAATCCAAAAGAATCGAATCCAAAAGAATTGAATCGAATCCAAAAGAATCGAATTGAATTGAATCAAAAGAAATGAATTGAATTGAATCAAGAAGGAACTAATCGAATCAAATCGAAAAAAATCGAATAGAATCAAATCGAATCAAAAAGAATCGAATAGATTCGAATAAAGAAGAATCGAACTGAGGGATCCCTGGGTGGCGCAGCGGTTTAGCGCCTGCCTTTGGCCCAGGGCGCGATCCTGGAGACCCGGGATCGAATCCCACATCGGGCTCCCGCGGCATGGAGCCTGCTTCTCCCTCTGCCTGTGTCTCTGCCTCTCTCACTCTCTCTGTGACTATCATAAAAAAAGAATCGAATTGAATCGAGTTGAAAAAATCATAAAGAATCAAATCGAAAAGAATCGAATTCCATGTAACGAAAAGATTCGAATTAAAAAGAATCGAATCGAAACAAAAGAATCGAATCGAATCGACATGAATCAAAAAGAATCGAATCAAAACGAATCGAAAAGAAACAAATCAAGTAGAATCTAAAAGAACCGAATCGAATCAAATCGAAACAATTCGAATAGAATTGAATCGAAAAGAATCAAAACGAATCGAACCGAAGAGAATCGATTCGAATCAAAATAAAAAGTATCGTATCAAATCGAATCGAAAAGAATCATATCAAATAGAATCGAAAGAATGGAATCAAATCTAAAACAATCGAATGGAATCGAAAAGAA